>NW_019154088.1:30682659-31064201 GCF_002288905.1 Enhydra lutris kenyoni | reverse complement strand
TGCTGGGTCATAGGGTAGTTCTATTTTCAACATTTTGATGAACCTCCATGCTGTTTTCCAGAGTGGTTGCACCAGCTTGCATTCCCACCAACAGTGTAGGAGGGTTCCCCTTTCTCCGCATCCTCGCCAGCATCTGTCATTTCCTGACTTGTTAATTTTAGCCATTCTGACTGGTGTCTGAGTGACTACACTTTGGGATTTCCTACCACTTCCTCCTCCTAGAGGGGCCAGCATCTGCTAAGAAAATCCTTTCTCTGCCTGGTTTGCTTACCTCTCCACAGTGCACCCCCATCCCTGCCCATGCTCCTCATTCTTTCTGAACTTTGAAACCAAGCAAAAAGTGAAAGTATTTTTGTACCCTGTGTTCCCCTCTCTCTCTGCCTTCCCTGCTGCCTACTTGTGATCTCTTGCTCTGTCAAATAAATAAAATCTTTAAATATATATAGAGAGAGATATGTTTCTTTCCTTTCTCTAGATCTCTCATGTTTTTTTGCTCTTTTCAAAAGAGGGAGGGAAAAAAGCAAAAATAATTTAAAAGTACCTCTCTCATGCTCTCACGCTCCTGACCTCACTCTCTCTCCTTCAAGTTATTAGGCCATTATCAGGGTGACATTCTAAAGTATACCCAAAAGCAATTTTCTGTGTCTTTCTGGTTAACAGAAACTGAATTTGATTCAGGTGTCAGAGGCCCACTTGCCTCCTCCTGGGAAGCTAGGCCACCCTCAGCCTTATAGAATACGTTTTGATTAGCCAAAGCCAATCATGGTCATTTCTTTTTCTTGCCAGTGATTAGGTTAGGAATGGGCAAGTGACAAAATTCTAGCCAGTAACATGATTGAAGATGACTGTGGGAGGCAAGGAGGCTCTAGGAAATTTCTCCCCCTCCTTCCTAAAAGGGAACAAAAGTAATAGCAGGCCCCCTTTCCAGCCTGGAGTTACTAATCAGCTGGTCTTAAAACACAGAGATTACCCTGTTTTTTCCAGGAGGGGCCCAAAGTAATCACAAGGGTCCTTAAAAATGAAAGAGTAAGTCTGAAGTGATGAATCAGAGGGAGATTATACTATAGAAGAAAGGCACAGAGAGAGGTGACATTGATGGTTTAGAAGATGGAGAAAGGGAGCCACGAGCCAAAAAATGTGGGCAGCCTCCAGTTCCTAGAAAGGCAGGAAAATGGATTCTCCCACAGAGCCTCCAGAAAAGAACACAACCCTGATGACCTCTGGATTTGGGGCAAGAGAGATTCCTGTGAGATATCTGACCTACAAAACCGTAAGATAATAAACTGTGTTGTGTTAAGCCACCAGATTTGTGCTCATTGGTTTCAGAAACAATCAGAAATTAGCACAGCCTTCTTTGACTGCAATGCTATTGTACCTGAATTCAAGAAATCAATAGCAGGAGTAGAAAATAGGAGAGATCTGGCTTCCCTCTGGAGCCTTAGTTAATCCAAACTTAATATGCTCAAAATAATTATCAAAGTAAATGCAAACTACATTACTATGCTAGTGTAACACTCCCACTAAACTCTGCCTTATATATTGTTAGGTCCAATTTGGAGCGTCATGTTTGAAGGGAAATACCTGCAACTAGAAATGCTCCTATGATTTCACAAGAGCATCCAAGAGCCCTGAGGATGCTCACCTTGGAGGAGACCTGAAGGAAGGTGAGAATATCTGCAAACCTTATGAGATTGTCATGAGTAAGTGGGAATGAGATTGTGCTCTCCATGGGGCAGAGTATACCCATGGGTAGAAATAGAGGAATGAAGTTTCATTACAATATATGTAAGGGTTT
This sequence comes from Enhydra lutris kenyoni, assembly GCF_002288905.1. NCBI lineage: Eukaryota > Metazoa > Chordata > Mammalia > Carnivora > Mustelidae > Enhydra > Enhydra lutris. The sequence goes on along the minus strand of NW_019154088.1, from coordinate 31,062,406 downwards.
TTTGTCACTGAGAGGTGACCACTGTTGGAGGGTGCTGCCTTTGAATGTAGAGCACTTGATGTCACTGAAAAGCATTCCTAGATAGGGTGGGTCTCAATTCTCTTCTAAAATCCCATCTAAATCTAAGGCTCTATTGATTTTTTAAGTAAGAGTTTTTTGGAGGATAGCACGGTAACTACCATATAGTAGGCAATCAATAAATATTTGTTGAATGATTGAGTGAGGTGGGATTGGAGGCATAGGTCACAGACTGCAAAATTCATCCACTTCACAGCTTCCTTATGTTGGTGGTGTTTTGGTAGGTATTTCTGGCTTTTAGAAACAGGCCTGAAAACACTATCGGCCCAATTATCACTAATAAGTACTTAACATCCAGGCAATACAATGAATTCTTCTCATTCTAGTCTTTCCACGACCTACAAAAAGCAACAGAATTTATTTTGTCACTCCTCAGGTGGTTTCAGACCAGTGGTCACATCACTCCTAGTTATTCATTCTGTGCAAACCTCCAATAGAGACAAAACAATGAGTTGCCTAACAAGTAGTCTTTGGTGGTGATGAGGTTGAATAGTATCTTTGTATTTGCCCCAATGTTAGGAACATTTTCAAGACTGCCATCTGGCCTAAACCAAATGACAATGCTGGTTTCTTGGCTGGCTCAGTCTCCAAGCTTGTTGTGCCCTTTTGGTTTTTCTGAAATCCAAGGCTTGTCTGACTCAGAATCAAAATCAATGATTACTTACAACAAAGACTTCTGGGGGTTGGTTGGCTGGTTGCCTGGGTTTTGTTGTTGTTGTTTTGGGTCCAGACATTACCCTTAATTCCCTTAGATTAAATACTACATTGTCCTTTCCTATTTCTCTTTAAAAATGTAGACAGTCTAGTTCAGACCAGGGGTGAGGAGGTCATATATTGACTGCTTTCCTTAGGCTTGCAGGTACTGGGGCATCAGAGCTCTGAGTACTGCAAGGGGAAAAAGAGAAAAGACTGAAAAGTAGGAAAACAATGACACCCTGCACTATTTAGAACCACAGGAACTCAAGGCATCTCCTATGGTGTCACAGCTTGCTTAGGACCAAACTTTAGAACAAATTTGGCTAATGAACGAATTCTAGAAATTCACTGAATGAACTCTCTTTATTGTCAGCTTCCCCCACGTGTTAGGTCCTGGTCCCAGAGCCATTCTATACAGTGTGACTCTGTTCCCCTGACTGAACCAAGAACAGACATGAGGTCTAAGCTGGACCAATTAGAGTTCATTTGCTAATGTTTGAACTGAAATAGTGATGAAGGAAGAAGGGAAAGCTGACAGAATGGCTCAGTCTCTTGGGATTCCTTATCCAGTTACAATGAGACAACCTTTGGACATGTGGGCTGGCCTTCTCATGTTTGCCATGTAGATCAAAGAGGCAGAGGAAATGGGCCTGTAGGCAGAATGAAGCAGCCATGCTGCCAAGGGGCAGCAATGAAAGTATCAGGATGGTGTGCCATGACTGATTCTAGGCCCTCCAGAGGCCTGGCTACACTCTTGCTCCAGATTATATGAGTCATTCCTTTTATCTTGAAAGTTATTTTTTCCTTAGCTTCTTTTTCATAGAGAGAAAGGGATAGAGGGGGTGAAGGGAAGAGGGGGAGAGGGAGAGAGAGAATCTAAAGCAGCCTCCATGCCCAGGATGGAACCTGACACAGGGCTTGATCTCACAACCTTCAGATCATGACCTAAGCTGCAATCAAGAGTCCGAGGCTTAATTAATGGAGCCACCCAGGAACCCCTCCTTGGCTAATTTTAATTGGAATCTTACCTGCCACCAATGAATCACAATAATACACACCTGTGTACTACTTTTAATGTGTCAACTTGACTAAGCGGAACTACATTTTCTAGAATTCGCTTTCCTGTACATTTCTGATGAGAGTTGGCCATAAGGAAGATTCCTGTGGGAGATTTGGTGGGCAGAAATGATGCAGCAGCAATCCTTAGCTCCCACAGGCTGCTATAGATCTTTGCTGGCTTACCTCATTATCATTAAGCAGCAGCTGAGCCTAAAGCTTGCTCTACTTTCCCCTGGATCTTTCTTTCGCTTCTCCAACTCCTGGGCCAGGTGTGTGTGCTTAATTCTGTGATGAAGAATTCTTTTTTTTTTTTTTTTAAAGATTTTATTTATTTATTTGACAGAGAGAAATCACAAGTAGGCAGAGAGGCAGGCAGAGAGAGAGGAGGAAGCAGGCTCCCCGCTGAGCAGAAAGCCCGATGTGGGGCCTGAACCCAGGACCTGGGATCATGACCTGAGCCGAAGGCAGCGGCTTAACCCACTGAGCCACCCAGGCACCCCTGTGATGAAGAATTCTAAACATTACTTTTATCCATATATTATTTCACCCTGGTGATATCAGGCCCATCCTCCCAACCTATGGAGATCACTTTGATTATCTGTCATTCTGTACATTAGCTACCTAAGCTTCGTTATAGCTACAATCTGATCCCTGGCTGTCCTTCCCATACCTTTCTTATTAATACTCCTTGGAGCCCTTCTATCTTCTGGAAATCTATTAAAGGCACTGGGTAAGAATGGAATGAGATCTAACATATTAATGGGCTGCCCCTATCCTATATATTTAAACAAATGGGTCTGAAAGCAGTGGTAACCCAAAGGAATGACTTTTGCAGAAATGAATGCTTCAATCCTCAGATCAGGCTTGGGAAGGAGATATTTTAAGGTCAAGGGGGCCTTAATGTAAGTGGTTGCCTCCTCTGGCTACTCTTGCACAAATCTTTGGCCGCTGCACCAGGAAACAGGAAGCCTCACCTTCTCGCATCTCTTACATACGGCAGACATTCCTCATCCTTTCCTCTTCCTTTCTCAGAGAACTGCAGGATTGTGTGGTCAGGGAAAGTGTCTGACTTGTGCCCAGTCTTCTCCCCCATATCTTGCATATGCCCAGCACACATGGTTACTGGATAATAATTGCTGTTCTTTGCAACATAAGCTTGCACGAGGCCCACTGTGACACTGAGGACTCAAGAAATCCTAGCCATCCCTAAACTGCAGGACAAACACTCACCCTGCAAGTCCTTAACAGTGGACAGACACACTGCCACCACTGACTCATAACAACACTGGAGAATAAGAAAGGGAGGAAGAATAAGAAAGGGGATGACTTATTCCTATTTATCAAACCTAGTTATGATTTAAAACTATATATTATGCTTAAGCCCTCTTAATTCTGAGTTCCTGGAAGTGATTTAAACTAAAATGTACCACCTCAGAAAGTATGCATAGTATGGTAACTCTTTAAGAAGGGAAAGAAAGATGGCACCTGGGTGGCTCAGTTGGTTAAGCTTCTCCCTTCAGCTCTGGTCATGATCCCAGGGTCTTAGGATCAAGTTCCACAATCAGGCTCCCTGCTCAGTGGGAAGCCTGCTTCTCCCTCTACCTGCCGATTCCCCCACTTTTGTGCACACTATCTCTCTGTCAAATAAATAAAATCTAAAAAAAAAAAAAAAAAAAGGTAGGGGAGGAACATATGAGATAGGTAGATAGATATCAAAGGGGGGCATCTGGCTGGCTCAGTTGGTAATGCATGTGACTCTTGATTTCAGGATTGTGAGTTCAAGCCCCAAATTGGGTGTAGAGATTACTTAAAAATAAAATCTTAAAAAAAAAAAGGAAATAGTTACCTAGAGAGGGAGGAAAGGAATAGAGAGGACAAAGATATAAGCTAGATTTCTTTTCATTTTCTCTTGTTGATTTGACTGTAGAATCATGTAAATATTTTATATCATTATAAAACAAAATTAAATTTTAAAGAGCCATCCTTTTAAGCTAAGAGTCCATACTCAAAAAGCTGTATACTGTATGATTCCATTTATATGACATTCTGGATAAAAGCAAAACTACAAGAACAAAAAAAAAATCTGTGGTTGCTAGCAACTGGAGTCGGGGAGGACTACACAGGGGCTCAGGGCAATTGCGGGGTGTGCTAGAACTGTTCTAAATCTTAGTTTGGGTGCAGGGTACATGATTTTATGCTTTTGTCAAGACTTGCAGAACTATACATTAAAAAGGATGAACTTTATGGTATGTAAATTATACTTTAATTAAAAGAAATATTACCAAAAAATCCTTAATAATAAAAAGCCAAAACATCTGACCGAATGTCCAGTTAAGGGTATAACCACCACAAAAAATCATTCCAAGTGACTTTAAAACACAGTAATTTGTCTAGTCATTCTTTTGGCAATATGCCCTCCTTATGAAAAGAACTGCAAACAATTTTTACCTTTTTAACAAATCATATTGTTTAGTGTGTGTTTAGTGTGGAATAAGGAAAATGAGTAATTACACTGGTGTTAAGGACAAAGATCTCAATGTAGGAGAAAGGAAGCACAATATAAGGTCAATGAAATTAAATAAAAACCCAAAATTTTTTGGATTAGAAGTATCAGCATGAATTCATCATTTATCTTAACTATTTCCTGTATCTGTCCACTGAAAAGATCTAGAAATAATGACCAAAGTGGAAACAATCTGCACCTGTGGTACTTTGGTAGTTATCTCTAAAATACCTCAGTGCTGCTTGGAGAAATGGCAGATTCTGTTCTGGAGCAGGAAATGCAAATGAGCCCAGAACAATTTGTTACACCAAAAAGAAGTCATCAAACACTCCTACAGTTGCATCTATAGGACCCAGGAGCCAGCCTGAATGCTGCCACTGGCCAAATAATAGGAAAATTTAGGTGCCAATAAGGATAATACCTGCAATGGATTAAAGATATCACATGTGTTTAAATCCATAAGTTCATAATGATACTGAAAAGAACAAGTCTTCAATGGAGCATGCTAGGGAACCACTTTCTATCTTTAAAACTGATAAATAAAGGGGAAAAAAAAGAACCTTTCCTGCCTTTCGTTTATGAACCATACCTCAGAGAATCCTAGTGGTTGCTGAGGGAAGAGTTTCTGTAAGCTGGAAGTATTCCAGCTAATAAAGGAAGAAGTAAAAATAGAATATCCCCCTTTGTAATGCTTTATGAATTAATGTATCTGGAAAATAACTGTCAGTGGTTGCTAACCTCTCCAAAGGGAGAATACCAGCCATTATGTAGCTCCCACTGGAGTACCCAACACAACAACCTATCAAGTATTTAATCTGATCAACCATTAAATTTAGCCCCAAATTTATGGGAAAAACAGGGTGCGAAGAGGCATGTTCATCAACACCATGAAAGGGCAATCAGCAAAATAAAGACTGTGAGAAACTCCTGATTACTTCAACAACAAAAAAGACTTCAAGGGAAAAAGAAAAGTTGGAAGTGAAGCTGTAGATTAAAAGAAATTTAAGAAACGTAACTGCAGTGCTTAAACCTTATTTATTTGGGGGGCATCTGGATGGCTCAGTCAACTGAGCGTCCAACTCTTGATTTCAGCTTAGGTCATGATCTCACGGTTGTGGGGTTGAGCCCCCTGTTTGGTTCTGTGCTGGGCACGTAATCTGCTTGAGATTCTTTCTTCCTCTCTCTCTGCCCCTCCACCAGCTCACATTCTCTCTCTCCTTCTCTCACAAAATAAATAAAATCTTAAAAAAAAAAAAAAAAAAGCCTTATTTGGATGCTGATTCTAACACAGTGCTATATACAACCATTCAAGGAGATGTGTAAACATGAGATACTGGATGGTATTGATGACTACTTTTAGTTTTATTGTTTAATTATTAATATAATTAATTTTCAGGTATTGGCGATATTGGTGTTACATTTATTTAAAAAAAGGAAAGCATAGCATGGAAATCTTTACAGATGAAATCCATATCTGAGACTTGCTTCAGTGGGATGCTTGGGTAGCTCAGTAGGCTAAGCAACTGTTTGCCTTTAGCTCGGGTCACGACCCCAGGATTGTGGGATCCAGACCCACATCAGTCTCCCTGCCTCTACTGCTCCCCCTGCTTGTGTTCTCTCCTTTCTGTATCAAATAAATAAATAAGTAAATAAGTAAATAAATGGGATTTGCTTCAAAATAATGACTGGGAGGACAGGGATGTTAAGTAGGTAGGGTCTACATAAAACAAGATTGTCCATGAGTTGATAATTATTGAAGCTAGGTGATGGGAATGTCAGACTTCATTAAACTCTTCTATTTTTTCCATATATTTGAGATATGTAGTTAAAAATCATAAACTTAACTGTGTACTAAAAAACATAAACACCCAAACTTACAATGTTTACTATTCCAAAAATGATAGAAGTTTAGCCTTATACCTCATAAGGAGGAAGCACAATCTGGATTTATTTTGAAACTTATAGGAAGCAGAACAGAATCCATCAAGATAAAAGGCAATTATCAGTTAGAGGAATAAGCCTGATTTCTGAGAAGAAGGGGAAAACTGTACATCAAGAAGATACAAGCGTTTCTCATAAATAAACATTTCATGAAGTAGTATTGATCACTGGAAAGTAAATGCATTTTTAAAATTATTTTTATTTTAATAACAAATTTGAGATATAATTCACATACCACACAATTCACCCATTTAAAATGTACAATTGACTGGTTTTCAGTGTATTCAAATATGGGCAACTATTACCACAGTCAGTTTTAAAATATTCTCATCACCCCAAAAACAAGTTCTGTACCCATTAGCGTTATCGCCCATCTGTGGGCCAACCCTACTGCCACCTCAGCCCCAGGCAACCACTAATTTGCTTTCTGTTCTCTGGATTTACCTATTGTGAACTTTAATATAAATGGAATCATAATATAATATATGCTCTTTCGTGTCTGGTTTCTTTCACTGTTTTCTTTCGTGGTTCATCCATATTGTTGAATTGTCACTACTCTATATCTCTTATTCCCAAATAATATTCCATGTATAGATATAACACATTTTATGTATCTATACATCAACTGACAGGCAGTGGCAGTTTCTACCTTTCAGTTCTTATGACTAGTGTTGCTATGAACATCTGCATGGATATATCTTCTCTCTTCTCTTGGGTATATGCTTAAGTGTGGAATTGCTGGATTATATGGTAACTCTATGTTTAAACTTTTGAGGAACTATGAGACTGTTTTTCTAAATGGCTGCACCATTTTACATTCCTACGAGCACAGTGTAGAATTACAATTTCTCCATATCCACACTAAGACTTGCTAATATCTATCTTTTTTATGCTAGCCATCCCAGGAGGTATGAAGTTATATCTCACTGCGGGTTTGATTTACATATCTAAAGATGACTTTTTAGTGTCCAGAGAAATCATTCTTATTGAACTTTTATTGCTCGAAGTAGGGAGAAAAGAACCTTTTGAAATGAGGACCAACTGTTTATACTTCAGAAAATAATAAGATGAATGCTTTTTTGTGAAGGGACAGTCAAGCCAGTTTTCAGGAATAAAAAGCACATTAAAGATAAATCCTATAAAGAAAAGGCAAAGAGCATAAGAAGATGGGGCAGTTATATTTTTTTGTCATATTTTGACTGATAATTTGACACCTAAGCATTATGTTGATTAAAACCTTTTATTCCCAGGAACTGTTTTTACAACTAGACCATATCGGAATGATCAGAAAACTCCTGAATGTAACCAACAACAACCAAAAAAAAGAACAGAGGAAGGAAGGTGGAATTTGTGTTTTGAAACAATTTTTATTAAAGTTGAATCTGAAGAGTCTAAGACTGTACTAGCCTTTCATGGAAAGGAGACACCACCAAAACCCTCAACTTGGCTAAAGAAGAGCATTCTAAAGACATCATTGTAATGTCTTGGTATGCTAAAAAGTTGGAAAAGGATCTGGAGAGAAGTTTTTAATTAAACATTTGGGAAAACAATAGGCTTGAGATTCCTCATAAAGTTAAAAATAGAACTACCCGATAATACTACTAAGTATTTACCCAAAGAATACAAAAATACTAATTCAAAGGTATTTACACACCCCTATGTTTATAGCAGCATTATCACCAGTAGCTAGATTATGGAAACAAACCAAGTGCCCATCAACTGAAGAATGGATAAGGAAGATGTGGTGTATACATACAATGGACTATTACTCAGACGTAAAAAAGAATGAAACCTTGCCATTTGCAATGACATGGATGGAGCCAAAGAGTATTATCCCAAGATGAAATAAGTCGATCAGAGAAAGACAAATACCATATGACTTCACTCATATGTGGAACTTAAGAAACAAAACAAATGAGCAAAGGGGAAAAAAGAGAGGGAGACCAAGAAACAGACTATAACTAACTATAGAGAACACACTGATGGTTACCCAAAGGGAGGTAGGTGGGGGGATGGGTGAAATAGGTGATGGGGATTAAGGAGAGCACGTGTGATAATGAGCACCATGTGACGTATGGAAGTGTTGAATCTAATCTTAACTAAGTGAGTTTGAATAAAAACTTAAAAAAAAAATTAAACTTTGGGGAAACCTAAGAGATTGAGTTTACCTGGAAGAAGGTAAGTTGTCTAGTTCAGATAAATAAATGGGAAAAAAGTAAACAACCCAAGACCACTGGATTTTAACATTTTGAATGTGGTACTTAATTTTTTTTTTCAAGTTAAGAATTTTTATTGGATAATTCTATGGAGTTTTTTGTTGTAGTTGTTTCAGGGTTTTATTATTATTTTTTTCTTCCAAGTGTTTATTTAAATTCAAGTTAGTTAACATACAGTGTAATATTAGTTCCAGGGGTAGAATTTAGTGATTCATCACTTATACATAACACCCAGTGTTCATCCCAGCAAGTGCACTCCTTAATGCCCATCACCCATTTAGCTCATCCCCCTAACCCACCTCCCCTCAACTGTCAGTTTGTTTTCTTAACTAGAGAGTCTCTAATGGTTTGCCTTCCTCTCTGTTTTTATCTTATTTTATTTTTCCTTCCCTTCCCCTATGTTCACCTGTTTTGTTTCTTAAATTCCAAATATGAGTGAAATTTGTCTTTCTCTTACTGACTTATTTAGCTTAGCATAATACACTCTAGTTCCATCCAGAAGAGGGTACTTAATTATTAAGTAATCTCTACGCCCAGCGCAGGCTTGAGCTCAGGACTCCAAGATCAAGAGTCCCATGCTCCATCCACTAAGTCACCCAGGTACCCCTTGAATGTGGTACTTAAATAAGTGAGGCTGTCTAACATGAGAATATGGACTAAGCCACCTAGAGCCCCCCCAAAGAGGAAGCAAACATTGGAAAATCACAGAAGTAACTGTTTATATAGTATCAAAGGAAAATTAGAACATAGAACTTATAAAAATGAATCTACTAGAGGCCCTGAGAAAGAGGATATTGGAAGCATCTTCCTAGAGTAAAAGGAAAAATCTCTGACATTCTGTCCTGGAATCACTCTATCAATACACCAAAGATGATTTAGAAAGAAGAAGGTTTGGGGGCACCTGGGTGGCTCAGTCGGTTAAGGCTCTGACTTGTGATTTTGGCTCAGGTCATGATCTCACAGGTCATGATCTCACAGGCTCCATGCTTGGTGTGGAGTCTGCTTGAGATTCTCTCTCCCTCTCCATCTGCCCCTTCCTCTATGTATGTTCTCTTCCTCTTTCTCAAATAAATAAATCTTTAAAAAAAAAAAAAAAAAGGAAGGAAAAGAAAGAGAAAGAGAGAAGGGGAGGAAGGGAGGGAGAGGAAGGAGGGAAGGAAGGAAGGGAGGGAGAAAGGTTCGTTTTGACGTTTTAAGACAAAAATATCAAAGGAGAACAAGATAGAATTGAAATAAACATCCAGAAATGTGAAAGAAAGTTCTCTGAGTAAAGAATCTTCCTGGGGAACATAATATGAGCTGAACAGCTCTCTGAAATCTATTGAAAGATTTCTCAAATACAGAAAATCAATGAGACCAAAAAATTTTAAAGAAGAGTTAGGTTAACTGTATTTCAGAGAGAAGAAAGAAAAGTAACAATAGGATGATATCTTTGAAGAGAAAGGCCAAAGAAAAGGAAAAGAAAAAGCCTTAGGGCATTGGGGTATAATCTGAGAAAAACTTGATTTACTCAAAGAAATACTGAAGTGAGCTTTTAGCACTTTTTAAAAGCTAGTCAGAGGGGCGCCTGGCTGGCTCAGTCAGTTAAGCAACTGCCTTCGGCTCAGGTCATGATCCCAGGGTCCTGGGATGGAGTCTTGAAGCCAGTTCCTTGCTTGGCAAGAAGCCTGCTTCTCCCTCTGCCTGAAGCTCCCTCTGCTTGTGCTCTTTCTCTCTCTCTGAAAATAAATAAAATCCTTAAATAAATAAAAGCTAGTTAGAAAATAGAAAACAAATGTGGAATTGTCACAAAATGATAACAGAAGGAAATATGATATAAGAAGAAAACGTTTTAAAAAATTATGTTGGAGAAGAGAAAGAAAGAACATCAATGTAATCATCACATTAAGGAAGAAGGTAGCAGTTCTTTTGAGCAAAAAAAAAATTAGAAATTAATTAAAATGGAGATACTGATACTTTAAAGCAAGTAATAGTTGTCATTTACAGGTGGAAATAATAGGTGTTTTTCTTAAGTCCTGAACTCTTGACAATGTTCTTTTCATCATTCAATTACGTATAAGGCTTTTTCCATCTTGCAAAAGAATTTTTAGCCAAAAGAGGTATGAAACAATTTCCCTCAAAGTCATTCTAATTAATACAAAGTAGACAATTCCTTATATTTCTGTCTTATTCAGGAGATACTAAGAACTCTGATCTCCGTAAAATGGACAGAGTACTCATCTTCACAATCTAGACTAGTATGCAGTAGGCACTCACCAAACATCGAATAAATGAGGAAGTGACAACAGAAATATAGACATGCACCCAAAATACTATTTTTCCCTTGAGACAGTACTCAAGATTTCTAGGTCACATTAAAGACGAAACAGCAAGAACTATTTTTTAAAAATTCAATTGAATAAAACCCAAAGCCTCTCAGTCACAGATCTACTTTTCAAATGTTATATCTTTTAACAGAGCATAGAAAGCAATTTCAGAGAACTAAGTCAAATAAGACTATAAATACCTATATCTTACTTCATAAGACTATGAATAGGTTACTACCTAATTTCTTTGTTTTTCCACTGCATTCACCAGCCTTAGATGAATCCTATTTAAAGGCTTCTTTTTGCATAAATCTGCCAGCAGCATTTTTTATTTACAAGTTTTTGTGAAATTGGCCTGGAGATAGGATTAGTCAGAAACATGCATAATGACCATAATTTTTCATTAATAGAAACATCACTGCATTTTAAAATAAGTTAATCATTATATTCCAGATAATGACATCTTTTTCATGAGAAATCCATACCATTTGTTTAGATACAAGGCAGGGAAAATAAGATTTTAAATCAACATATGACACCTGACATAGGGTTCAACCTCCCCTAAAAAAAGCCTGCTCGGATTAAATGAGGCACATGTAACCAAGCACAGTACCTGGTCCTATCACCACCCCCAAGCACCTCTTGCTTTACTTTTATATAAAAAAGATAATCTATGAAATGCATTTGCCTGACTCTAGCCACAAGACTCAGAGTCCTTGACCAAACATGATTCCTCTTTGTTACAGTGCCTGATACAGAATGTTTTTGATATTTCTTTTAAAAAATATATTTATTTATTTGTCAGAGAGAGAGAGCACAAGTAGGGGGAGCAGCAGGCAAAGAGAAAAGCAGGCTTCCCGCTGAGCAGGGAGCCCAAAGTGGGACTTGATCCCAGGATCCTGAGATTACAACCTGAGCTAAAGGCACTTAGCCAACTGCGCCACCCAGGCATCCCGTATTTTTTATATTTCTTAAGTGAATGAAGATTAGTAGCTCTGGGTACAAGACTCAAACCAGATATTAAATTGTGGAGGGATTTATTATGCTACCAGGATATGGAGTTTAATATTCTGTTCTGTTTCCTACCCTGGAAAGCTGCCAATTCCTTCACCCAACAAACAATAAGCATCTTCTAGGAACCTAAGACTGTTACATTTCTTGCCATACCTCAGAGAATAAAACAAAATTCCTTTTCCTCACAGTCTAACATTGTAGTGGAAGGAGACAGATAATAAAAAATAATCATAACAATCCATATTCTATAGTAAGTAATAAGTAATACTATGGAAAAGAACAAAATAGAGTAGGTTAAAAGGGATCAGGTACACAGGGGAAATGACTGATTTTAAGCAGGGTGGTCACAGTAGGCTTCCTTAAGGTGACATCTGAATAAAGACTTAGAAAAAGTGAGAGAATGAGCTAGGTGGGCATTTGAAGGAAGGGTAGTCAAAGGCAACAGCTTATGCAAAGGCGCTTATGGGGCAGGAGCCTGGCTGCTTGAGAATTAAAGGTAGGCAGCCAGAGTAGCATGGGCAAGAGGAAAGGAGGTCACAGAAAGGGTTAGAGGGTGGAACACAAGTCATCTGGGTCTGCGTTAACACTCGAGCTTTTCTCTAAAACAGAAATCCTCTGGATAATTTTTGATTTGAGGAATGACATAATCTGACTTACATTAAACAAGATCCTTCTTCCTGCTCTGCTGGAAGAGGCTGAAGCAAACATATCAACAGAGAGGCTCTTGTGATAATCCAACTGAGAGATCATATCTGTATTCATTTGCTGGGGCTAACTTAACAAAAAAACCACAAACTGAATGGCTTCACTAAAAGGAACTGATTGTCTCACAGTTCTGGAGGCCAGAGATCTGGGATCAAGGTGTCAGCAGGGCCATGCTCCCTCTGAAGGCCCTAGGCAAGAGTCTGTTCTACGCCTCTCTCTTTGCTTCTAGTAGCTTCAGGTGTTCTGCACCTTGGAGATGGCCATCTTCTCCCTGTGTCTCTTCACATCAAGGAAAGTGGTGAAGGTAAAGAGAGGTAGTTAGATTCTAGATAGGATTTGAAGGTTTGGCCACAGGTTATGTTGACAGATTAAATACAGGAAGTGTAAAAAAGAAAAGAATAAACAAGGACTCTATGATTTTGACCTAAGAATAGGAGCTTTGCCATTAAGATAGGGAAGACTAAAAACAGAGAAGCGGGAGTAGCAGCCATGGAGAGATGCCATTCAGATCTCCCCGCTGCACAGCATGTAGTTAGCTGCCAGTCTCTAACAGACACACCTCCGGGCTTCCAGGCATTATTCAGGCCAAGGCCATGAGTTCCCAGCACCATGCTCAGCCAGTGACTGTACATAGCAGGAGTTCTAGAGTAGTGCCATTCCTGCTAGGGCAGGATGCCTCTGAGGGCAATCTTTACTCTGGTTCCTTATCTGCCTGCTGAATTCTTCTCAGAGCTATGCTGAGTCTCAGGCTTTTCCTACCCTTCCCTCCTTTCTTCCCCCTCTCTTTTCATAGGTTTCAGATTGATGGTGCCATCCAAAGGCCCTCCCTGCTACTCCTGCTCTCACTACCCTTTCTCCTTCACAAGTATCTCTCCCTTTAAATCCCTTGCACTCCAAATTCCATGTTGGTATCTTACATCCAGAGAACATGAACTGACATAATCCGTAGCAAGAATGGGCTGAGAAAGCAGGCAGTAAGATAGGATTTTTGAACTGGACCATCCACTTCTCATCTGACAAAGAAGAACACATCCCACATGGTTGTGGGGCATGGACAGTCCCTGGCACAAGGTGGCAGGAAAACTACTAAAGAGTTTACTGGTAGTAATATGGAAACATATCCCAAAGAAGGGGAATGCCCTTGCCAGTAAGACTGAGACATGTGAAAGGTAAGGAGGGAATAATGCATAATAAGGACAGTGGAGCCGGTTGGTTATTAAGTTGTATTGCCCTGCAAGGGGATAAAGCACAACCTCACTAATAATAGTTAAAGATCAAATATAAAATATAAATATTTAAATGTTTAAATATAAAAATGAATATTAAATATAAAAATATAAATATAAATATAAAATATAAAAATCAGAAAATCTTTTCAGTGGTTTAAAAAGAGGCCCTTTTCTCCCATCCTGGAAGAGTAGACACAACTGAGGAGCAAACCCAGGACTAAATAGTTGCAAAGCCTCAAAAATAATTAAATGCTTAGTCAAACAGGTCTAGTGTGTGAAAGTCCTAGCTGGAAAAACCCAAGACCCATGTGGGTTAAAGCCCCTGAAGATTATGGCTCTACAGACTCCACTGCAGAGACAGCCCACCACCCTCATTAGGAGTTAGCATATGCCTCATGCAGAAAGACTCCGCAGAGACCTCTTGTGCCACCTTCCTGAGTGGCCTCACCTTGTCCCCTGGCTGCCAACCTGATAACTAGGGATGATTCCTACATAATCGGTGGTGACAAGCTAGGATGGATAAGAGAGGAACTGTAAGAATGAGTCCTGAGAGCCCAAAAGAGGACCTCTATGGCTGGATTTTGAAGGTGCTTGATCAAGGGAGGAGGAATATGAGACTGTAGAAGCAAGAATAAATTGATTTGGGGGCACTCTTTTGGGACATGAGATTTAACAGTCTGGCAAGGACCCCAGGGAAGGAGCACTCTTGCTATTTATGGTGGCCTCTAGAAGCCTGGAGAAAACTAAAGCCTATGCCAAGGAAAGCCAAAATGCTTGAGTTAGCACAGCAGGCCATAGAAGATGGGATAAAGAGTCTCAGGGAAGCAGGCATACTGGGAGGAAGCAGCACCGCTCTTGAAGGCAGCCACTGCTACCTACAGCACGGAGGCCCTCTGAAGGGTCTTCCTGCACGGCAGATGTGCCAGCTCCTAACAAGGAGCGGTAGGCCATGTCAGCATCACATCTGGCATTCTATGATGCCGTCATAGACCATCAAATGGCCCACCAGAGGACTCTGTTTCATGTAAGAGCCAAGTGGACACTTCATTTACAAAGGCTGTCAGGAATTTGCTAGTGAGAAAGGAACCAGCACCACTAAGAACTTCGGTGGTGGCTCTCCTCTGGAGGCCAGGCCTAGGGTACCAGAGGCAGTCATAAAACTTGGCTTGTTGATAGTGATAGGGCTCATGGTTCCCCACCTAGAGACCAGGCCGCAGCAAGGAAGCTGAAAGAACAAAATTACTACAATGACTGGAAGGGGCAGTTGGCTGGTCAGGGACTAAAAGGAAAAGAAACCAGAAAATCAGAGACCAAAAGATCCGTGGGAATGGACTTACAGTTGTGAACACGAAGTATGAAGATTTTTGTGTCACATGTTAATGCCCATCAGAAAACATCTACCATGGAATAGGCATTAAACGACTAAACAGGCAAAATGACTTGGCAGTTGACATGAGTCAGCCTTTGTCATTGACCACCTGAACATATAAGATGGATACATGCCCACAGTGGCAGAGATAAAGGCTATACTGGGGCCCAAAGCATGATCCCCACTTAGCAGGGCCAATCTAGCTACCTCCGTCTCTGAACTTCCAACCTCAGAGATTAATGTTCAGCATCCTATATGGCACTATTTCCCAAGGAGACCAACTAGTCACTTGCTGGTAAGTGGACACTACACTTCTTCAAGGATCAGTGATTCATTCTCATAGGAGTAGACACATATTCTGAGTGTGGGTTTGCTTTACTATCTGCAGAGTCTCAAATAGCACCAATATCCAGGGGATCACAGTGTGCCTATTTCAAAGACATGGAATCCCACAAAACATAGCATGCAACCAAGGAATGCATTTCACAATACATTTCACAATGCATTTCACAATTTCACATGCAGAGTGGATCCATGACCACGGAATACGTTGGTTGTATCACTTACTGAACCAGCCAGAAGCCACTGGCCTAATAGACCACTGGAATACTGAAATACCAGCTTGGAAGCAATTCTCTGCAAGGATGGGGCACCATTGTCCAAGATGCAGTATAGGTAATAAATCTATATGGCACTGTATTTCAACAGGAAGAATTCAGGGTCTGGGAACCAAGAAGCAGAAGCAGGAGTGGCCCCACTTCCTATCATTCCCAATGATCCCAGGGGGATCTTTGTATTTCCTACCCTCATTACTCTAGGCTCTGCAAGGTTAGAGGTCCCATTGCAAAAGGAAATGCATTCTGCCAAGGAACACAGCTTTCTTTGATATTGTATCAAAACCTGCAAAGTTCAGAGTTCTTCATTCACTTTTACTTTGGGATTTAAGACACAGGCAAGACATCAACAATTACACTTTTATGACTCATGATTAGATAATGCGTATTACAGATATTACATGCTTGGTGTCCCCTGTACATCTGGTTCCAGCACTACTTTATAAGGTCTTGGGGTATGAAAGGATGATCCTCTGACTTACCTGCAGGTTGCTTACAAAATACCCAGATCATTTAAACTGCCTTCCGCAAGGCTGTATCTTGAAAAACTCCCAGGTCACCAAGAGATCAAAAGAACCACCTGCTGCCTGGGGCTAAGGCTGAGTTGGTTGGTGAGTCACAGTTGATCTATTTAACTCTTCCCGGTTTGCCAGATATGAGCAACCTACTTCCCGCCTGGCAAGCAGAAGAGGAAACACAGCACTGTAATGAAATTTGGAGACCAGACTTTTAAAATAATGAGGGCCTCCTGTAATGAATGGAATGTCAGAAATTATATTCTCAATATGCAGTGGTTATAATACTACATGTTAACTAGCTAGGATTTAAATAAAAATTTGGGGAAAAAATACAACAGCAATCCAAAATTTATTTTAGAATAAACTGTACCCCCAAACAATTTCATTTATATAGGCCTAGGGTTGGAAAGAGAAGGGTTAGGTTTCTAAAGATAAATGCCTTAAAAGCTGGGGAGTCTGGACAGTATCCACAAAGTTGCTATTTACTTGGCAATCAGGTACATTCAGTTTTTAAGTCAAAGCCATACTATGGTATGAAGGAGAGACTTGTTGATTTTAAGGTGCTTCCATGGAGTTTTAATTTCCTGGAATGCAAAGGAGGAAAGTTCAGGCCAACCCAGCCTCTCTTTTCTAAGAGACAGCCAAACCTTAGTGACGATCTCATTTGGGCAGCCAAGAAGTCTTGGTTTGATCTTTTGTAAGGAAAAGTTGGGACTCTGCCCAAGTCAACAGAAAGGGGAAGAAGCTGAGATGGGAATAAATAGTGAGATGACGCTTGCCTACACACTGTGTAGGCATGTCCAGTTTGAAGCCTCCTGCTTTTCTGCTTAGTCCTTGAGCCATTGCTGAATTACTGTTTACTGGGCTTGACGCGACCATACATTCACGTATAGTGTCTCTGTAATAATGGTTTTCAAATCTCTTAGACAGGGTCTTACCAGTGACAGTGACCCTAGCTAGGGAGCAGGACCCTGTTACCTCTCCAGAACCCTTTCCTGGGAGGTCTAAATCAACACCTTGCCTTCTCTGAATGCTGGACATTGCGGGAGTAACTGGGCTGGGAGCCCAGACATAGACAGCTGGGTTCAAATGGCCTGTGGAAGCTGCTTTCTCAGTAGCATATTACTGGAGAGGTAGTATGGTGTAATGGTTTTAGACATGAGTCATGAAGTCAGAGCTCCATCAATTCCAGTTCTGCCACTTACTAGCTATATAAATTCCAGCAACTTTTTAATCTCTATAAGCCACCTTTTCCTCATCTGAAAAAAAAAAAAAGGTGAGAATGTACCTCACAAGAAATAATGAGATAATACATGTAAAGTGCTCAGCATATAGTTAGTGGTTGACATCTGTATTTTCCTTATTACCAACAGAACAATGAATTGAGGAAAAGGGAGACGGGAAGGTAACTCCTCGTCTGTGGCTCTGTTTCCCAAGTTGTATCACAGGTGCACAATTACTATATCCATTTACCTTAATGCATATTTGAAAGACAAATGAGATGACAGGTGTGAACCCCACTGGGAACAAAATACAAGACCTTTTTTTTTTTTTAAAGAGAAGGGAGAGATAAGGAGAGGTGGGTGGGGCAGGGAAGGGCAGAGGGAGAGCAAGAGAGAGAATCTAGAGCAAGAGAGAGAATCTTAACCAGGCTCCATGCTCAGCCCAATGCAGGGCTCAAACTCCTGACTCTAAGATCATGACCTTAGCTGAAATCAAAAGTCAGATGCTTAAACTACTGAGCCACTCAGTCACCCCAAGACAGTATCATTAAGAGAAGGCTAGGACTTGAGGAAACTCCTTTTGGGAGTGTTACTTCTAAACTCCATCTTTTTGCTTTACAAGTCTCCTAAGACATTGGAGAATTCACATTTTCATCTGCCATTCAGTTATATGCTGAGATTTTAAGATACAAGTAATGATGAAATCTCATATGCTCTTTCAGTCAAGAAAATTTAAAAACAAAACAAAACAATACTACCAGGTGATGAGAAATGAAGCTACCAGATGTCCAGACTTTGCTGAGTTAACAAGCAAAATCATAGCAAACTTCAATCTAGTCACCTTCAATGAAAGAGAATTTTAATTGATCTAATTTTATCAGAAGTAAGACCTCAACCCCATCCCCCTGGCAGGGGGGGACTTACTTTTTTACCAAAATTCTCATTAAAAAGCTAACAATCTTGCAGTGTTTTACTGTTTTTGTTGAAAAAAAAAAATAGTTTCTTTCCTTGAAGATAATATACACAAAGTCCTAAATATTTACCAGATGATACAGATCTGCCAGTGTTTTCAGCCAAGTTTCCAAAGTTTTATGAAATCACTTCTTAGACATATTTCTAACAATCTGGCCCATGATAATTTAACTGGGGAGGATTTTTCCACCTTCTTCACATGGCCTTTAGTTCATAAGCCTCTGTGTGTGTCCAGATGAAACTCACACCCTGCAATCCTGAACATCCTTGCTCATTCAGAAGCAGTTGTTGTCAATAGATAAATATAGAGAAGTGTATTCTCTGGGAACATCTATTTCCAATGAAGACACCACATGTTCTGGCTTCAGTACGAACTTATTTTCTCGGCCTCCACTTACTCAGATCTCAACTATCTGTCCTCTTAACAAAACAACTTCTCAGAAATGAATTTCAATTCCATTTTCTACAGTAGCAATTTTCAGTTCAGGTGCCACGGAGTCAAGTACCAAGCCTGCCTCAATCAGAGTAGCTCTACTTTTATTGTTTTCTTTAATCTTAATCATTTGAATTAAAACTTTAAAACATTTGGGGAAAAAATTTACCTTTCTGTAATTATAACCTTTAATGAAAGAAGAGAGTTCTATTACTTTGGTTACTAGAATCTTTTAAGTAATCACAGATTTAAAATATCATATTCCCATTTAAAAATCTTTCGAAAGCATTGTATGCCTCTGAAAAATTTTAACAAACAGGGAGGCTAGACCTCCACATCCTGTCCCAGTTGCCTGGAGGGTTCGACTGCCAAAAATCTAAGTCTTCCCCATGGGAGTTCCACATACATATCCAGCCAGGAAGGTCACATTCCATCCAGAACTCCAGAGGAAGAAAATGATCCAAAGGGGTGAGAAACCAGGCCAAACATTCACTACAGATGAAAATTCATCTATAAAGTAGCGACCCAGTTAATGAAGGGACATTATCCTCATTCTACCATGCTATTATTTTTGCGTTTCTATGTGGGTCATAGCACCGAAAAATCCACAGAGAATTTGCCAGGGAATATATGGAAGTTATAATTGAGGATTGTTGACTCCACTTTTCCACTCAAACTGTCACATGAAGGAAAAGTGAGACCACAGGGAGTAGCAAATCCACATTTGCCCAGACAATAGGATTTCATAGACAAGAAAATGTTTTTAAAGAATTAGGGAACTGACCTACAGTTGCTTTTACTTTTGCCAAGCAACTATATGCCTAAAGTGATAACTCTGAACTATTACCATCATTCTATAAAACAGCTTTTAACACCAGAAAGTAAAGAGATTATAATCTCAGAAATAAAGGGCATTCCTTTCCTCAATAGGTCAGTTGGCCCTCTTGTACTGACTTCACAATGAAACAAGCTACCCTAGTCCCTATCTTGAAGTTAAAATTTTGTTTTGTTTCCCTTTAACCAGGGAAAAGTACTTCAAGGCAATCCTAGTCAACACACTGGGCATCCAGAGGAATGAGGCCAGAGGATGCTGGGATATGGGCTCCCAAAGCAGCCTGGGTCTGAGGCCACTGGCCCTAAGCTCAGCAACTGGTGGGGAAATCCCCATGGGACAACTCCAGTTGTGAATTAAGGTTATCCAACAGAAATCCAAGTGTACCGTGGCAATTCATGAGCTTTGCTATTCTCTGCCCAGCTCTGGGAGAGAGACGGAGGGGCCAAAAATGCGCACATGCCTCAGCTTTACCAGTCAGTTTTCCAAGCTTGGTGATCCTCTTCCAGCAGATGGCAGAACACACACATAGAAAACTCCAAAGCCATCCAAGGTTTCTGTCTCGCATTTGGTCGCCGGTCTTATTTCTTTAAACGCTGGGCGTGAGGAAGAAGAAACTTTGCAGATAAAAAGCCCCACCCACATTCCATCCCTAAATCCTGTTTACACAGTGCTTTGCTCTTCATAGACAGGCGGAACTCTTTGCAAATAGAAGGGCCACAAAGTCAAGAAAGCCCGACCAATAAACTATAAATACTAGGATCAACATGTTCTCGCTGTTAGAGAACCCAGCATATATCTTGTGCATTTTTTTTTAATTTCTAAACCCAATCCGAGTTTTCATTAACCCTCATCACATGTGTTTATACAGGAAGACAGTAGTAATGAATTATCTTTTCTAAAGAAGCCAGTGGCTTTTACATTGCCTTGTTCCAAGGAGAGAAGTCATGTAAGTATTCAAAGGTAATTACACAGTAGATCAAAAGAACAGCCAAGAGTTATGGACATTGGGGAGCATATGCGCTATGGTGAGTGCCGTGAAGTGTGTAAACCTGGCGATTCACAGACCTGTACCCCTGGGGATAAAAGTATATTATATGTTTATAAAAAATAAAAAAATAAAAGAACAGCCAAGAAAATCAAAAGGGTATCTCTCTCCTACAGTGTGTTTTCACAAACACAAAATCCATTTCAAGGTGAAAAAATATTTCCTAAAATGCACTCTAATTGAATATTTCAGGCACAGTAGTAAGTAGGTCACTTGCTCTCTAGGATTCAAAGAGTATCAGCCTGTGGAACTCCATTTCTATTCTGAACAGGAAAGTTAAAGGGAAAACACTATAAAACAAGAAAATCCACCCCCACAGAGTTCTTTACAGCAAGAGCTGAGGGTCAGGTGTATGATCTACAACCAGGAATTCTGTAGATAATTTTCAAAACTTAATTGATTATGAAAGTATAAGGAATTGTGCTTCCTCCAAAATCTGCAACAACCACATCCACACCACCACCCTCCCTTTTCGGCATTTTCTAGTCAGAAAACTAACCCAGGAATAAATGCCCCAGAAACATTCTTTAAATAGCCTAAAGTTGGTTGTCAAACCGCACTCCTTCTCCACGTTCCCTCTCTTTTTTTTTTTTAGTGTCTAATCGGTCCTGCTCCCACCCCCGATTACCCAGTGTTCTCAGGGGTGCTCCATGCCCTGTGCTCTCCTGGATGCTATCTGCCATGCAAAATAGAATGTTAGAGCTGGAAAGCATCTGCTTCTACAGATGAGGAAACCTCAGCCCTGAAAAATTAACTCCCTTGCCAGTGCCAGATTTACAACTCCACCCCTCAGCAGCCTCATCCCTTGAAGTCTTGTTAGACTTCATTTTCACCAGAAAAGAAACATCAGGCCAAAGCAGCTGGCTTCATGATTAGTTCTCTCAGAAAGCACATCTTTAATGAATGAGGGGTTCGAGTTTAGAAATTTCAGAAAAGATTGGTTGGAACAGACACAATTTTGAGCAGTAGGTACTTTCCATGTCCTCAAGTCACATTCTGCCCAGAAACAAGTCCTCCTGAGAGGACTGAGCTGTGGTGACCTGTCCCTTGGCAAATGTAAAGAATGGAAGCTTCAAGAGGGCAAGGACTCTGTTTTATTCATATCCGTAACCCTAAAACCTGAAACAGACACTGGCGCTGAATAGGAACTCAACAATAAGTATTTGTTAGATGAACAAAATAAAGGAAGGAAGCATCCTTCCTTGCTCTCTGTAGTCCATCTCTACCTTCCTTTTGCTCCCTGTTGTACTTAAGTCTAGTTCCTTTGATCAAAATTCTGTTGTCAGGTAATACGTATCAATCATTTATATGCTAGTAGCCTTTAAGCCGCTTGGAGTGTTTGGAATTTCAGTTTTACAAAAAAGCTTTGGCCCCTCTGCAGGCCCAGACTCAGTCAGCAATGGAAAGCCTTTGTGGCCAGACCCCATCCATCCTCTTCTCCATGCTGGAGGCCAAACTTTAAATTCTTTCCAAGAATGGCAAATTGTTCACAGGAAGAACTCCCTTCCCTAGTGACCCCCTGATACACTCCTGTGGCTCCCCTTAGCTTTCACATCTTTGTAAAATAATCTAAACCCCTATCTTCCTGCTCTCTCTATCTTGCTTTCTCACCTATCAAAATCTAGAGGAGATGCTGCTGTTGCATATTTAGCTCAGCCATACTGTTACATAAATGCAAGCTGCCTGCTTCCCCAGCTCACCTTGTGAAGACCAAACACTTCATTGCATTAACCAGGAGCCCATCCTCACCCTGTCACACACTAGGGGGTGCTGTTGCTATGTACAGATCACAGGAGCTTGAAACAAGATGAAGGACGTGCGTGACAGAGTTTTCAGGGTCCTGGGAGACATTTCTAGTTGGGCCTCTTGCACAACGCTTCTGCAAAGTTTCTCAGAATCAAAGGCCATTACACCCCTCTGAGCTACATAATTCCAGGGTAAAGCCTACACACAATGGGATGGAAAGGGAGGGCTGAAGATGTCCAAACTAAAGGCTGTACTCTACGACTCATTTAATGCACAGGCTCACATAACAGTATTCATGACAACTGCTGGATATTAATAATTAACCCTCACTCACCACTGGAGAGGAAAATTCTGTTCAGACAACCAAGGGGCAAACACTGTCAGGCAGAATTAAATGTATGGGAGGCAACCAGAACAGCCGGGAAACACTTGAGTTTGTCCTTGCTTTTCACAATCATCTTTCCTGGTATGTGATGTCTAAGACTTTGGGAATGAAAGCTTCATACACAAACAAATGAATATCAGCCTCTCCCAGCCCCCAGCTTGGCTCTTGCACAAAGCTTGCAGGCTGCCAGAGAAGCTTCTCCGGCCTCAGTTAACTCTTTGCTTGAATGACAGCAAAACTGCACTGCAGGAAAAGCTCTCTCAGACGGCAGAATGCCTTTTCAAACTTCTGAACAAAACCATCATGACAAAGAGTATTTTGTGGAGTTTGTGGGTTTTTTAATATAAATTGAGAAAAAATGTGTATTTGAATGAAGTTCTCTGAATGAGACTCACACCTAACAGTATGAACATTAAACATTCCCACACAGAGAAGAATGGATCTGCACCAAGGGAAATAACTCTGGTATTAATCCAAGGAGAAACAATCCCTCTCACCCTCCCCCCACCCCAAGCTAGGGTTTCACACCCTTTGTTGGTTCACACAAATGCTAATGAGCAACAACTCACCAATGCTAATGACTAGAACTCTCTTTGGCTCCAAAAACAACCCAGCCAAGCTAGAAACTTGAAGAATCCCAAAGTGGTTCAAGAGGGAATCAGCCAGTCTGAGGTACCATTTTAGGGCAAACAGACTGGTTTCCTTTTTGCTCTGAACTCTATTTCTAAAAGGGATAGATTCCATTCTATGGATGCATCAAACTTTTAGACAAAATGCAAAAAAATTTCAAATCCCAGCTTTTGTTGCAACAACTAGCCAGACATTTCAAGGAAACTTCTAAGAAAAGTGACTCTCAACCTAATTTCTGCTCTCACATAGCCAAAAGACACACTCCCTCCCATCAATTACCAAGGCTGACTACTGCAGTATTACTTAACTAGGACCCTTAGGGAACAGATCAGAATGGGTAGGTTGGGGGATGTGATATGGGGTAAAATTTGAAAAAGGCTTACTCTGAGAAAGCCACTCTGAATGGTCCCCTAGGGGGTTAGCACAAGACACACCAATACATTCAGTAAGGTCCTGATAAACAATGGATGAGCATTTCTGGTCCTAAACCCCTGAAGTTTTACTCTTTAAAATGAAAAACACAAAGACAAACCCTTTTCCCGGTTGCTATCCACAAACCTTCATAAACAAAATGCTAATTGGCTTGAAAAGTAACAGCACAAAGCAAGTTTTAATTTGACATTATCAGTTACATTTTTTGACATGTGTTTTACAATCATTCCCGTGATTTCCTAATTCCAACAATGAAAATGGCATCTTGCCTTCTTAGTAAATTCAGCAGGAATCTCAACAATGTTTGCCCATTAGATTCACCTGAAAAGACTGAGATGTCCTTGCCTTCACACCTCCTTAATGGGTTTGCCATTTTTTCACTGGCTCAGGTGAAACCTGGGCATCATACTTCTTTAAAGTTCTCAGGTGTAGAGCCAAGTTGATAATCACTGAACTGATGAAGCCAGGCCCACCATCTTAATGTAATTAACTATCTTCTTTGAACTTCCCCATATCTGAATTTTATTCTGCAAAATGAGCTCTCTCATCTGAATATGGTGAAAATAAAGCTATAATCATAAAGAACTTTGTGGTAATGAAAAAAGAAAGTAGGTAATTTTATCTTGCTGTTTGAAACCAATTGTTGGCACTGCTAACGAAGCCACAAGAAATTTGTAATTTGAGGTAGAAATATATTACATTTCTTTCCAAATAATTTATTGCATTGCAGAACTTATTAGCATTAAATTCAAACGAAGCAGCAGCAGAGAGACAGACAGAAGGGATGTGAGAAGGCTGCACCATGAAATCTAAATGCAGGTCCAGATGGTGGAGGAGAGGCTTAAATCCCCAGTCCTGTGGTTCAAACACAGCAAACACACCTGGGAAAGAAGTAATTGGTGTCAAGGCCACCCTGCCTGCCTCTTCTTTGCTTGCCAGCCGCTACCACCCCACCTCCCCGAAAGGACAATGGACCTAGTGAGGCTCCTGACTGAAACCACGCAGATTCCCTCTGTCCTGAATGGTAGAGAGCAGTCAGCCCCTCAGTGCTGGCAGAGGTTAAGCAGACACAGATCCTGTTGGGGCCTAAAACATGACTCAGCACCAAACACGATCCTGGTAGAGAATCAATACACTGAACCCTAGAAATTAGGACTCTCTCAGTCCCAACTTGGCTTCAGAAGAAGAGGCCAAGTGGTCCCCTTCAGCTACACAAGTTCTGAGCTGGCAAACTTCACTTTCTCAGAAACAGAATCACAGACCCGCTTGGCTGGCAGAGGATGGCACATCTCCGCTCACTCCCACCTACAGCGTCACCATGACAGCAACAAGCTGGCTACAGAAGGACAAAACATAAGAAACACCTTGCATAATCAAAGATACACAGGTGACTTGCATGGACCTGTGCTGGAATTTCACACAGGCAAAAGTCTCTCACTCCTTCCAAATGTATTTTTAATGACCTAATTTGGTCAGGATTTTGGTGATACAGCTTAGCAACTGGCATAAAGTAACTTCCCTGCCCCTTCCTGCAATATAACCACAACCCTTGTTTCCACTCTTTTCTCAACCTTTCTCAGTCAAGGCAAACCCCAGTTTTCAGTTTCCTAAATGGGGCCTGGGCCGCCACAATGATTTTTCACACAGTCATCTCAAATTCTCGCTTCTGGAAGACTGAAGAAGACTTCTAATAGCCAACCGGTTATCCAGCACATACTGTGTTCTAGGCTCTTATCTCAACTTCGTCTTCACAACAATTTATAAGACAGATGTATTATCCCTGTTTTACAGATAAGGCAATGAGAGCACAAAGAAACTGAATAACCTCTGTCCAAGGTCACACAATTAGTAAGCAATACAGCAGGCTCTGAACTCAGGTTTGTCTAATCCTAAACTCATGTTCTTTAAAATAATAATGGGGGCCAGGCACTGGTCTAAACACTCTTCAAATCTAACTTATTTAATCTTCACAACAAATCTAGAAGAGAGGTACTATTTTTACCACTGCTGTTATTATGCAGATGAGAAAACTGAGGAAGAGTGAGATTCAACAATTCCTAAAGTTTCCAAGTCCCTAACTGGTAGCACCAGGATTTAAGCAGGCTGTTAAGTATTCAGGCCGTAAGCACAGCACACACTGACCCCTCATTTTCCCTGTAACTTTCTGCATTCATTCATTCAAATGCTGTGTAGCCCTCTTCTATGCACCTGACATCTTGCCAGGTATCACAGAAAGAGAACTAGTATTTGACACCTTCCCTCAGAGTACAGCAGTCTAGGTGGGCAGGATCAGCAAAACTATGTTAAGAAAGAAGGACATTAACAGAATGTGAAGCCAGGAGCACTATAACACGCCGGGGGACCTCACTGAGCACTGCGAGTGAGTTGAATTTGGAGAGGTAGGGAGAATGATCCAGGAAGGGGGCGGGTAATATGAGCAAAGGTAAAAATAAGAAGGAGGACTGGGGAGAAGAGAAGGACCCCCCCCCACACACACACACACCACACACACAAAGCCAGATTCTCTATTGCTGTTTTATGTATTCATTATCTCATTTAATCTTCATGGCAGACCCTTAAGACATCTTCATTTAGCAGATAAAGAAAATGAGGTGTAGAAAGTCCAACAACTAACTAAGTCACACATCAGTCAAGGAACAGAGCCAGGTTTGTCTGCTTCTGACACTTCTCCTCTAAACTGGGAGCCTCTTTCGCATAGGTGAACACAAACTTAAAAGGCCAAGGAGTCAGGCAAAGCACCAGCAAAGCCAGGCAGCATCTAACCATTCTGATATCTAGATCCCTTAAGGCAACTAGAGCTCTTTATCTTCGGGCCAGACCCCAGGGGGGTATGTGCTTTTTCAATGTCAAAGCCTCTCCCTTTGTATTCCCACTCCAAACAAGCTCCCTTTCTATAGACTGACATATGACTTGCCTGGTCCAAATAGAGAGTAGGCCTCTAGAGCCAGCTGAGGGCCTGGCTGAGGACAAGCTGTCTGCTGTTGAGACCCACTGGTGGAGACACAAACTAGGCGTAGGGAACCTCAAGGATCCTCTAACTCAGACCCCTCAGTTTGGAGGAAAAAATGGAGACCCAGAGAGAGAAAGGGAGGGAGTCGCTAAAGGCATTCTCTCACCCGACCACAAACAAAACAAAACAAAACAAAACCCTAAGCTCCATGAAAGTGCTTTGGCAAGTGGAGGTCTGAAATTCCTGCAACAGCTTGGAGAGAAGGTAACTAAGGTTCTGCCTTCCTACAGAGTCGGTCTTTAAATGCCGGTGCTGCTAAGACTAAAAAGAGCAAAACAGTTTTCTTAGCAAAGTTCAAGCTTGACTCAAATTTTGTGTTGTCAGGATGAGGGTACGGGTGGAGGGGCATCTAAATGTGAATCATCAGCTCCTACTCAGCAAGCTGGGGACTGCGATGTTTTGGGAAAGCACGCCTTCTTGAGACCCTGGGTTTGCTCTCTTTCCTCCACAGGAAAAGCAGGCCCTGATGTTCCATCACCCACCTACAGCTTCTTACAGCATGCCTTTTATAGCATCCGCAGCCTCTAATAGGAGCAGAGGAGTCGTGATGCTTCTGCCATTTTTCCCTTAGGTGGCCGACTACCCAGCCTTGAAGGAGTAGACCCAACCAGAGCAAAAGACAATCTGCTATCCAAAGAGCAAAAGCAGCACCCACTGCATCACTGTCAGAATGTTTAAAATGTATATCAAGATCATTATTCATCAAACTTTCCCTCTGGGAACAGATATAGTCCGTTCCTCTTTCTAAGGCCAAAGGACTGTGTATTACCTTCCATTAATATCTCCCTGTCACTCTTCAGTTCCACTTCCACCAATCATCACATTAGACTATAGCCAAAAGACACAACTTTTTAAAAATGTACTTACCTTAATTTGCTCATAGTATTTATAGGTCAGTTTCCCCGCTGGCTACTTTTAGTGCAGCTGTACAGTGTGTGAAGAGGATTTCTTCTCATTCTCTCTGGTATAGGTAAAATCCTCAGAGGGAGCAGCACCTAGGTATGTTTAAATAAAACAGACCAAAAATGACCTTGGGCTATATCATTCACACAATAGTGGATCAGGATTTATCGACCAAAGGTGAAGTATTAGGAACCTAGAGATTGGATGACTTAATGGTGAAGAAGTTGGACCATTCCTTCTTTCTTTAAATTCTATCTTTCCCTAAACACACCTCTATGTTTGCCTCCTATCCCTCTAACCACACGGTTAGGTTTCTTTATGCACCCTTCTAATTCTATCAAGCCCTTACATGTTGGTATTTCCCTGAACAAATTCATCTACTCCCATGTCTATATCATTCTCAAATCTGTACTGAAAATCAAAGTCTGTACTCAATCAAATCAAATATGCACTCAAATCAAATCTGTACTCAAATCAAAACTGTTATCTCTCTTCAGAACTTCAGACCCCGGCACCTGGGTGGCTCAGTGGGTTAAGTGTCTATCTTCAGCTCAGGTTGTGATCTCAGGGTCCTGGAATTGAGCCCTGCATCAGGCTCCCTGCTCAGCGGGGAATCGCTTCACCCTCTCCCTCTACCCTACCACTCATGCATGCTCACTCTCTCTCAAATAAATAAAATTTAAAAAATAAAAAACAACTTCAGACTCATTCATCCAACTGCCAACTACACATCTCTAGGATTTCCCACAGACTCATGAGACTCAACATGTAAAAAATTGAATTCATCATCTTCTCTATCACCTCCCCATACCCTTTTCTTTTGCTCTGTTCTCTGTCTCATTGATGGCACCACCTTCTATCATTGCCCAAATCAGAGACTTTGGAATCCTCCCCCACTCTTCGCTCCTCCTCATCCAAGTTGCCTCACATCCAATCAATTTCAAGAACTGTCAGTTCCCTCTCTTGAATCCAACCACTTTTCTCCACTCTCACTGCTATTAGCCTAGTGTACAAGTTAAAGTCATCATTTCCCAAATTTGAGATGTCTACCAACTGGTTCTCCAGTCCCTACTTGAGTGCTTCTAATTCATTTTTTTATGCTATACCCAGTGATCTTTCTAATATGTATATCTAAGCATGTCATACCTCTCACTAAAAATCCTTCTGTGGCTCCACTCTGCTTTTAGGATGAAGTCTCAATGTCTTAACCAGCTGAGGAGATTCTAAATGACTTGCTTCCATATACCTTTCCAGCCTCATCCTTCACGAGAATTCCTTCATGTTTCATGTTCCAGCCACAATTAATCTCTTTGATCTTCAAACCTGATGCTTTTCTCTCTTGCCTCCTAGCCTTCCTGGAATCACAGAATTACATAGAGAAAACAAAATGAAAAAATACCCAAATCAGGGCTTTCCACCAACTTCATCCTTATCTTTAGGAAATTCAATCAAATTCAATGAACATTTATTAAGTGAGCACCAAAGGAAAAACAATCCCTTGCCAGCTGCATATACCTTACTATGTAAGACATATTCCAAGCCACGGAACTTGCAATTTCATTGCTTCTCTTAAACCTGAGTTTAAAAGGTCAAGTCTCTGAACTTTAATTCGTTTCCTCAAACTTAACTTCAAGCCATACGAAGAAACTCTCTGTCCCCAGTACACTTGGCATGTGCCTGGATTCACTTTCACCGAATGTTTCTCTACCAAGCCAGCGCGCCAACGTATCTTCTCTCTACTCTGCACTTCAAAGAAGCCCCAACTGGTTGTTAATGCCTAGATTACAAGACTCTAACTTTCTGTTAGCTTTCTCATCTGTTGCTTAAGTCACTACAACTAGTATGGATCACCCAGTATTCCCAGGAGCCAGAAACCCTGTGTTTAGTAGCTATGTGGGGGGTTAGACTGTTAAGTTTAAAAGACTAGGGCTTGGAAGAGGGGTGGGGGAAGAGCCATCCTGAAGAAATTTAATACCCAGCATTTCTGATTGCCCCTGGTCACACACAAAAGCAACACGATGGAGCTAGGCAAAGAACACCTATCTAGAATCAAAAGACTATATTCTGTCTTTGCTGAGTTAGGAATGGAGATGGAGACATGATCTTGGTGATAGTGTTCCCTCTTCTTGGTAGGCAGATGACTATAAGGCTTCATACTACTAGAATTGCAGAAAGGTATCCCTCCCCTCTGGGCAAATGACCAAACATCACCCCTTCCTCCTGACCGGAGGCAGACTTTGTACAGAGCATGTGCTGCATGTCCCCACAGACTTGGCCTTGTGGACACCTCTGTGCCTTCTAAAGTCATAACTATTACAACATAAATGGAAGACACTTTTCATGTTTCTCATCATCTAGCCCTGAACAAGAGGGCATCTACTATCCAAACAGAGAAAGTTATCATAATACACTTCGCATACTTCCTTTCTATTGGAAACTCATGTGAAGTTTCCTAATGCCTTGAACTTTCCTCACCTGTTCGTAATAGCCAATCCTCACCCCCCCTACCCAATCTTCAATGAGGCAGAAATTTGGATTGTTCTCAAATATATCACAAATAGAATTCCTGGCGATCAGCGTTTTACCCAGAGGTAGTAATAAAGCACTATCATCACTGGCTGACGAGAAGCCCACTATCAACAGAAGAAACATGGAAATGTCAAATAGGGTAGAGAGCATGCTACAGCTGGGTTGAAATAAAAAATAAGGAATAGGATGTAAAGAATCAAGTGGCCATTTCTACTACACCTTCCTCTCTCTGTTTTTTTAGGCTGGTTTGATTCTTGTCTATTTCAAGGTAAAGCACATCCTCCTTGAATCTGGTTTGGGAAACAATTGAGGATTCTGGGTGCTTCTTTTAAGGCATGCCCTGGGCTTTAGTTTAGCTGAGTGTTCCTGGGTTTACGACATCTTTTCTCCCATCTATCACAAAGGAGGTTTGTGAGAGTATGTCAAACAGCAACAGCAGTAAGCAAGAGAATTAAAAGATTGGATGTGGTATCAATCCTATGTTTCTCCAGCATCCCTAGGGGCCTGAAGATTCAGCCACTGTGGTACCAAAACCTCCCCACAGGACTGTACATGGAATGACTTTCATATTTTCCGCACCTTTAGCATGGCCTTTACTCAAAGGACACTGACCCCTGCATTTCCTCTAAGAACCTGTCAGTGAGTCTTTCAGACAGCATCAAATAAGGGAATTACGGGTTTACAGGCCAAAGATATTTACTGAGTTTGGAAACATTTATCAATTACCTTCTCTGTGGAAAAAATGGGTTTAGCATGAGGGTGTAGTAGGACAGGCTGAAGAAGGGCTTGAAAGAGGAGAAGCACAAGAAACTTCCCCTCACAGGAACACAAAATTGGGGAGACTGACACAGACATGAAATAAATAATACAAAATAGGGATAGAACCCAGGTGTCTAGGGTTATGCTTGCTCAAAGAGAATGAAACGTGTAACTGGCCATACCATCAACACCTCTTAAATGTTTTTCATTCCTCTAGATGAAAATCTTATCACACCTGCCAAGGAGAGAAACTACAATAAACAGACATATGCTCCTTGGGGAAGATTTGTTTATATTCTTTCACTATTCCCAAAACACAGGCCCTGAAGCCTATTTTCAAGTTGAGCTGGTTTTTTTTGATGTGTGTGAAGATATGGCCAATAAGATAATAAAATAGCCAAATAAACCAAAAAAATTAGGAAGGTCCACTGAGGCAAGGTTATGATGCATCCACCCACAGTACAGACCTCTGATCCAAGTGGATGCCCTAGAACCATGTGCCCCTAGGGTCCTTTATGGCCTGGGGAGACAGTAACTGCAGGCCTACCAGGAGGGTCTGTGAAACCAACTGCAGAGCTCCCCAAAACAGGGCATCCAACGTCATCAAAACTGGAGGCTTTGCTGATAAGAGAAGTGTTGCATTAGACAAAGTAACTCAGGAGACTGCAAACCCGCAGTCGGACCCACTTCAGCTTCATTGTTATTCTGGACTCTGGGCCTAGTTCTGAAAGACCTCAAACATGGAGGGGAAAAAAAGTCTGAGAAAGAAAACACAGCTTATTCCATTTGGAGGATAGAGAATGAGACCTGTAACAGATGGAATGGGAAGGGCAAAGGGCTTAATAAAATGCACTACAGGATTAGGTGTTCATTTGATTAAAACCGACATATGTGTGGCAGAAGCAGAACAAAGTGACACGGCTCTGACTCATTCTGCTTCAGGGCCTGCAGCCACCACCATACAGGCAAGACCAGGAGGACGCCATGGACACAATCCCTGCTAAAAAGCATCATAATTGGGGAACTGGACTGTGAAGGTTTTGCCTTGTTCTTTAATGTCATGAAGGTCTTGGCCACAGAAACAGCAACTCATCTGGGATAGAAACAGAAGAGCTCTGTTTTGTATCCTCCATGCCAAGCATAGTGCTGAACAAACCAGTGCTTAATAACTGTGCCTTGGTTGAGTTTGACCTCTTAGTTACGTCCATGAGGTCTAGAGGGGTAATAGGTGTATTTGGTGACCATATGTCCAGAATTGCCAGATAGTCCCAGTCTACACTTGGATCAGCATAATCCGTAATGCCCCCTTTCACGTGCAAAAAGTATCAGTTTGGACAGCAAAGTATATTTTACCTTAGGTATACAGTCTATCACTGCAATGAATGTTTTCCACGGATAAAATGATCACAAACACACAAAGAGTCCTTCACTTTTTCCATCAAGTAACTCCTCAGTCCGTGCAGACCCTGTCTTTGGGGGACTTTGTGAGGTCCTTTTCTCTCTAGTCTCCCTTTTTTCTCTCTGCCTATGTCTCCATTATGTCTTCATCCCTCTGTTTCCCTCAAGTCCTGTCTCAACCCCCGGGGGCAGGGGGATGGGGGTGTTGCTGAATCAGCTTCTCTGTGTCCTGTGAGTCCTGATTAATATCTTCAGAGTCTCAGAGGGACACCACTTCGAATGCACCCTTCCTTGCTAATATTCACCACCTTACATAGCCTGACTTTAATATACTTTTGTGCTGACAAAATCTACCTTTTTTCCTGACTTACCAGAAACCCCTCCAAGAAGAATTGATAATGAAATAGAAGGAATCAAGGAAGGAAAAACAAAAACAAAACACTATCTTACTACAAATAAATAAAGCAACAAATAACTTGAATGAGGTTTTACACATGGGCAAGGAGATGGACTTTTAGCCTTGTGGATTTTTTTATCTTCCAGAAAGAAATAACTGAACTATGTGCTTGGTTTTTAAGCAGGAAGTCTGATTTATTCCTGGGACTTGTATCAACTTTTTTCAATTTAACATAGTGTTTACACCAGCAGGATTCAAGAACAAATCCTATTTTGTTCAAGATAAATCATCATTCACTTCAGGAAGCCCAAAACCATCACAAAAATAAAGACAAGTAGGAGGAAAAAGGAATGTTAGTAAGAATTGGATCCATTAACGAGTTGGGGATTTGGGTATTTTTTATGTAAATGTTTTTCAACCTTTCTCTCAGACCATGAGTGGGAGTTTATTACCTGGTGTGTAAACTTATGAGCTTCAGGCACCATTACTAATAAGGAAATAATAGCATATCTATAGCCTGTGTCTTCATAAAAGGAAACGAGACTCATTTGGCCATACCAGACGCAGGACTAAATTAGAAACCGTGAAAAAAAAACAAACTCAGCTCCACATAGTGTGAAGTAGAGTCTGAAGACATGGATTGAAATCCCATTCTAACCATTTCAGGTGTATGGCCCTGGAAAATCTCTTGGGGCCTCAGTTTCTCTGTACAATGAGGGGCTCGTGTGCTTAAGTTCCACCTATCCCTCAAACTCTATGATTTGATCATTTGGTCAGGGAGAATTTCTTTCTCTCATCAGCCCCACATGAATGGTATCAAATGTTCATTCTCTCTCCAATTTCCATGTCCCACTACTTATCTTCTGACACCCCTAACAGAAGCCCCTTGGATCTCTATGCTACCTCAGTGCTCCCATCTTTCACTGAATCAGATGCTCTGGCTTACGTAACTTCTTGGGGGTGATTTCTGGCAAACGGAAAACTGCCTCTGCTTACTGTACCTGGCTGTGCTTTGACTGTGAGCTCTCTGAGCACAGCAAGATATCCCTGATCAAAGGGGCCATCTGTCTTTAGCTGGAAAATAGAGTTTGAATAACTAAGTTTGCTACAAATTGGCCAGCTCAGGGTCACCACTGAGAAATCAATTACTCAGCCTTCCACGTCTCTCCTGAACCAGTGTGTGTTCAGGGGATTCAACAATACAACAAATTCAACCTTTGATCCTCCTTGGCAAAGAATGTCACTCTGTTACACCTGCCTAGAAAGGTACCAACAGTCCCTGACTTGCTACTGATGCTCATTGATTCAAACCTGACTCCAGACATGTTTGCCTACTTAAAAGAACCCAAACAAAGCATCTGATACATATTTTCCCTCAGTGAAAGAAGAGTTTGTAGGATCTTCTGGTATTGACCCTTGTCAATTTCATTTAAAAATAGGTGGGCACAGGAAGCCTGGGTGGCTCACTTCGGCTCAGGTCATGATCTCAGGGTCCTGGCCTCAGGCTTCCTGGTCAATGCAGATTCTATCCCTCTCCCTCTCCTTTTGCCCCTCCCCCTCCTCATACTTTCTCTCTTCCTCTCTAATAAATAAAATCTTAAAAAAAAAAAAAAAAAAAAAAAAAAACAGTGGTCACAATTCACCAGTACCCTCTGTTCCTATAATATGTAAACACCTTTACATAGTCAGATCCAGGGATCTTAAATCTCATTTGGATATATCCTGAAAGTGCCCTCATAATTACCTCATGGAATTGCAGGAACCAAGAAATGAGATGATACAGATGAAATGCACAAAGCCACAACATTATAGGAACATTATAGGAACTGAGAAAGATACCTTAGAGCAGGTAGCATTGCAGGAACTCTCTTGATGATGGTAGGGAAGGTTTACTCTAAGTGGTAAAATGGTAGGGGTAAGAGAGAAGGAGTGGATGCATAAGTAAATAGAAAAGTGAAACAGATGTGTAATAAACCAGAAGCACAATGTAGGAAAGTTCTCCCAGACTCTGGTTTCCCAGTATCCCAGATGGCCACACTCCTGGAAACCTTTTTTTCTGGTGGGTCTCAAGTTCCATCCTCATTACACAGTCTTTAATTTACCTACCAACTTCTACTTCCTACTTTCTGAATGCTGCACTCATAAGAATATACTCTCTGCTCCCGTGCTCTTAAGTGTAATTCTTTTATCTCTCCCACAGTGCCAATGAGGGTCATATCCCCACATTTCTCTGGTCTGAGTGGAAACAGCCACCAGAGATTCTATTTTATAGATAATTTGATAAATTTCATGATGCTGGTATCCATACCCCTTTAATTCTCTAGGAATTTTATCTACTGCTGCTCTATCACGTTCATGGGCCCATGGTTGATATTTTTTCATAGCAATCATGGGAGGCATACAGACTTCCAAATGCTCTCAGTGCCTACCTGAAAACAGCTTCCCACACAAAAAAGAACTATCCTATTCCAAATATCAGTGCTGCCCTCCTGCTCCCCTGCAGTAGTAAATCTCTGAGTAGTACATCAAAAGCCTCCACAATTCTAAGTCCTCCTATTGCTAGGCTGACTCCCCAGCTCCCATACCCAGACTGTAAGACAGATTCCTCATAGTTCCTGAATCCCACCCCGTTGTCCCTACTAACTGGGTTCAGAGACAGTGGCTAGCATAAGACATTCTTGAGAACGTGACTTCCAACCCAAATCTACCAAACACATGAAATCTTTGGACTGAACTTGTTCCCAGTCTCTCTTCCTTGATTTTCTTTCTCTAACTTCCTCCATCCTTTCCATAATTGCTGCTTCTCTTCCTATTACAGATGAGCCTCTTCTTCCTTCTGTCACCTCCTAAGCTTCTCTGAAGGAATTCTCTGGCAAGTTCTGGCAATTATAAAAAGTAGAAAGGATGCTGAGGACAAGTCAAACATAAATCAAACAAAGAAGTAAACAAAATTTAAAAAATTAAGAAACTAAAGAAAGTATGCATTTGGTTCTAGAAACCACATGCTTCTGTGCTATCTTAGGCACTAGCACAGAAGTGTCCCTTTAGAAGG
Organism: Enhydra lutris kenyoni; assembly: GCF_002288905.1. NCBI lineage: Eukaryota > Metazoa > Chordata > Mammalia > Carnivora > Mustelidae > Enhydra > Enhydra lutris. The sequence continues at coordinate 31,026,388 of NW_019154088.1, read as the reverse complement.
AGTCAGACTGAAATTACTTAATACTGACTACATTGGCAGCACAGCAAGGTGACATATACCATGACTTTCCTGTACCAAGGGCTGGATTTCTGGTAACTTCTTCCCTGGGGCCAACTTCTTATAGCTTTATAGCCAGAAATAGCTGCATAACTTGGCAAGGTGGCAGGGTAGGGAGAGAGGAATTAGATCCAGGCCCAAGGTGTCAGTGGCACTGTTCAAAAAAGCTGCCCCATGGAGGGAAGAAAGGCTGGGAACTGCTCTGGCCACTTGGCAGTTTGAGGGTGTCATTAGCTGGAGCATGCATCTGAGGCCTAACTCATATAGAAGGGGAAGCCTGGTACCTCATCTGACAGCTCTACACTGAAATAAGGAAGCTCAGCCTCTGTAACTTCTTCCAGCAGCCAGGTGGGTGGTACAACTACCTGGCACCCGGCCCTATCCCTCCCTTCATCATGCTCCAGTAGAAAAGGATCCCCAGGGGGGCACCTGGGAGGCTCAGTTGGTTGAGCATCTGCCTTCAGCTCAGGTCATGATCCTGACATCCAGGGATCGAGTCCCACATCAGGCTCCCTGCTCAGCAGGGAGTCTGCTTCTCCCTCTGACCCTTACCCCTCTCATGCTCTCTCCCTTTCTCTCTCTCTCTCTCTCTCTCTCTCTCTCTCCAATAAATAAATAAATAAATATTTTTTTTTAAAAAAAGGAAAGAAAAGAAAAGGATCCCCAGTATGGGGTTCGACAACACTCTGTCTAAAAGGTGACAAACAAGGGGTTTATAGCCTGACCATCTTATCCAAGGTAATGAGAAACCTATAGATGCAGCCCTGTATGGCCAGCACAGTCTATGTATAAATTAGAAGGCCCTCACTCTGGGTGAACACAGTCCTGTGGGTGCACAGCTTGGCTGGAACGTGGGCAGATTTCTGCCCTCACTGCTTCCAGTGCTCAGGTATGGTATACAACACACAGCCACACAAAGCTTCCCCATTCCATAGCTCAGGGGTAAAACTAATCATGTTCAAGTTCAAGACAGAGTGTCAGAAAAGGTGGCAGGTATCAAGTCTAGGTCAGCCCAAACCAAAGACAGCCCTCACACACCCCTCTGTGCACTGGGACATGAGTCTGTGCCAGGCTAGCTGAGGACAGAGATGTTAGAAGGAGCAGGAGTGGAGGGAACATGGTGGCCCTTCCAGGATTCACACTCAAGCCAATTATGTCCTAACCTCACCTAGACACAGCCCCCGAGACCTAATTCACTCCTATTATCAGGCTCAGTCACCATCATCTGTCTCTGAGAAAAATTACCAAGAACAATTCACACTTCTTGCTCTGAGGGCAAGGGGAGTTTGGGGACTCAGCAGTGATGTCAGGTGTGAAAAATGGGCTGAGCAGTACAGTCACCAATGAAAGAATCAAGAGGAATAGGGGAAAGCTCTCAGATCAGGATGAAATGGCTCCTAAAAGAAGAGGAATGGAGGGGCGCTTGGGTGGCTCAGTTTGTTGAGCCTCTGCCTGCGGCTGAGGTCATGATCTCAGGGTCCTGGGATCGAGTCCCACATTGGGCTCTCTGCTCAGTGGGGAGCCTGCTTCCCCTCTCTCTCTGCCTGTCTCTCTGCCTGCTTGTGATCTTTCTCTATGTGTCAAATAAATAAATAAAAATCTTTAAAAAAATTAAAAAGAAGAAGAAGAAGAAGAAGAAGAAGAAAAAGAAGAAGAGAGGAATGGAACCATACCACTCCTACCACTGCTCCAAACATAAATAGGTAAAATGAAAAAAAGAAGATATTTTAAAGGTGTGCTCTAAAGCAAGATAAGGATCTCCTTGGACCCAACTAATTTTAGCTCTTGGGGATTCAGGGTGACTAGAGATGCTCACACAAGGCAGGTGCTGCCCTGACCCAGGCTCCTTGTGGGAAATCCAGTCTGGATCAGTGTCCACCACCCACCCTACCCATGATAGTAGAGGTTCTGCAACTGCTGCCTGAGGTTAAGTTTCCTCAGAAGCTACAAACCTAAGGAGACAGGAGGAAACCAGCACAACCCTGAAATCAAGCTGACGTGAGCAAGGACCTGATGAAGGCTGCCCAGGAATGCAGGAACTGGACCTGTGACCAATGCAGTAGCACACGGGGCAGGACTCTCCAACCACCCATATCATACCTGGTTCTGAACAGGGGTCTCAAGGGATTTGGGGTAGAGACAACCATTCAGGGAGGTATGAGTGAAGAACCAGGGAAAGACAAAGTGAGAATCTCTCGATAAAAAAAAACAACCAATGAAAGCCAAAATTGCAAATGAAAATAACAAAATAATCTAAAAACTGTTTATGTATTTTCAGACTCCACAGAGATAAAGGAAGGAATAACATTAATTTAAAAACTCAAAAATAGGCACAAATGAAATTAGAGGGGGTTGAGGAAACATATAATAAATGAAAAATAAAGAAACTGAAAAACTTAATAGATGAGATCACCTCTAATCTGTACACACTCAAAAAAGGACAAGGAAATTGAAAAACTGTACTGAGAACAAACCACAGAGAAAGAGAAAAACATTATGAAAGGGCAGTTAGGAGACCTGGAGAATACACTGAGAAGTTTCAAAATATATCTAATCAGTTCTATAAGAGCAGAGAGTTAATGGAAGACAAGTAATATTCAAATGGTTAGTGGCTAATAATTTTGGGGAGCTCAAGAAGAGTCCACAGTTTGAAAAAGGACTCTGAGAGGCAATGTAAATCAATAAACATAAATCCACAACGATAGTGTGTGGTCAAACTACAGAGCATTATAAAAGTTACTAGAGAGAAAAGACGGATTCCTCTGAAGCAATGATGATTAAACTGACAGTGGATATATCATCAGCATTAATCAATGCCAGAAGAATATGGAGTAGTATCTTCCACGTACTAAGAAAAAATAATTATCAACCTTGAATTCCATACCCAGCCATTCGGACATAACAGACTGAGGGAGCTTACCACCCAAAAACTCTCACTGAAAAAACAAACAAACAAACAAGCAAAAACTAAAGAATGCACTTCAACAAGAAAAAATCTAGGATAGCAAATAAAGAAACTGACAAAAATATAATAATGGTATACTTAATCCTTAACCATAAAAATAAGAACTATTTTTGGTTCATCTATAACCTCAGGTAGCACTGCCCTAGGTAATAAATAGATGGCAACAAAAAACACAAAATAAGATGACAGAAAGAAGTCCAGATACATTATCAATCACAAAAAGGTAAATGGACTAAGCCCAGAGGTTGACAAACGATGCCTAGCAGGCTGGTTACTGCCATGTGCATTCGTTTATGTACTGTCAGTGGCTATTTTTGTTGTTATAACAGAGATACATATATATGGCCCACAGAGCCAAAAGTATTTACTGTCTGCTCCTTTACAGGAAAATGTTACCAATGCCTGGATAAAACCACTTAGTAGAAAAAGGGGTAAGTGTGTAGGTCAGTTTTTGAAGATCCAAATAATGCTACTTATAAGGAAACATAATTTTTTAAAAATCACATCAAATGTATGAAAATGAAGAGATAAAGACAGGCTGAACAAATATTAACCAAAGGAAAGCATATTTAGCAATATTAATATCAAACAATATAAAAATTAATGCAGCAGCATTAACAGAGATAAAGAAGTATACTACGTAAGGATTAAAAAAATACCACCCTACAAAGATGTAACAATCTTGAACTCATAAACATATAATTATATAAAACAAAAATGATAGAATTACAAAGAATATTTTTTCAGAACTATAAATACAGAGGTAAATTGTACCACAAATCTTTCAGAAACTGATAAATGAAGCCAATAAATTTTAGTGATATTTAGGAAGGCACAATTAGGATATTTAAAAGCTGTGATTCCCAATGGAAAATGGGTGGGGATTTCAGAACCACCTGAGGAATTTTTTCAAATAATATATACACTGCCCACCTTATCCAGAGAGGAGAAAAGGGAGAGATATTTTAAGAACTGATTTAGTACATCATTGTTACTGTCAGAAAGAGAGGTCTCCCATAGGGTTGTGATGCTATGGTGAAAAGAGGCTGAGAACTGTCTTTCTCAAGGGAGTGGACAGTGGCCAACCTCAAAGATACATGCTCTGAAAAGAAACATATGTGACTTACTGAGTATTTAAACCATCTCCAACATGAGCTTCTCTATGGCTACCAGAGACACCAAAGGACTGGAATACAAAGAGCAAAAGACCTGTTATGAGAGTGACCAGCTATCTCTCCTTAATTTCTGGATCATGGTTTCTAATTTTAAAACATGTCAAAGCAGGGCACCTGGGTGGCTCAGTCATTAAGCATCTGCCTTTGGCTCAGGTCATGAACCCAAGGTCCTCAGACCAAGCCCAGCATCAGACTCTCTGCTCCATGGGAGGCCTGCTTCTCCCTCTCCCACTCCCCATGCTTGTGTTCCCTCTCTTGCTCACTCTCTGTCAAATAAATAAATAAAATCTTTAAAAAATAAAATAATTAAAAATAAATATATAAATAAAACAAGTCAAAGCTTTGCCTTAGTAGATTCAGTTTAACTAAATATACAAACTGCTCAAAACAGAAAATATTTTTAAGGTGTTCAAAACAATCTATATATTGACTTACGCAGCACCTGGGTGACTCAGTCATTAAGCGTCTGCCTTTGGCTCAGGTCATGAAACCAGGGTCCTGGGATTGAGCCCTGCATTGGGCTCCCTGCTCTGTGGGAAGTCTGCTCCCTCTCCCTCTCTCACTCCCCCTGCTTGTGTTCCCTCTCTCACTGTCTCTATCTCTCTCATTCTGTCAAATAAATAAATAAAATCTTTTTAAAAAATTTATTTTGGGGGCACCTGGGTGGCTCAGTGGGTCAAGCCTCTGCCTTCAGCTCAGGTCATGATCTCAGGGTCCTGGAATCAAGTCCCACATCAGGCTCGCTGCTCGGCAGGGAGCCTGCTTCCTCCTCTCTCTCTCTCTCTCTCTCTGCTTGCCTCTCTGTCTACATGTGATTTCTCTCTGTCAAAAAAATAAATAAAATCTTTTTTTTTTTAATTTATTTTTAAAATTTTTTAAAAATATATATAAAATGTATATATGAATATATATAAGTAAATATATATTTATTTATTTTCATATATATAATATATGTGGGGGGGACACTTAAAATTTTGGCCATTCAGCTTTAGGGGAATATCACCAATAGGTAATATATTAAAAGGTACTCTATCTCTTCTAAAAGTTCATTGAGCAAGAGAAACCAAATTTAATCTAAGAAAAAGAAGTTTACACCTGTGATAAAATAAAATGTACAATCTTCATCCAACCAGTCCATCAGTCCATTTGGTCTCCTCCCAGCCCTTCTGGGAGGAGATTTATAATAATTTATAATAATAAATTAATAAATATAATTTATAATAATGTAGTCAGTATATCAACATTTCCCTTCACCAAAGTGGTTCTCTGTCCATGGAAGTTTACAATAAATATATTTTGAGAATATATACTCAAAGGCAAGATTTAAAAAACTGTGTACTAGAGGCACTAGTTCAGAGACTAAAAATATATAATTTTGTAATAATGAGGAGTGTAGTTGATAACATAAAAATACTAGGGAGGGGGACCAGGGTGGCTCATCAGTTAAGCCTCTGACTCTTGATTTCGGCTCAGGTCACGATCTCAGGTGTGTGAGATAGAGCTCCATGCTGGGCTCCATGCTGGGTGTGGAACCTGTTTAAGATTCTCTCTCCATCTCCCTCTGCCCCTCCCATCCTCTAAAAAAAAATATTAAGGAGAGAAGTTCAATTCTAATAAGGAAGACAGAAAATTACTACTGATTCTTGAGTAGGTGAGTAGCATGGTAAAAATGATGTTTGTACAAAATAATAGTTCACTATGTGAAAGAAGGATTAAAGAAGGAAGAGAGAAGCTAGAAGCCTTTTGGATAGTCCAGGTGTGAGTTGGTGAGTGTTGGGGTATTAGAGGAGGGCCCATAACAATGAAATGTTATGAGAAGAAGGAGACAATAGGACTTAATGAATAACTAGATAATAGAGAAGAAAGGAGGAGGAAGAGGAAGAAGGAAGAGAAGTAAGATGGAAGAACAAAGATGACGATCACATTTTTTAAAGATTTTATTTATTTATTTGAGAGAGAGCAGAGTAAGAGAGAGAGAGAGAGAGAGAGAGAGAACCATGCACTAGTAGGGGTGAGGGGCAGAGGGAAAGGGACAAGCAGACTCCCCACTGAGCAGGGAGTCAGATGCCAGGCTTGATCCCAGGACCCCAAGACCATGACCCAAAATAAAGGCAGACATCTAACCAACTGAGCCACTCAGGTGCCCCAACAACAATTACATCTGTAAATCTTTGGTCCAGGAATGATGACAGGGAAGAGAAATCTCTATTCATGGAAGGTTAGTTTTAGGCTCACTGAATCTAAGATAGAGGAGAAAAATCAAAGAAAAATCAGGTCAGCAGTTAGAAGACAGAGGGTTTCTCAGGAGCCCATAAAACCCTGCATCATAATCCCTTGGGTACCTATTAAAATGCAGATTTTAGGGCTCCTCTCCAGACCTACTGAATCACAATCCAGGAATCAGGATTAAATGAGTTGGGGGTGGGGGCAGTCCGAGATGGTAGTGTAGCAAGATTCTGAGCTCATCTCCTTCCACAGATACACCAAATCTACAACTACATATGAAACAATTCCTTCTGAAAAAGAACTGAAAACTAGCTGAACAGCTCCTCCACAACAAATGATAAAAGGACCAATCAAGGACCTAACCTCTCTGCAGCAAACCATGATAGGGAGAGGTCTCCAAGATACAGAGCTTCTCCTGGAGGAGCAAGGCGTTTGTGTCCATATCAGGTACCCTTGGGACCTGTACCAAAGAGCCAAACCCCCAAGAATCTGGCAGGTCTTGCATTTAAGGGAAAAAAGGACTATAGGTAACTGAGATTATTCTTTTAAAGGACTTGTATCCAGGGTGCCTGGGTGGCTCAGTCAGTTAAGGGTCTGACTCCTGATACCAAGCTCAGGTCTTGATCTCAGGGTTGTGAGTTAAGGCTTAAAAGTGAGTGAATGACTGACTGACTGAATGAATGAATGAATGGCTTGTATGCAGTCTTATCCCAGGACTCAGTATAAAAGTAGTAGTTTGAATAGTACCTAACTACATGTGAGGAGATTCCTTTGCGAATCTTAAAGCATTTGCTGGAGGGACAAGAGACAACTGAGACTCTCTAGTAGACGCCATTTTTGTATTCTCCATCCTCCTAGCACAGGCAGGCGCATGCAGATGCAGCACCGTCCCACCGCCTTGCTAAGTCCAGTGGGGTAAGAGGTTTCAGCACTCCCCTGTTGCCTGGCCGGGGCCAGCAAGCAAGAGCAGTCACAGCACTGTCATCCCAACTGGGGGGAAATCACACTTGGGGCCAATCACCCCCCCACCCCTGCTAAAACTTAAAATACTAGGCACCTGTTTAAATATTTCCTAATCATTTTCTAAAACCCAGAAGTTGGATATATTTGGGTTGTATTTGTTAAATCATGAAGACGAGAGAAATAAGATCTGTTTCACTTTGGGGAAGTTAATGATAATAATGAGTGATGCTGAACAATTTTCATGTGCCTTCTGGCTATCTGTATGTCTTCTTTGGAAAAATGTCTATTCAGATCCTCTGCCCATTTTTAAACTGGATTTTTTTTTTGCTGTTATATTTATGAGTTCTTTATATATTTTAGATATTAACCCCTAATTGGATATATGATTTGCAAGTATTATCTTTCATTCAGTAGGTCATCTTTTCATTTTGTTGATGGTTTCCTTTGCTGTGCAGAAGCTTTTTAGTTTGATGTAGTCACACTTGTTTATTTTTGCTTTTGTTGCTTTTGGAGTCAGATCCAAAAATTCATCTCTAAGAACTGATGTCACATAGCTTACTGCCTGTGTTTTCTTCTAAGAGTTTTATGATTTTAGGTCTTACATTCCAATCTTTAATCCATTTGAGTTAAATTTTGTGTATGGGGTAAGACAGTGGTCTAGTTTCATTCTTTTGTGTGTAAATTATGTTGGGATGTCATATATATCTCACATACATTTATTTAAAATAGATCAAAATAACAAATAGCAATATCTCACAAGACCGAATTTCACAGCACGATCTACTGTAGACATCTTCCCAAAGTGCATAATGTGGATGGTAGGTTTTCTAATCCTGCCATTTAAAGGAATGTTCTACATTTGAGTTTTAATGATTTGAAATGTGTTACAGCTTATCTTTGTAACTGTGTGTAAGACCAGCCAGTTGAACCACTTGGCCTATCCAGACTCAAGAATACTGAAAATGACAGAATTCAAAGAGGAACCCAGGAAGTGTGATTCAGATGACACTCTAGACCCCCCTCACCATGGTGTGGTGAAGAGCTTGCCAGAAGCCCCTTTTTCAGTCCTTATGAAGAGTTTAACTTTAAAAACAAAGAGAGTGCCCATACTTGGCAAGGTTCCTGCACACATATGTTACAAGCCCACAGTATTTAGATAGGCTGGTTCTCGATGCACAGAACTGCATCCAGAAATTAGAGCAGGGAGGAAAAGACAATATTTATTTTTCTTTTCAAAGATTTTATTTATTTATTTGACAGAGAGAGATCACAAGTAGGCAGAGAGGCAGGCAGAGAGAGGGAAGCAGGCTCCCTGCTGAGCAGAGAGCCCCAATGCGGGGCTCGATCCCAGGACCCCGAGACCATGACCTGAGCCAAACGCAGAGGCTTAACCCACTGAGCCACCCATGTGTCCCAATGATATTTTTTAAATGAAGGTAAAAATCATGCCTTTCATACAGATATAAAATGAAGATGGATTAAAGGTTTATTGACTATATTAATCAGTGAAGGTACATGTTGTAACCACCTCCAAGGAGAAAATTAAAAATCATAAATCTATATGAAGTAAAGGAATGTTGAAATGAATGTGTAAATGGTAGCAAAACTAACTTCTTCCATAGTGATAGAAAGAAGGCAACTGAGCTTTACTGATCAGGACAAATTACACATATCTATAAACAAGAATTATTTTGCACTGCCATCAGTTATCTACAATTTACAGAGTTTCCACAAAATTGGAATGAGAAAACCCTGGAGGGTATTCTCTGGAATCTAGACAATGGAGTTGTCCACCTGGGCACAAGTTTTTCCCATACAAGGGATACCTCTCCCCTGAAACTGGAAGACAGGAAATAGAAAAGCATGTGTACTTAAGTAAATTTGTAGTAAGGACAAGAAATTAAGGAAACTCATCTCTTGTAGTCTCTTTTGGTCTCCCCCCCCCCACTTCAGTGAAAAAGAACATGAGGTTATCTACTACAAATTAAAGGAACTGGTTGCTGTGAAGTGCATGCATAAAATATCCATGCATAAAAATATCTCACATTAGCCTTACCACAGTGACTTTCTCATTTCATTTAAAGAAGCATGTAAAACACAGATAAGTCATCTGGGAGATACAATGGATCATCCTTTTAATGCCTGGCACAGGCTAATCCTCTGGACACTGTATGAAGTTAGGTCTAGTAATCTATCACTAGGCAAGTTTGGGAAACAGGGCTCTAGCATATTTTACTTTAGGGTTCACTAGCAGACCCCTGAAGAAATAAAACCCAGGACTGGTGAGTTTTGAAAGATCCTTGGCATTCTTTCTAGGTGAGACATTTAGAAGTACCGAGAAGTACTGGGCACTCAATGAGTGCAACATGAGGGAAGGAGGAAGAGCCGTAAAAGGAAAGGAATAGAATATAGTATAGTATATAGTATATAGCATATAGTATATAGTATATAGTATATCGTATATCGTATATAGTATAATATAACATAGTACAGTAAGGAAGGGGCCCGGTGGGGATCTCACACAAGCTTCACCTGATGCACAGTGTGTCCAGTGGAAAAGAAAGGAGACAAGAGCAAGAAAGAATGGTACTGATGAGCCTCAAGCAGATCTGTGAAAGCCAAGAACTACAGTAGAAAAGGACAAGAGCTACAGTAGGGAAGGACAGGAGGGCTCTGGCCCTGGTATTTAGTAAGTTCTTGTGGTGATTACAACCTGAGGCCCAAGTTGATAACCTCTGTTCCCCAGCCGGAGTTCACCAAATAAAACACGTCATTGATGCCGTGGTTCTAAGTAATTCATCTGTTCCCTACTCAAGAGACTGAAGATTTTGATTGGATTTCTTCTATTTGATTAGAGCAAAATTCCTGAAGAGAAAATGACTTGTGGTTTTTGCCTGTTTCAATTGTGTCCTATCACTGAATGTTCTCTTTCTGTGAAGAAAAAGAAAAAGAACAGGTAGACTTTCCACTTATCAGTGTGTATTACTGTTGCAGTCAAATGAGAATTCAAAAATGTGCTTGTAAAAATAGCAGGTTTAAAGTCTTTATTCTTTGTAACCTAATACTACTACTACGAGTGATACAGTGGAAAGAGCAATGGGTTTGGCCTCAGAAGCTGACAAAGCCACTGACAGTATTGCCCAGAGAAATCACGACACACTTATCTCAGCCTCAGTTTCCTTCTCTGAAAAATGAGATACTACATCTCTTTGAATCTAAAATGCCATTGATTCTAAGATAACCATAATGTTATATACCACTAAAGGACAGATAGTTTTATTCCACTGCTAATGTAAATAGTTGGAATTATTATGACAACATTTTTGGTAATAAAGTCCAACTGTTCCAGAATATAAAAATAAAACTCATTTGTCTTATTAAAAAATTCGATGAGCTGAGAAAAATCTTTAATTTTTCTTAACAAATAAGTAAATATTTTATTATAGTCTAATGCATCTCTCCAAAAAGGAGACCTGATGTGATTTTTTTTTTTTTTTTTACGATTTATTTATTTTAGATAGAGCAAGAGCATGAACAGGAGGGGCACAGGGAGAGGGAGAATCTCAAGCAGACTCCCTGCTGAGTACAGAGCCCAACAAAGCACTGACTCTCAGGATCCTGATATCAGGACCTGAGCTAAAACCAAGAGAGTCGGAGGCTTAACCAACTGTGCCACCCGTGGTGATACTTTAATTAGTTTTTATAAAGTAAAAACTTTTAAATCAATCTCTTCTAAAGTCAACTTGTTAACCATGCCTGAGAGTTTTTCTTCTTAAGAGTCAAACCTTAACTCAAGACACAAAAGATTAGCTAAATAAAAGATTATCCAAATAAAAAACCACCTCCCTTTTAATTTTTCTGTAAGAATTCCAAAGATATGATGAAGAACACTATCTCCCCCTAAGAAAGGGGCTGGATATTTACATATGCCTAACCAGTGATAAGAGCAAGAATTGTTTCTGTCAAAATTTAAATTCAGGATTTTAAAGATTTTTTAGCTTAGTAGAAGCCAGTAGTATTAATGTTGTTAATTTGTCCTGTGAAGACATGAGAATAATTATAAATGCATAGGTGAACTGGATAACTGTGTTCAGTTAGTGAGGTATGCACTATAGATGGGAGGAGGTACAGGGGAAGAAGAAACAGGAGTAACAGGCTGTAGGGGAACACAAGAGTTTGGGGTAAAGGACAAGGGTACCAGAAACAAGAGCAGAGTAAGTAAATCTAAGACGTTAAATGTGAATGTCTCTAATACACTGTCCTACTGAATGAGGCTTTCAATAAAGGGAGAGCCTGACAAAAAGCAACATCCAGAAAATATCCAGGAAAAGAACACACACACACACACACACACACACACACACACATCAGTCTACCTTCAAACAGGGATTAGGCTGGGTGGAGCTATTTTTCTTACACAACTGATTCTATACAAGAAAGTGTAGCTGAAGGAGAGCAGACTGTGAGGGAGGTGGGATCTAGAGACCCAGCACTCAGGACCCACCACTCAGGACCAGCATTAAATGGCTCTGCAAGAACCTTTCAGCAGTCAGGAAACAAAAACACAACTTCATTCTGGCCAAAAAGCAATCTGTTAGCGCACTTTAAATTATGCAAAGGCTAGCATAATCCGAAGACTCAAAAACCATCCACCTCTTCAGTCATCCCTTTTCCCGGTCTTATTCTCTCAATTTTCTTTCTTGGAAAGAAGGAATACCAGGGACCTTGGGACCCTGGGACACCAGGGGCCCTGGGTTTAGGTCCTTACAGCCTAGGAGCCAAGGATGAAAAACGCACAAACGAGCCGCCAGACCCTCCGCCTAGACAATGTTCGTCACATCCACTGAAAGATTTCTGAGACGCTGTAATAGAAGGTCAGGCGGATGACCTTCCCTGAACCCACCGGCTCAGCCCGATATGACACGCCTTAAGCCGAGACAATAGGAAGTTAACACAACCTACCAATGAAGTCCGCATGCCAAAAATATGGAACCAGGATCTAACTAGGCCTTTACAGCTACTTAAATTTTCAAGAAACATGGAGGAAAGAGACACGAGTTAAACAACATTATCGTAAGAAATGAGCCAAAGACAAGAATTGTTACGGTCCACGGGGTAAATATCCCGTCCCGCCAATGAGCCCATGGCATGAGGAGAAATGGGAGTTATTAAGAGGATAATAGAGAGCTAGCGGTAGAGCGACCAAATACACTGTGGGACAGGGTCTCCTGTGGGTACATATGACAAACCAACAATAAAATGTATCTTCGAAACAATTAGAAATGTGAACGGAAAGTGAGTATTAGGTGATATTAAGGAATTACCTTTTCAAGGTGTGAAAATGGCGGGTAATTACTTTACTTTTTTTTTTTTTTTTTTTTTTTTTTTTTTTGTACTCCTCGGGATAGTTTAAATGCAAAACGTGCTCTAAAGGCGCGGCACCGCCAGTCTGTGCCCTCTTCGCACCACGGCGCCTCACGACCCCCTGGTCCCTCGCTCGCCCGGCCCTCGAGGTGCCCCGAGAACAGAAGCTTCCGCCGGGCTCGGAGCTCCCGGCATACTCCATGCTACCGCCACAGGACCCACAATCCCAGGCCTGGGTCCCGCGAACAGCCTCTTACCCAAGGTGCTCCGGGCGTGGCGCTCATTTGCATGTCCCACCCGACAGGTAAACGCGGCAGGTCAGTTGCGGCATAGCCCGCGTAGCATCAAATTTGAGGTCTCATGAGTAGCACGGTGCCACCGCAGTTCCCCAAACGTTCCGTGGTTCCCGGAGAAGCCCACACTTCGGTCACCCTAACCAAGAGAGGTGAGACGCTTTCCGGACCTTATATATGTGGTGGGCGGGAGAGGTGGCGTGCTCGCTTCGGCAGCACATATACTAAAATTGGAACGATACAGAGAAGATTAGCATGGCCCCTGCGCAAGGATGACACGCAAATTCGTGAAGCGTTCCATATTTTATGCGGCTTCCCAGGGAACTTCCGCTTTTCGCGGAATAACTCCACGCAGGAAACGGTATCGGTCAAAGTGAAAAAAAATAGTAAAATTGTGGTATTTTAATAGAAAAATGTTTCTGTGGAGCACTCTGTGGCTTGTGAACGAAGTTGAGTTGCATCTAGAAATTTATGTGTCATTCTACATATTTCGGAAATGAGAAAATGTCAACTTGTGATTCCTTACAGAGTTTAATAATTCTGAAATCGACGCAATTTTTGTTCTTCTCTCCCTCAACACCACAAACTCCAGAGGCGCCAAGAATATTGCCTCTGGGGGCACCTGCGTGGCTCAGTGGGTTAAGCCTCTGCCTTCAGCTCAGGTCATGATCTCAGGGTCTTAGGATCGAGCCCCGCATCGGGCTCTCTGCTCAGCGGGGAGCCTGCTCCCCCCCCCCCCCCCCCCCCCCCCCCCCCCCCCCCCCCTTGTTCTCTCTCTCTCTCTCTCTCTCTCTCTCTCTCTGTGTTAAATAAATAAATAAAATCTTTAAAAAAAAAAAAAAAAGAATATTGGCTCTGTTGGGTAGTATAACACTAGCACAGGAAATGGTACATAAATCCTTAAAAATATCACTTCTAAATTATTAAATTGCTAAATTAATGAATCCTTGCTAAAGGAAGTTAGCAACATCAGTGCACATTTCTTGCGCCTACCATGTGACAATCCTCAGTCGTTTGGACCTGAGTGTAAACGCTCTGTGTCATTGCGAGCTGCGTTAAAGCAGGGACTTTTACCAAGGAGTAGCGGTTATACCGGCTGAAATCAGTGTCGGCGGCGGCCTGTGGATCCTAGAGCTCCGGCACTCAGTCCACTGGCTAGACGCGGCAAGCCCATCTGCTTTCACGAGTTTTGCCGAGAACGCTTTTGTATGCCTGTTTTCACCCGGCATCAAAGGAGCACTCAGAAATGCTGGTGTGCCTAAATCAGACGGATTCTGTGACGGAAAATGTGACTAAAGAAAGTTAATTGCCCAATCCCCAAAACAGATTTCAACCAATGAGAATAAGCGTCTGGATTCAGATACCAAGATTACCTAAATAACTTAGTAATAGTAACCTGCGGGGAGGCCACGAAGATGCCAGGGGCCAGTCGAGGACAAGTCTCATCTCCAACGACAGAAGATGTCCCGGAAGACCAGGAAAACCTCGCAGGTCTGCGGTCCTAGTGGCTACTATCGGGAATAGTTTAATTGAAGTCATAGCAGCCCTCCAGAACTTTCCCAAAACCAATTTTTGGTGCTTAAACTGCAGAGCGGCAGTTCCCTGGGAAGCCGCATAAAATATGGAACGCTTCACGAATTTGCGTGTCATCCTTGCGCAGGGGCCATGCTAATCTTCTCTGTATCGTTCCAATTTTAGTATATGTGCTGCCGAAGCGAGCACGCCACCTCTCCCGCCCACCACATATATAAGGTCCGGAAAGCGTCTCACCTCTCTTGGTTAGGGTGACCGAAGTGTGGGCTTCTCCGGGAACCACGGAACGTTGGGGAACTGCGGTGGCACTGTGCTACTCATGAGGCTCGCAAATTTGATGCTACGCGGGCTATGCCGCAACTGACTTGCCGCATTTACCTGTCGGGTGGGACATGCAAATGAGCGCCGCGCCCGGAGCACTTTGGGTAAGAGGCTGTTAGCGGGACCCAGGCCTTGGACTGTGGGTCCTGTGGCCGTCGCGCGAGGCCCGCGGAGCATGCCGGGAGTGGGGAGCACGGAGAGCACCTCGAGGGCCGGGCGAGCGAGGGACAAGGGGGCCGTGAGGCCGCCGTGGTGCGAAAAGGGCACGGACTGGCGCGACTGAGGTCTCTCTGAGGGCTTGTGAATCGGCTGACTTACTGAGCCACCGGGGCGCGAGATCGAACACGGGTCTTCCCAGCAAAGTATGTAGGTAACGTCACCGATATTTCACCCTTGACAGAGTGGCCTTATGCCAGTCCCAGAAGACTTTGTTGAAATAAGCTCAGCGACCAGCCCTCCGGGAGATGCCCGCCAACAATCTGACCACTCCCTTCGGAACACGGAACACCACACTTCAGGCTCCCCGGGCTCAGGGAGCACCTGCACGTGTCTCCGGCCTCAGTCCATTCTGCGCAGGCGCCACAGGGAACCGGGAAAGGCGTGCAGAGGAGCCCGGATGGGTGGCCACGCCCTTCACAGGTGTTTTCCTCCTAAGTCATCTTGGAGCAGGCCTCCAACCCACGGGAACACTGAAGAACGCGGTTAAGCGCACCTGTTTGACCTGAAAGGTAGATTCGAGGAATTACACTACGAGAGTTGAATCAGAGAATCATTCTTGTACTTCCTTTTACTTTCCCGCACCCTAACCCTATCTCTGTTAGGACACAAACATTCAGGACAGACCTACTTGCAGGAATGCCAGAATGTTAGTATTAAATATTTTGATTTTAACTACTGCAGAAACCATACTGCTCAAGTCACGGCCTTGTGTATTGTGAAATGACGGCTAAAGGTGAAAGCCTCTGGTACACTGCAATACTCCATATATTGAAGTAAAACGAAGGGCATAAGTTTGACAGCATTGTGTTAAAATGGCATCCTTAATAGGGAATATAGCATATTCATATGTAAAAAGTGGAGTTTTGCTTTTTTCTCCTGCCTGTGGTCGTCCTACCCTTTTTTCCGAAAATATGACGCAATATTTTGAAGTAGAAATCTGAGAAAGATCAGTAATATTGAGAAGTTTTTAAATTGGTATCCAATTTTATGTTGTACTAAAAGAAAGTAGTGTGAAACCATATGAACATTTCTGGTACTGCTGAGAAAAAATAGAGAAGAAACAGCCTACAGAGATTTTGGTAAACCTATGTCTCCCTTTGTTTATTATTATAATCCTTTTCTTTCACAGCTCTTGAAAAGTAATAAAAACACTATGTTCTTCTCCCCCTCAAAAAAAAAAAAAATTAGGGAAAAAGGATATGCTGTTGAGTTAAATTGCCCGATTACAAATAAAATATGCCTTTATATATTTCTTCTAATGGCTTGTCTTTCTAATAAGCTAGTTCTGATTTCAAAGCTATTAAAAATAGTAAATTGATGTTCAATTGTATGATTTGAAGAAATATATCAAAACCCTTTCATGTTCTTGCTCTCTTTAGAAACCTTATAACCAGTTTTTTAACGGTTACATGATTACAGGAATCTATAGTTGCAAGGATGGTCAGAGTTCTAGGGTCATGAACTTAAGGTCTCTACAAGTTGTAAGCTCCTTCTGGACTCAGGCTAAACTGCAGGATGACCACATTTAAACACTTTATATTAAAAAAAAAATGTTGACATATACAGAACAAAAAGTTGAATCTTGGCAAGAAATCAAATCTTTTGGGGGGGGGAATCTTTATAATGGCTTTAAATTACCAAATGTCATGCCACTACTGAACAATGTGCTGTTAAAGAGCCAGAACAGAATTTCTCAGGCGATTTATGTTTGACCCCGTTTAAAGCAATAAATACTCTCTAAACCCCTAGTATTGCTGAAATTCTATTTTGTTGTTATTGTTTAAATATGTGTAAACATAAAACTGGGTCTAAACTCCTTATTCTTATAGCTGTTATAAACTCTAAAACCAAAGCAGATTTACAAACCAACTATAAAACTACAAATTAGTGCAAGTCAAATTAACATTAATTTATTGCAGTAGATGATGTGTTTGAAACTAAATCACCATCGTTGGGTTTGATAGGGGAAATATGTAGCCTCTGTTCAGTTCTATACTTGGTCTGTTTCTGTGTGGTGACAATTGCAGAGAATACTAATTCACATAAGTACGTTCTGGAAAAAAAAACAGCCTTTATTTACAACCAAATTATACAAAAACTGGAACATAACATTTTTTCCCTTATTTTAACATCTGTGAAATAAGGACACAGTATACAGTAGTTGGGTGCTAACAGTCTATAAAATAAGGTAGTTCAAGAAAATCAGACCTCATACCTACTACCCTGCTAGTGAGAAATTCTTGAATGCCAATATATGACTTGATGACTCTGTAAAGCTGTATTATTTATTTCAACATGGAGTTAGTATAACAATATAAGTGAAATAAGCACTAAATGTATAATTAAATTTTGCTGAAATTTGAAACAAGAATAACCAAAATTAGTTTTAAATTCTTAGAAATATTTTTTTAAATTTTTGTTTTGTTTTGTTTTGCTTCAGTCCTGAGCTCATAGTCAGACTGTTGAAGATAAAGACAGAACTAGGTCTCTCATAGTGTTTTATTTTATATCTGCTTGGGACTATGTTGGCTCGTATTTCAACAATTGTTGGCAAGATAGAAAAGAACTAACAGAGAATCTGTATAGTCAGAAATGCCCTCTCACCCCCAAAACAAGGCAGACAGGTTCCTACAGCAAAACAAGTCTGACACGGGCATCACAGGCCTTGTGGTTTTTCAAACAGGCTCAGCACTATGTCTGCCATGAATGAGGCTTGAGAATGCAATTTCACAGAGGCAATTAGTATCTCATTTACACCATTTCAAAATTGATCATAAATCAGATTTTATTATTATTGCTTCAACTCTGTTTTCAATTTAGAATATTCAAATTACCATTAAATCTTTATTTGTATAGAATGTCCTGAAAGCATTTGGCTTTCACTTGGTACAAATACATCATTTATATTGTTTAGTCTGCCTCTATTCATTTCCCATTAGCCTCTACAAAATAGTACATTACTCAGTGGCATGTCATTTTCATGATGTGAAATCAAAGTATTGATTTGTTAAAAACATAAAAAACTAAAATCTTGATCATTGAAAATGCTACTTATATTATCACGAGGAAATAGAAACTTTGCCTTCATAGACAACATAAGTATAATAGCAGGCGCTGGCCATTGCTATCATTTAACTAGGACACAAGAACCAAATATCAGCCAGTTATAAACACTGTCACACTGATGGTGCCTTAGCTCAGTAATATGAAATGGCAAATGTAAATGCAAATTCACTTTGAAATCTCATGGCAATACTTAGTTATAAGCTGAATATAACTTATTCTGATGTGTCAGATTCTGCTTATTTCAATATTTTAAGGCAATCGTCCCAATAAGAACAGTTTATTTTAAAAATCCTGTAGAAAATCCTTTGACCCTTAAGGATCTGTCTGAAGACTCCAAGAGATTCTAAATATCAATTTGGGAAACACTATAGGCTGAAATAGAAAAGTGTAATTTCTGGAGTTTGTGTAACTTTATATGCATTCTTTCCTTTAAAAGAATAAACCAAGAATTAGAAACAGAAGTTTCAATAGTCTCAAATCAATCAACATGATACATCATATCAATAAGAGAAAGGATTAAAAACCATATGATCATTTAAATAGATCCAGAAAAACCATCTGACAAAGTACAACATCCATTCATGATAATCAACAAAGTAGGTGTGGAGGGAACACACCACAACATAATAAAGACCTTATGTGAAACACCCACAGCTAACATAGTCAGTGGGGGAAAACTGAGCTTTTCCCCTAAGATCAGGAATAAGATAAGGTTGTTCAATCTCACCACTTTTATACAACATAGTACTGTAAGTCCTAGCCACAGCGATCAGACAAGAGAAAATAATAAAAAGCATCCAAATAGGTAAGGAAGAAGTAAAGCTTTCACTGTTAGCAGATGACATGACACTATGTAGAGAAAACCTGAAAGACTCCACCAAGAAACTACAAGAACTGATAAATGAATTCAGGAAGGTCACAGAACACAAAAATCAATGTATAAAAATCCATTGCTTTTCTGGGGCACATGGCTGGCTCAGTCTGTAGAGCATGTGACTGTTGATCTCAGGGTCATGAGTTCAAGCCCCATATTGGGTCTGGAGCCTACTTTAACTAACTAACTAAATAAATAAATAAAGGCTGTTGCATTTCTATATGCTAATAATGAAGCATTAAGAGAAATTAAGAGAAGAATCCCATCTACAGTTGGACCAAAAATAATAAAATACCTAGGAACAAACTTAACAAAAGAGGTAAAAGACCTGTACTGTGAAAGCTATAAAATGTTGATGATAGAAATTAAAGACAACACAAAAATTAGACATTCCATGCTAGTGGATTAGAAGAGTTAATATTGTTAAATGTTTATACCACTCAAAGCAACCTACAGACTTAATGCAATCCCTATCAAAATCCCAAAGGCATTTTTAACAAAACTAAAACAAACAAGTCTAACATTTGTGTACAACCACAAAAAAAAACCTTGAAAAGCCAAATAATCTTAAAAAAGGAAATACAAAACTAGAGATATTGCAGTGCCAGACTTCAAGTTATATTACAAAAGCTGTAGTAAAACATTATGGTACTGGCACAAAAATAGACACATAGATCAATAGAACAGAATAGAAAGCCTAGAAATAAACCCACAATTATATGGTCAATTAATCTTCCACAAAGGAGGCAAGAATATATAATGGGAAAAAGTCTCATTTGCAATAACATGGATGGAGCTAGAAAGTATAATGCTAAGCAAAATAAGTCAGAGAAAGTCAAATGCCATATGATTTCATTCATATGTGGAACTTAAGAAACAAATGAGCAAAGGGAAAAAAGAAATCAAAAGAGAGAGAGAGAGCAATAAACCAAGGAAAACTCTTAATTATAGAGAACAAACTGATAGTTACCAAAGGGGATGAGAGTGGGGACAGGGTTAAATAGAGATGGGAATTAACTAGTGCCCTTGATGTGATAGAGCACAGGTGAATTATAGAACTGTTGATTCACTATATTGTATAGCTAAAACTAATATAACACTGTATGTTAACTAACAGGAATTAAAATAAAAACTTAAAAAAAAACAGTTTCTTCAACAAATGGTGTTGGGAAAACTGGACTGTAACATGTGAAAGAATAAACTGGACCACTTTCTTACACTGTACACAAAACTGCACACAAAACTAAACACAAAATGGATTAAGGATCTAAGTGTGAGACCTGAAACCGCAAAAATCCTAGAAGAGAGCACAGGCAATAATTTCTCTGATACTGGCCATAACAATATCTCTAGATATGTCTCCTGAATCAAGGGAAACAAAAGCAAAAATAAACTGTTGGGACTACATCAAAATAAAAAGCTTCTACACAGCAAAGGAAACAACCAACAAAACTAAAAGACAACCTACTGAATGAGAAAAAGATATTTGCAAATGACATATCCAATAAAGTGTAAGTATCCAAAATATATAAAGAACTTATACAACTCAACTATAAAATCCCCAAATAGTCTGATTTAAAAATGAGCAGGAAGTACCTGAGTGGCTCAGTCGGTTAAGTGTCTGACTTTCGCTCAGGTCATGATCTCAGGGTCCTAGGATTGAGCCCCATGTCCAGCTCCATGTTCAACTGGGATTCTGCTTCTCCCTCTCCCTCTGCCCCTCCCCACAATTGTGTGCACTCTTCCCCCTCTCAAATAAATGAATAAAATCTTTAAGAAAATTGGGGCGCCTGGGTGGCTCAGTGGGTTAAGCCGCTGCCTTCGGCTCGGGTCGTGATCTCAGGGTCCTGGGATCGAGTCCCGCATCGGGCTCTCTGCTCGGCGGGGAGCCTGCTTCCCTTCCTCTCTCTCTGCCTGCCTCTCTGCCTACTTGTGATCTCTGTCTGTCAAATAAATAAATAAAATCTTTAAAAAAAAAAAAAAAGAAAGAAAATTAACAGAGGACATGAATAAACATTTCTCCAAAGAAAACATGCAGACGAACAACAGACACAAGAAAAGATGCTCAGTATCACTCATCATTAGGGAAATGCAAATCAAAACCACCATGAGATATTGCTTCATACCTCTCAGAATGGCTAAAATGAAAAACACAAGAAACAACAAGTGTTGGCAAGGATGTGAAGAAATAGGAACCCTCATGCACTATTGTTGGCAATGGAAACTGGTGCAGTCATTGTGGAAGATAGTATGGAGGTTCCTCAAAAAATTAAAAATAGATTTCCCTATGATCCAGCAGTTGCACTACAGGGTATTTACCCAAAAAAATACAAAGACACTAATTCAGAGGTCCCTGGGTGGCTTAGTCAGTTGGGCATCTAACTCTTGTGCTAGGCTTGGGTCTTGACCTCAGGGTCATGATTTCAGGCCTGGCACTGGACTCTGTGCTGGGTGTGGAGCCTATTTAAAGACACACACACACACACACACACACACACACAATTTAAAGGATACATGCACTCCTATGTTTTTTGCAGCATAATTTACAATAACCGAATTATGGAAGCAGCCCAATTGTCCATCAATAGAAGAATGTATAAAGATGTGAGATATACTTAAACACAAACACACACACACACGCATGCACAGGAATATTAGCCATAAAAAAAGAATGAAATCTTGCCATTTGCAACAGCATGGATAAATCTAGAATGTAATGCTAAGTGAAATAATTCAGTCAGAGAAAGACAAACACCATATGATTTCACTCATATATAGAATTTAAGAAACAAAACAAAGGAGCAAAGGGGACAAATAGAGAGAAAGACAAATTAAGAAACAGACTCTTAACTATAGAGAACAAAGTTACCAGAGAGGAGGGATGGGTAGGGGAATGGGTAAAACAAGTGAAAGAGATTAAAAATACACTTTACTCAAAGAGCACTGAGTAATATATGGAATTGTTAAGTCACTATTTGTACACCTGAAATGAATATAACACAGTATGTTAACTACACTGAAATTAAATCAAGATTTAAAAAAAAAAAGAATTAGAAACAGAAAAGGTGCAAGCAGAGTAATATTTATTGAAAACCAATTATTGGACAGCCATTAAAAATAAAAGATTGCATTTTTTTAAAGATTTTATTTATTCATTTGACAGAGATCATAAGTAGGCAGAGAAGCAGGCAGAGAGAGAGGAGGAAGCAGGCTCCCTGCTGAGCAGAGAGCCTGATGCGGGGCTCGATTCCAGGACCCTGGGATCATGACCTGAGCCAAAGGCCTTAACCCACTGAGCCACCCAGGTGCCCTGAAAGATTGCATTTATATTTGCAGTTATTCTGAGAAGGACGCCCAGGTGGCTCAGTTGGTTAAGCACCTTCCTTTAGCTCAGGTCATGGTCCTAGGATCCTGGAATCTAGACCTGCCTCAGGCTCCCCTGCTCAGTGAGGAGTTTGCTTATCCCTCTCTCTCTCTCTCTCTCTCTCTCCCTCTGCCTCTCCCCCTGCTTATGCTATCTATCCCAAATAAAGAAATAAAATCTTAGAAAAAATTATCCTGAAAGGTAGAGATTATCTCATTCTGTAGCTGAGGAAAATAATGCCCAAAAGAATTATGTGCCTTCCTTAAATTCAGACGGGTACTAAAAATAGATTGGGGGAGAGACAGTATTCAAACTCACGATCTTCAGAATCCAAAACCATTATGCTTCTATTATTCTGTGATTTGATTTAACATGAGAAATATCCTAATATAACTTTAACCAGGAAAATCTTTATGAACTCTCTTGAGATTTTTGGGCAATCAATATAACAGAACATGGGAAGATGAAAAATTTCAGTCAGCTCTAGGTGTACTGTTCTTAGATTATGAAGGGAAAAAAATTCAATCTCAGACCAGCTCACTTCTATTTTCCAAAATGCTTGAAGGTTACCTTTTTAGACTAGTGAAGCTTCCTAGAAGAGAAAAAACCTACAACTATAAAATAATAATAATAATAATAATAATAATAACAAAATGACCCAAGACAGGACTTCTGTGCCCATGTTGTCCTCCATTAAAACAAATGATTCAGAATTGTCTTTAATGTTCCTTTCTTTGATAAAATAAAATAATGAAATAAAATAAAATGTAGTTCTTGAAAAATAATTGGACAAGATAAATAAATAATAATTCATTATTTGAATGCGTGTTTTATCAACCAAGATCAGCCAAATAATTTTCATTAAAGAATCCCAGTAGAGTTACACAGAGTTCTAGCATTTCTGAGAGCTCCTAAAAAAGCATGTAAAAAAAAAAATAGAAATGGAGATTCTAAAAGATAACAGAAAAACATTTTTGAAGCTGTGGGATTAGCAAAGATTTCAAAGGCAGAACACAGAAAGCAGAAGCCATTAAAAAATTGATAACTGGACTTCATCAAAATTAAAAACTGCTCATCAAAATACACTTTAAAAAAATAGGCAATCCAGAGGCTGAGAGAAAATAGTCAGGAAAATTTCACAGTCAAATATCAGGAAACGGATGTATACATCTAATAAATCAGGAATTCTTACACCTTGAAAATAAAAAGAACAAAAACCCAAATAAAATATGAGCAAAAGACTTGAACAGACACTTCACACACACACAAAAAGATATATAAATGGCTAATAGGCAAATAGAAAGATGTACAATAACATTAATGGTCAGAGAAATGGTAGTTAATACACAATTACTATTTCACACTTATTAGAATGGCTAAAAATTTAAAAGATTGACCATACCAAACATTGGCCATTATATGGAGCAACTGGAACTCATACATTATTGGTGGGAGTGTAAACTTGTATAACTTTCAGATAATTGTTTGGCAATTTCTTATAAAGATAAACACATACTTACACTGTGACTCAACAATTCCACTTCTACATATTTGTCCAGGAGAAAGTAAGGCATGTGTCCGCAAAGATTCATCTGAGACAGTTTATAACTGCTTTCTTCAAAATAGTTCCAAACTGGAAACAATTCAAATGTCCATCAACAGGAACAGGGATAAATTGTGGCATATTAATATAATGAATACTACTCAGGAATAAAAAAAGAACACATTACTCAAAAGCACAACATCCTGAATGCATTTCACAGGCATACTGCACAAAAGAAGCCAAACATGAAAGTGTACGTGTTGAATGATTCTATTCATATGAAGTTATGGGTGGCTCAGTGGATTAAAGCTTCTGCCTTCAGCCCAGGTCCCGGTCCCAGGGTCCTGGAATCGAGCCCCGCATCGGGTTTTCTGCTCGGCAGGGAGCCTGCTTTCTCCTCTCTCTGCCGGCCTCTCTGCCTGCTTGTGATCTCTGTCTGCTATATAAATAAATAAAATCTTTAAAAAAGAAAAAATAAAAAATAAAAGCTAACTCAGTGATGGAGATCAGAACAGAAGTTGCTTAGGGGAGGGAGGTAAATGGGGAATTGACTGAAAGATGGTATAGAAGAACTTTCTGGAATGATGTGAAGTTCTATTTTCTTGATCTGTGTGTGCGTTACACAGGCATATGCATTTATCAAAACATACCAAGTATACACTTGAGATGTGTACATATCTCCCTGATAAATTACACTGCAACAAGACAGCATGCTTCAATGAAAAAGAAGAAAGCATCAGTAACAAAATAACTTTTGCTGAAATCTCATGCTGAAGGGCTTGCTGTTTCTAACCAGCGTAGTATGATTCCTGGAACTTTATACTCTAGCTCTACTCCTTTAATAAACTTATCAATTCCATCTAATAACAAGGCACTTAGTGATAGGTGTTGTCACTGTGGAGACTTCAAGTTGATTTCACAAATACATAAATACACTTCTGATGTAGTGAATGTTCTTCAACTTATATTAATTCCCTCATGCAATAAGTATTTATTGAACACCTATTATGTTCTAGGCAAATCATAGGCTCCAGGGGTACAATAGTGGCCAAGTCACTACACCCTTTCCTCCATGGAGTTTCACTTGAGTGTGGAAGAGACAAGTACACAAATAAGTAAATGAAGTGATTTCAGGTGGTGATAAATGCAATGAAGAAAATGAAATATTTGGCCATATTTTATTCATTTCTGAAAAAGTATGTGTGAGTTACATACTTAACGTGTCAAATTACATGTCATGTTCAGTTCCATTATGATTTCAAAGATCAATTCCTGAATGCTTTTGTTCCCACTATGTGATGAAAACACATTTTCAGAACATGAGAACATGAAGCCCTATTTCATCCGTGCACATTTATGTACACTTTAATTTCTCACACACTCTTAAAAAGGACAGATTGACAATTCACCAGATCATTACACACAAATAATAGAGCATATGGACTGTGCATTTAAGTACACCACACTGTTAAGATCCACCATCATAATTTCACTGGGAACTCCCTTTCTCCTTAAGGCCTGAATATTTAAGGACTTAGACTACTAAGTAACAGAGAATTTTTTAAACGACCCATGAAAATCAGACTACATAGCAACCACTCATTCATCACATCAAGCAAGGTAGAGAGAGTAAAAGTTTCAGACACTGAAAGTCTATTAGCATCTGGTACCTTGGAATTGTTTGAGAGTCCTGTAGCTGACCTGCAAGATTTCACCGGTTTAAGCATGTTACCACACAATAATATTTTTACTTTCCATCTTTTGAAGGTTATTTTGGTTCTCATAAGTGGAGGAACAGAAAGAGATGCTAGCCATTAATGTTTTAGCTTTTTCTGACATTGATGAAAAGCTAAAACTGTAGTAGTCTCAACTGTGGCAGATCAATCCCCATCATAAAACCAGCTTTCGCAAAGCCAGGTAGACTTGTGCAAGTCGAAATGTGGGTGAGACTCTTTTCCTGTATTCTAGCTTCTAAGTATGATGTATACCATTTTGAGAAATGAGAAATTGTATTATTTTTCATTAGCAAACCCTCTCAGCACTTTAGGGAAAACAACAGATGACAAGCATTGTTAGTTGTTACCTGCTCAGAGTCAGAGTCCGTGACAAGAGGCAGCATGCTCTGCACAGTACCTTCCTGGCAGACCTGAAATCAGACTAGAGAGGGATGAATTGTTCTTTTGAGTTAATCCTTTAGCATCCCCTCGTTATCACACAATTCAAATGGAAGAAAAACCTTTTCTGATTGTCAGCTGAGCATACACATGATGAAAACCTATATTTATGTTCATTCACCTTACAAAAAAATGATGATAGTGCTTGAGAAACCATGGACCAACTATTCAGGTGAAGGCAATCAACTAAAGAGAAAGACAAATGGAGCTGCATAGTCACCTGAACAAATAATAATTAAGAATCAAAATAATCATTTAAATAAATAGTAATATTAATGAGTGAAAATGGACCCCTACAATTATTTATACAATAAAGTTGAGTTTTATTTTTTCTATTTTATGAATATATATCCAGTGTTGGTACTCTCAGGAACAATAAAACTCAATTAGTTTTATCTTTTAAAGGCAGGGTTTGAGGTTGATGGCAGAGACAGGAGAATGCCTGCTGATTAAATCTTGTACCATGCCTTCCAGCTGAAGTGTTTTATACTCCAGGCTCAGAAAATAATTCCAAATCACCTTTGGATGGCATATATAATGGTATGTGACGTCATCCTAAAATGACTTAACCTCCTGGTTCCTTTTTCCTCATTTGAGGCACATGGTCAGTAAGGACCTCTTTTCTATAGATCGCATGGCTCTTAACCTGAGAGGCTATTAGAAACACATGCTTCCGGGGCCATGTACTGGATTTCAACATCAGCTGTGCCATTTACTAATATGATCCTAGGTTAGTTCTTTGATTGAACTTAACCAGTTCCTTGAACTGGAAGTAATACCAACCTCATCGTGTTATTATAATAAAAATATATATGAGAGCCCCTGGGTGGCTCAGGTGGTTAACTGTGCAACTCCGGACCTCAGCTCAGGTT
The DNA here is from genome assembly GCF_002288905.1 of Enhydra lutris kenyoni. Taxonomy (NCBI): domain Eukaryota; kingdom Metazoa; phylum Chordata; class Mammalia; order Carnivora; family Mustelidae; genus Enhydra; species Enhydra lutris. The sequence goes on along the minus strand of NW_019154088.1, from coordinate 30,999,379 downwards.
TTGATCTCAGGGTCAAGAGGGGAAAAAAAGATATATGAAATATGCCTGGCTAATGAAAGATACTCAAATAATTACTGGTTCATTTCTCCTCTGCTTCTTTCCCTAGGTCCTATCACACATGGTTCACATAATCAGTTATCTGTGTATGTCTTATTGTTTACCTCTCCTTAAACTGTAACCTTTTTATTAGGAAGGATGGCCTGTCATTCATCTTTGAGTCCCCTAGAGCCCACCACATAATGCCTTAAACAAAGTAGGCACTTGGAAATGATATATTCAATTTTACTTCTTGTAACTTAGCAGGCACTCAGCAATTTAATGAACTAAAACCAAAGTCAAAATGTCTAGTGATGTTTCTTTTCTCCAATAGGCCGGCTGCTTTTATTTTTAGACGTGTCTTTCTGGAGCGTTCACTTAGACTGATGGCCTTTTACTTCAGTTAGACAGAGTCTTCCTAGGTGAGATGGGCTGTTTTCACGATTCAGCTGAGGATTTGCTTTTGTCCTGAATTAGTCTGTGACATGTATGGTTAGATGAGTTTTCCAGTGAAACAGGAGGAGCCCAAGGAATAAATCCACCAAACTATTCCACTTTTTTGTCAACTGAACATCCATTAGCTGCAATGTACAGTATAGCTGACCATAGAAATATTATACAACATATATAAGATATATTATATTTTTAATATGACTCAGAAGAATTTTAGTGAGCACCAAATGTGTTCAAAATGCTTTCATCCAAGGAAATTTATTTTTTCAAGTTCTCCACAGATAAAGTAAATGCCAATTATACAAATACTTTAAAGAGGCAAATTCTAATTAGTCACATAGGGCCATGCCTTGTACACTTTATGTTGGGGAAAAGTGTTAAGTAAATTCATAATCCTTGAATATTTGTGAATTAAGGGCAACTTTCCTTTATCCTTCTCTTTCACCCTTGTTTTGAGGATTAAGTAAATAAGTATACACAGTGCCCCACTTAGTGCCTGCCGCCCAGGATGGGCTGAAGCTGTCACAGCTGGGCACCTTGGTGTTGACATTAGAGGCACAGCCTAAACCTGGATTTCCCCTTCATGAGAGAGGACACAATGTAGGAAGGAGTTTCCCAGTCCCCTTCTCTCGGGTCCACAGGCATTCCAAAGATCTTTGACTCAAAACACTGTTTTCACAGTAAATGTCATCAAGAACATTACCTTGAAAAATACTACCTTGAAAAAAAAAAGCAAAGGAGTGACTACCATACCTGGGAAGAGAGCACTCGGGGGTTTTCTGGATGCTGGCAGTGCTCTGGATCAAGGCAGTGGCTATCTGGTGTGACTTTATGATAATTAATTGATAATAATAATAATATAATAAATAATATGATAATTAAAATATATGTTAATGTTCTATGCAGTTTTCTATACATGCGTCATATTTCGGTAGAAAAGGTTTAAAATAAGATTTGTGTGTATGTGTGTGTGTGTGTGTGTGTGTGTGTGTGTGTGTGTGTCAAGAAAACAATCAGAAAAGAATACCTGCTTGGATTTTTAGAGTGTTGTATGTTTCTCAGATTGCTTTCAGACAGATGACACATTGTGAATCAAATCGGACTTCTTCTACTTGATCCAAAAGTTGTCCGAGTTCACATCTTTGTCTTTTTACATCTCCAAACTTTCTCCCAAAGCAGTATGTGCACTTTATACCACATTGATATTGATATGCAAACTAATGAAATCTTAAATAATTTTTAAAATTATGAAATATTTGAAATATATGAGTACCAGGACAGAAAAACCTATGGATAAAATCTTAATTTGCCCAGTTTGCTTCAAACTTTCTTTCTTTTGTAATTTTTTCTATTATTTAAATTCAATTAGCCAACATACAATGCATCATTAGTTTCAGAGGTAGAGTTCAGTTATTCCTCAGAAGCATGTAACACCCAGTGTTCATCACATCACATACCCTCCTTAATGCCCATCACCCAGTTACCTCATCCCCCTACCCACTTCCCCTCCAGTTTGTTTCCTATAGTTAAGAGTCTTTCATGGTTTGTCTCCCTCTCTGATTTCTTCCCATTCAGTTTCTTAGACCCACTCTGTACCTCTCTGAGCTGCCATTCTTCTTCCTCTCTTCCCAAATTCTAATTTCCACGAGTTTTAAAATTTAAAAAAAAATGATTTTCCATATATATCTCCATAAACAACATAGATTTCTTTCGTAGGTTTAAAAATTTTGTTTAAATTTTATCATATTATAATACTTTTCTGCAACTTTTTCTTTTGGCTTAAAATTATATTTCTGATGTTCACCCATGTTAATACATGTAATTCCTGGATGGTATTCTTGCTACAATACCACTATTATCTGATTTATTTACCCACTCACAAAAACACTTTGATTGTATCGATTATTTTGCTGATGAAACCATTGGTTATGGAACAGGGATTGCAGACTACAACCCATGGGCAAAAAGTAGCCCAGCACTTTTTTTTTTTTTTTTTAAATAATCTTTATGCCAGTGTGGGTCTTGAACTCACAATCTCTAGATCAAGATTTGCATGTCTACCAACTGAGTCACCCAGGACAGAAACCCCACTACTACCTATTTTTTATATATATATATATTTTTAAGATTTTATTTATTTATTTGACAGATGGAGATCACAAGTAGGCAGAGAGGCAGACAGAGAGAGGAGGAAGCAGGCTCCCTGCTGAGCAGAGAGCTGTATGCGGGGCTCAATCCTAGGACCCTGGGATCATGACCTGAGCGGAAGGCAGAGGCTTTAACCCACTGAGCCACCCAGGCACCCCACTACTACCTATTTTTGTATGGCCCATGAGCTAAGAATGATTTTTACAATTTTTAATAATTGAAAATATCAAAAAAGAATAAGAATAATATTTTGTGACACATGACAATTGTATGAAATTCAAATCTCAGTGTCCATAAATAAAGCTTAATTGTAACACCACAATGCTCATTTAATTATGTATTTTCTAAAGCACATACAGCAGAACTGAATAGTTGTGGTAAAGACCATCGTATACTTCGTAAAGCCTAAATATTTACTATCTGATCCTTTACAGAAATAATTTGATTGATTCCTATTACATGTATGTATGTACATACGTAAAATTTTCTCTAGGACGTATTTCCAGAAGCTCATAGAGTTCATAGAGTGCTAGGTTCGTCAGTCTTGCCATATACAAGCCAATTTGGTCTCCAGGTAATTATTTCAGCTCATACAACTACAAACAATGTATGAGAATTACTATTGATTTACGTACTTGATATCATGCTTTTAAGCTTTTGCTAGTTTGATTGGTGTAAAAGGGTATCTCATTACGATTCTTATTTGCATTTCCATAATTACTTAGGAGGATAATCATGTTTTAACAGATATTTTGAATTGCCTTTTTACAAATTTTTCTAATTTTTCTTTTAGACTGTTTATCTTTTTCTTTTTTAATTTTTTTTAAAGATTTTATTTATTTATTTGACAAAGAGAGAGAAATCACAAGTAGGCATAGAGAGAGGGGGAAGCAGGTTCCCCACTGAACAGAGAGCCCAACACAGGGCTCAGTCCCAGGACCCCAAGATCATGACCTGAGCCGAAGGCAGAGGCTTAACCCACTGAGCCACCTAGGCACCCCTGTTTATCTTTTTCTTAATGGTGATTTTAATTTTTGGGTGAACATAAATACCTATTTTTAATGTAGTAGATTCCTTTTGTGTCCTGTTTTAGAAAATTTTCCATGCTTCAAAGTCATTAAGATATTCCCTTATGTTATTATTGTCTAGAAACTTTATTATCTTACTTTTCATATTTGGATATACATTCTACAGAAAATGATTTTTTAGTGTATGGCATGAGGCAGAAGTCAAGATTTGTTTTCTATTCACAGATACATGGTCAACCCAATTTTACTTATTAAACAGATTCTTTCTTATTGACTTTCAATGTTACCTTTGTGCATATGTTCGACCTTAAATTGTGGTTCTCTCTTTTGGTTCTGTTGATGTATTTGTCTATCCTTTGTGTCAATACAGTCTTAATTTAAAATATATACTTTCTGAGAGGCAGAGAAGGGCAAGACAGGTATCCCAGGCAGGAAAGGTGTGCAATATATGGATATAGTTTGGGGCGCCTGGGTGGCTCAGTCATTAAACAGCTGTATTTGTCTCAGGCCCTGATCCCCAGGTCCTGGGATCAAGCCTGCATGGGGCTCCCTGCCGGCAGGAAGCCTGCTTCTCCCTCTCCCTCAGCTGCTCCCCTGCTTGTGTTCCATCTCTCTCTGTGTCTCTCTCTGTCAAATAAATAAATAAAATCTTAAAAAATATATATATATATATATGGATATAGGTTGTTCATGTACAGAATCCAGAGGCAATAGCAAAATAATTTATTTTTAATTGTCAACATATTGAATATACCTTCAAATGCTCTACTGAGGAGCCATAGTTTCTGTTCACTAGAATAAACACCCTTTATCCCTCATTTCAGAATATGTTTCTATCCATATGGCAGCTGTGAGACATCTGCTCTAAGCTCTTGTACTCTAGTAAGGGTAAATCTTGCTGGATCCATTCACTCTCTTTTGCCTAGGTCCATGCATTTATAGGGCAATCTGATCAGGGCTGGGAAAAGTTAAGAAGCTTCTGTCAAAAAGAATTTATGGGGGCGCCTGGGTAGCTCATTTGTTAAGTGGCTTCCTTTGGCTCAGGTCATGATCCCTGGGTTCTGAGATCAAGCCAGCACTGGGCTCCCTGCTCAGATGAGAAGCCTGTTTCTCCCTCTCCCACTCCCCCTGCCTGTTCTCCCTCTTTTGCTATGTCTCTCTCTGTCAAATAAATAAATAAAATCTTTAAAAATTAAACTAAATTTAAAAAATAAAAAAAAATAATGCATGTGCTGCCGAAGTGAGCACGTAAAATTTTAAAAAATTAAAAAGAAAATTAGCAAGACCGGAAACAATGTGTGTTGGAGAGGATGTGGAGAAAGGGGACCCTCTTACACAGTTGGTGGGAATGCAAGTTGGTGCAGCCACTTTGGAGAACAGTGTGGAGATTCCTCAAGAAATTAAAAATAGAGCTTCCCTATGACCCTGCAATTGCACTACTGGGTATTTACCCCAAAGATACAGAGGTAGTGAAAAGAAGGGCCATCAGTACCCCAATGTGGAAAGAACCAATGGCTACGGTCGCCAAACTGTGGAAAGAACCAAGATGCCCTTCAACGGACAAATGGATAAGGAAGATGTGGTCCATATACACTACGGAGTATTATGCCCCCATCAGAAAGGATTAATACCCAACTTTTGTAGCAACATGGACGGGACTGGAAGAGATTATGCTGAGTGAAATAAGTCAAGCAGAGAGAGTCAATTATCATATGGTTTCACTTATTTGTGGAGCATAACAAATAGCATGGAGGGCAAGGGGAGATGGAGAGGAGAAGGGAGTTGAGGGAAATTGGAAAGGGAGGTGAACCATGAGAGACTATGGACTCTGAAAAACAATCTGAAGGTTTTGAAGGGGCGGGGGTGGGAGGTTGGGTGAGCCTGGTGGTGGGTATTAAGGAGGGCACGTATTGCATGTAGCACTGGGTGTGGTGCGAAAACAATGAATACTCTTTAAAAAAAAAAAAGAATTTATATTTGGCCTCAAAAACAACTCATCCCAGTCAGTTGATCAAATACAGTTTTGTTAATCAGGCAATCACTTTTTGACACAAATCTGGCTTTCTAAGAGTCCTCCCCCCTTTTACTGGGGTAGGTCCTCCCCCCTTTTTCTGGGCCCTCACATTCCCTGGAGAAATTGTCTTCAAAGCTCTTATAACATTGAGCTGTAATTGTCTCTATACTGGTCTGTCTTCCTCTCTAAGTCATGAAAACCTTGAGGACCATGTCTTAGTCTTTTTCTTTTCTTTTTTTCCTTTCTAGTTCCTAGCACAGCACCTGGAACAAAACTGACATATAACAGAATTACATATTTGAATACAAGAATTAATTTCAGACTCAATCTGTCATATACATTACTGACTTAAATACGGCTGCATTGATAGTTTTTAGCTATGCCTGGAGATTAACTATTTGTGCACAGACCTGGATTTGTGGCGAGAAGTTTGATAGTACAATTAAACTGAATATTCTGGAAGCAACACATCAGAGAGTATTGACTATTAATTGTAAAACATGATTTCTGGTAATATGAAAACCAGATACCCTGAGGAAACGTCTCAGTCTATCACACATAGTCACACACACACACACACACACACACACACACATGCACAGAGAGAGAGATAGATGGATAAATCTTATTGAAAAGTCTCCATAAATGTAGAGCTGAGCTGGCAAGAAAGTTACCTGCAGATAATGAGCACTGGGGATGACAGCTGCCTGAAGCATCCGACGGTCCCTGCTGGTGTAGAGCTTTTGGCTTTAACTGATTGCATGCCAGAGACACAAGACAAAACTGAAGGCTTATGTAAAGTGGCAAGTAAAAATAAGATATTGGCATATAGTTGAGACTCTGAAACGTGTCATTCTAATGGAAGGATGAACTTGGGGCAAAACCCCTCCACCTAAAGGGAGATAATTAGGAAACATGCCAGTCTCAGCTTTATTTCTAAGTACAGTGGGGAAAATGTTCTCTTGAGGTTTCTCCTAATCACACACATCCACCATCAGATCAGAATTCACATTAGATAAACTAAAATTACAATTTAAAATGATGCCAGATTGTAGTGACTTGTTTAAAAAGCAAGAGAGTGTCAAGAGTGTGCTCAAAGAACAAGAGACTAAAAAACAAGTTCAAGAAACTAAAAAAAAAAAAAAAAAAAAAAAAAAAATCAGGTTGATCTGGAAAAAAAAAAAATCAAAGACAACATCCAAAAATGAAAAGTGTAACTAAGATAAATTCAATAGTTGGTTAAATGTCAGATTGTCCATAATTAAAGAGAGAATTACTAAAATGGTAGAATTAAAAATCATATAGAGTATGGCACAAAGATACCGTGGTGTTTAAATGTGTGTGTGTGTCTGTGTGTGTGTGCGTACACGTGTGTCTGTGATGGTTAAGTTTATCTGTCAATTTGACTGGGCTACAGGGTGTTCAGGTTAAACCTTATTTCTGGGTGTGTCTGTGAGGGTGTTTTGGGATGAGACTAGCATTTGAATCAATGCACTCAGTAAAGTAGATTGCCCTCCCCACATGTGTGGGCATCAAGCAAGCAGGTAAGGGCTTGAATAGAACAAAAAACTGAAAAAAAAAGCAGGATTTGTGACCTTTTTGCTTGCCTCTTTGAGCCGGGACATTAATTACCTCCTGCCCTTAAACCGGGCTTTACACCACTGACTCTCCTGGTTCTTTAACCTTTGGACTCAGACTAGAATTATACCACCAGCTTTCCGGGATCTCCTGCTTACAGATAGCAGACTATGGGACTTCTTAGTCTTCATAGTCACAGAAGTAAATTCTTCACAATAAAACTCTTCTTTCTCTCTCATTGTCTCTCTTGATCAATATAGATACAGATGTAAGTGTATCTTATTGGTTATATATAGAGAGATAGGTAGATAGATCTTACTGATTGTGTTTCTCTGGAGCATGCTGTTGAAAACAGATATTAAAACTTAAAGTTCTAGAGGCTAGAAATCCAGGATGAAGGTACCGTTGGTTTCTGGTGGGCTCTCTCTTCCCGGCTTGTATATAGCTGCCTTTGCTCTGTTCATGTGCAGAGAGAGAGAAAGAGAGAGAGAGAGTGAGTGAGTGAGTTCTGGCCCCTTTTCCTCTTCTCCCCCACCTTTTTTTTTCCCCAAAGATTTTATTTATTTATCTGACAGAGAGAGAGATCACAAGTAGGCAGAGAAGCAGGCAGAGAGAGAGGGGGAAGCAGTCTCCCTGCTGAGCAGAGAGCCCGATGTAGGGCTCGATCCCAGAACCCTGAAATCATGACCTGAGCCGAAGGCAGAGGCTTAACCCACTGAGCCACCCAGGTGCCCCCTTTTCCTCTTCTTAACAAGAACACCAGTCCTATTGGATTAGGGACTTACCCTTTTGATCCCATTTAACCTTAATTACCTCTATAAATGCCCTATTTCCAAATATAACCATATTGGGGGCTAGGGCTATAATAAATGAATATTGGTGGGACACAATAGTCCATAACAATAGTCCATAAAAGTACATAAGACTAGGTAGAAGGGGGAAGAGATACAAAGACATGAGGTTTGAAAACTTCTAGAGCAAATGTTCAGTAAGCTTAAAAAATTCAAAGCAGCATATATGGCAAGAAATACATGCTCAGACACATCATACTAAAGCTACAGAATACCAAAGACAAAAATAATGGTAAGGGCAGATAGAGATGATTATCTAAAAAAGAACCTCCATTGGACTGACAGCGGATTTCTCAGCTTCGATGACATAAAAAGATAATGCAATGATATCTTTAAAATCAACTGTGAACTTAGAAATACAGATTCAGTAAAATCTTTTTAAAAATAATAAATGCAAAATAAAGAAATTTTCTGAAAAACTAAGACTGAGAATTCTCACTAAAAGAAGTCTTATAGGGATGCCTAAGTGGCTTAATCTATTAAACGTTTGCCTTCAGCTCAGGTCATGATCCCAGGGTCCTGGGATTGAGTTCTGCATCAGGCTCTCTGCTCAGCCAGGAGTCTGTTTCTCTCTCTACCTGCTGCTCCCCTTGCTTGTGCTCTCTCTCTGACAAATACATAAATAAAATCTTAAAAAAAAAAAAAGAAAGAAATCATACAGAATATATTCCAGAAGAATGAAAGGGACCCAGAAATGTCTGAGATGAAAGAATGGTAAACAAGGAAATAGTAATTACGCAGGTAAATAAAACCAAATGTTTACTGTATAAAATAATACTGGGAGCTAATTTTAGGGCTATAAATTAAAAACAAAATACTGGAAAATAATAACACAGGTGGGGTAGGGCTGATCAGAGTTATAAAGAAAATATTCTAAGCCCTTGTGGCGATCCAGAAAAGGATAACTGCACTGCTTAGCTTCAGAATTTGTTTAAAAAGCATGTGAAAATTTTGAGAATAACCCTGAAAAAATAGAAATAGACAAAATTTCCAATTCGTAGAGGAGAAATAAAACAAAAAACTCAGTCAAAGCCAAAAGAAGGCAAGAAACAAAGAGAGACAAAGAGAGAGAGAGAGAGAAAGTGGTACAAATGGGAAACACAAAATAACATGATAGAAAGAAATTCAGAGAAATAAATGGTTACAAAAAATACGGTAGAACATTCCAACTGAAATACAAAAAACTGCTGCTCTAGGATAAAAAGAAATCCATCTCTATGCCATTTACATTATAAATATCTATAGTTTGAGATAAAGTTTCAACACAAAGGCTAAAAGTAAAAAATTAAAGGAACACCCGGCTTGCTCAGTTGTAAGTTCAAGCCCCGTGTTGGGTATAGAGATTTTTAAAAGAAAATCTTAAAAAAAAAACAAACAGTAAAAGATTTAAAAAAAGAGAGTGATTTAACCAGTAAATGTTAACCAAAAGAAAGCAGCATATCTATATTAAGTAAAAGAGATGTTAAGCCAAAAATTATAAACAGAGATGAGAGACATTCTAAGATGATAACACTATCCACCAAGAAAATTTACTAATTATGAACTTCTATGCACCTAAAAAAGGAATTCTAAATTATGTAACGTAAAAATAGACAGAAATTTAAGACACCCAGACACTGCCAAATTCCATGTCATATGGAAGATTTTAATACACTTATCTTAGTAATTGAGAGCAATAGATTCTCCCTCAAAATCAGTAAAAGTATTAAAAATTGAAGCACCACAATTTCATAAGTTTAGTATAATGGACAAGTATAGAAAGTGAATTGTAACCAAAAATTAGAGACTCCCCATTCTTTCCAAATGCCTAATACAGTCCATAAAATAGATCTCAACTAATTTCAGATTAGTGTTATTAGAATGACCATGATCTCTAAGAATTCAATTAAATTAGAAATACAAAAACATAAATATAAGTATTCTCTATATAAAATATTAAAAATGCTTCTGTATATCAAAATGTATAGAGTACGGGCAATGTGTTACACACAGAGAAACCCGTGGCTTAAATGCATATCAAAGAAAAGAGAAAAATTAAAATGAATGATTTAGGCAACCAACTGGAGAAGTTAGAAAAATAACACAATAGGCCCAAAGAAAGAAGGAAATAAGAGATTAAAAGTAGAAAATGAAATAGAAGACAATGACATCATAAAAGAACCAATAAAGCAAAAAGTTGATTTCTTCGAAAATACTGATAAAATTGCTAAACTTTAGATAAGACCAATCAAGACATAAAGAGAAGAGGCATAAACAAGCCATATTTGGAATGGAGAGTGGGGGACATTACAGATAAAACAGGAAATAAAACGATAATTAAGAAATATGAATAACTATGTCGATAGATTTGAAAGTTTAGACAAAAAGAAAAACTTGGGAAAATATCAGTCATAATCAGACTGATATGATTACCGAATGTTAAGAATTAGAAATTGACTAAGACTATAAAGGTTCATACCAATCAGGGGTGACTTTTTAGATGATCTTTCCAAGATTATTTGGATACCTTCTGACCAGAAAAGGGAAGATTGTCTGAATTCTCAAATTTCATGCTAAACCTGTAAAGGTATGATAAAGGACAAACTAAATAGTATTTAAATAGGGTGCGAGTGGGGTGCAAAAGGGCTAAATATCAGCACCCTAGCAACCATGGGAGGTAATATGAAGTATAGAATTATATTAGTTCCTATTAAAAGAATGTTCCTAGGGGCACCTGGGTGGCTCAGTGGGTTAAGCCTCTGTCTTTGGCTCAGGTCATGATCTCAGGGTCCTGGGATCAAGCCGTGCATGGAGCTCCGCATTGGGTTCTCTGCTCAGCAGGGATCCTGCTTCCTGCTCTCTCTCTGCCTATTTGTGATCTCTCTCTGTCAAATAAATAAATAAAATCTTTTTAAAGAAATGTCCCTACTACTCATTTTTGTTCATTATTTTGTGCATCAGAAATTCAAGTGCCCATTGATACAGCACTACCTTTGGAGTCGGGAGTTTTTCCCAACTCGATCAAAGCTGGAGTGATATCAGCTTTGCAGGCTCCCTGGTGCAGTAAGAACTCTTAACATTATGGACTTCTTCGCATGACTGAGAGTTTCCACCATCTTTGCCAAATTAACAAATCAAATGACTGAGAACAGATGAGACTGCAAAACCATGGGCTCTGAAGTTAGAACCACCAGGGTTTAAATCCACCATAGTGTTAGTATGATCTTAAGAAAATTACATTTAATATATCTGCATCTCATTTTTCTCATCTTGAAAATAGATACGTGATTTTTTTATAGATGTACTCAGCCCAGTATAGTGTTTTTATACAGAGTGTTTATTGTAGAATCTGCAGGTTCTCTATTATAGAGTTCTAATCCCTGACCCCTCCTCAGTGTTAGTGGGCAAAACATGCATATATATATATATATATTTGATTTTGTTTATTTGAGAGAGAGAAGGAGAGAGAGTGGATGCATGGCAAGCTTGAGGGAGGGGAGGGTTAGAGGGAGAGGGAGAAGCAGACCCCCACTGATCAGGGAGCCCAATTCAGGGCTTAATCCCTGGACGCCGATATCATGATTTGAGCCGAAGGCAGACACTTAACCAACGGAGCCACCCAGGCACTCCAAAACATAATTTCTAAGTGGATATAATCACATACATTGAAAATGCTTCTCCTAGGATGTGGCTTAGGAAGTTCTAAACATCTTAATCTTTTTGTTTGGACCAAAATGTTCAGTTTTGAGAAATTTTGCATTTTTGGCTTATCATATTTTCCGGTGGGGGGGGGCTGATCAGCATGTTAAAAGTCTGGGTTAGTATTATGAATATTAAGAATGTCCTTCTTTGAAATGGCTATGGAAGAAGACAACAGAAGACATAAAGCCATCAGTGAAGTGGTTGGCTGCCCACCCTGACATGCTGCTCCACTAGTGTGTCTTGCTCATGTGTATAAATATATGAAAATAAACTTTTGTGAACTGGCTTCCTTGATACCTTTAAAGATACATTCCACCAGTGGGAAATATATTTTCCATGCAAACAACTGACTTCCAACATTCATATTTGACAAATTAATCTTTGACTATATATTGATATCAGCTATATTTAGAGCCTAGAATTTCTTGGATGGTATTTCTCAGCACAAATTTTTGGACCTAACCTATTACTGTGTTGTGAAATCACATGCTTTGGGGGACTGCAGTGATGATTAGTTGGCAATACTGAAAAAATATATAGAAAATGTTAGAGAGCATTATATACAGTAACGGATATTTAGAAAACTTTCACATCTGTGTTAAATGTGTGAGTGTGGATGTGTGGATGTACCCACACAAAGTGGGTCATGATGTCAAAAGTATTTCTTACTCTGGGTCTTGGTCAAAATGAGAATGAAAGCTGCTGTGAACTGGTAGAGAGGTATGGGGCAGGAGCAGAGGGTAAGATTCTCTCCTGGTTCTAAAATATGAGACTTCATGGCATACCTCACGCACATACCCACCAAGCAGTTCATAGTGTTCATTTTGTAGGTCAGTTTTTGAGGACTCAGAATCCATTATGTAACAGAAAGATTTATCGAACCAGCCTAGAAAATTTTCTTTAACCAGTAACATACTATAGTCATAGTACTAAACACCCCAAGAATTGTGTGTAACAATGCAATCCTTTTCATTTTATGAAGTAAGATACTTACTAATGTGGAATAAAAGAGACTTAACTTGGTTGCCACAAACCTGATGACTCTGAGTAAAGTGGTCATATCCTTGGATTAAGCTGCCTCAGGGGAGAAATGTAGAGGATCTTTAAGGCTTCTTCTTGTTCTGTAGTATGAAGATCCAATATCTTCCCTAGTGTCCCACCTTTGTCTCTACAGCAGAATAGTTGTGGGTGGAGGGAATAGCACAAAATTTACAGTAAAAATAAACTGCCCAGTCTCTGGCTCTATGACATTGAGCATGTCACCAAATCCCTCTTGGCCTCTATTCCCTCATCTAAATATATAAATATTTATATATATATATATATATATATATATATATATATATATATATAACTTTCAACTATAAAGGAGTAAATGTAAAAACACCTAATAAAATACTCAGTGTTTCCTTTTTTACTTATCTATTTCCTCCTCCTCTCTACTTCCAGGTTGTGAAGATGGACCTTTGCTCTCTCCAACACTCCACCTCTGATTAAGCAGTGATCCTGTAGGGAGAGAAGGGACTTGGTGGAGGGGGAAGACCAAAAAAAAAAAAAAAAAAAAAAGGAGGAGAGGGAGGGTGGGAGGCCTGTCCCAGCAGAGCTGAGGGGAGCTGGACAATCCTGCTTGCAGTGGAATCCCTTCAGGCCCTGGCCCTAAATGCCTCCCCAGCTCTTTCTTCCTTCAGGTACCCCCACCCCCTGTGTCTGGACTGAGACAGCCTCACAGTAGGAGAAGGAGAACTTGGTGGAAACAGGAAAGGGAAGGAAGGATCCCAGCTGCAGTGCTGGGGAGGATCTCTATGGCAGCCTCTATTTTCAAAGGACTGAGTATTTGTTGTACCCATCCTATACCCTCAAACAAAATGAAACAAACACAAACAAACTCAGCCTCTCTATAAGCAACAGTGAACAAATAGAGATTTTTACTGGTCTCAGTGAGGGAGATAAGTAAGGAGGTTTACTCACAGTACGCATATTACTGATGTGACAAAAGTCCCCAGCAGGCTTCTGGGTTTTTCTCTGAAAGCTCTATGGAGACTACCGGCCACTTGGTCTTCTCTCCCCTCATCTCCTCTGAGGGAGCTTTACCACTCCAGGGCCTCTCTTCACCACTCTCCTTTTCTGAGACAAAGCATTTTAGTTCTTCCAATTTTGTCTCCTCAAACCTATCACTTGACATCATCCTCAATGAAAAAGCAAATGCACTGCTCCTGTCGTCATGAATCACTCTCTTCAGAAATTATAAATAATAAACCATTATTTTTCTTATCACATATACATGTACGCAAAATCATTTGTTGGTGGCATATTTGGTTGACATTGCACATCAAAGATACATGCTGGAGGAGGAAAGGGATGTGGGATAAGAAGGAGCTCCAGGTATCTAAAAAGCTGATAGCAGGTCCCAGATTGATGCAGTGGGGCTGGTGGGCTATTGGGAATGAAGGGGGGCATGTTCTTTGTAATGGTCTCAACCTAGACAATTCCTAAGCACAGACTACTAAAAGTCCCAGCAAAGTTCCATTACCAAATTAATCTTCTTACAACACTTATTTTGTCAAGTCTTCATTTGTATTTTTTTGTATTACATAATAACGCCCATCAGAAAGCATTAACCAGGGCACCTGGATGGCTCAGTGGGTTAAGGCCTCTGCTTTCGGCTCAGCCTGGGATCGGGCCTCACATCAGGCTCTCTGCTCAGCGGGGAGCCTGCTTCCCCTTCTCTCTCTGCCTGCCTCTCTGCCTACTTGTGATCTCTCTCTGTCAAAATAAATAAATGAATAAATAAATAAATAAATAAATAAATAAGAAAGCAAGCATTAACCATGGAAGAGGACTGAACAACCAAATAGATTAAATGACTTGACCAGTTGACATTAGCCAGCCTTTGTCATCAGTTACCCCAATGGTACAGTGAGCTCACTCTGCTCATGAGCTCACTGTACCACTGGGGTAACTGATGACATCTCTTTGGTTGTTCAGTCCTCTTCCATAGTTAATGCTTTCTGATGGGTGTTATTATTCATACTTCATACCCACTCCCATAATCCCAGCTATATGCCTTGACCCTGGACCTCCTTATCTCTGATGTTCTAGTCCTTTCTTTCAGGGCCCTTAACTGGTTTCCCAGGCTATTCACCACTACCTGTATGTCCATAGATTTTCTCACTTCAGATTACTTCTCCTACAAAAAGTGAACAACCAGAAACATCACTCTTAGTTCCACCCATTTGGAACATTTTCTTATACTACTGTCTTTCAGTACCATTCCCAAGAGTGGTTATAATGTAGCTGCATCTATTAACAATTTGTACCCTCTTACTGCAATATCCCATTTATAAACCAAGCTTTTTTTTTTCTTTCTTCTCTTTCAGCTTATCATAGGAGACCCCTATTCAGCTATAGGTGTGAGCTGTGGTGGGTAACAGAAGGATCTGAACTACTTCCTTAAAAGCTTACTTGTACTTTCTAGGTACTCAGGTATGATCCCGAATATAGTATTTTTCTCTTTCAGTAGATAGCTGCTGGGCCTACCCATCTTTATGAATTAAGGATTTTACAGAACCCACTCATTGTGGGTAGTCCCAGGTGCATGGTCACTTGGTGTCTATGGTTGATTATCCCTTTCTCAGCCAGAGCCCAGGAACATGCCAGGAGCTATTTTTCAAAATAGTAATTTATGTTCTAGATGGCATGGCTTTGCTCTAGAACTCCAGGGACCTGAATTCTAATCATTCCTTTAAGACTTTCTATAGGGCACCTGGGTGGCTCAGTGGGTTAAGCTGCTGCCTTCGGCTTGAGTCATGATCTCAGGGTCCTGGGATTGAGTCCCGCATTGGACTCTTTGCTCAGCAGGGAGCCTGCTTCCCTCTCTCTCTCTGCCTGCCTCTCTGTCTACTTATGATTTTGCTCTGTCAAATAAATAAATAAAATCTTTAAAAAAAAGAAAAGGCTTTCTATAAACTCTACATTATTATATCTTTCCCACTATTGATAGGGTCTGCTGGATAGTAAGGCCCTAGTAGCAGAGTTGCATATACCAAAGCCTGTACCTTCTATGGAACTCTTTGTTATTTGGACCACTCTGAAATCCGGCAGTTTTTCCTTTCATTAGTATGTGGGTCAGAGCAGAATTTTTAGGTATATAATGATGGTTTTAGACCAGGAATGATTTTGCTCCCCAGGGGACATTTGGCAGTGTGAAGCCATTTTTTATTTTCATGACTAGAATAGGAGGAGTACTACTGGCATCAATTTAGGTAGAAGCCAGGAATACTGCTAAATATCCTGCAATGCCCAAGACAACTCCCAAAGAATTATTTGGTCCAGTAGTGCCAAAATTGAGAAAATCTGGTGTAGAAAGTGTTGCCTTCAGAGCATGAAGCCCACCATGCTTCCTTATTTGTAGCATGGGATACAAGATGCAGCAAATTTCTCTTATTTGCAGGGAATATCTAGCCTGACCACTGGACTCCTAAAAACTCTGCTGAAGTGAGAGTTCCCTGATCCTTTTTGGGTTTATCTCTTTCCTCTAGAGTATATTATTTTATCAGGGACTGTAGCATACTAGCTATCTTTCAGTCAGCCTGCCCAATCAGTAAAATATCAATAGAATGGATCAAAGTGATATTCCATAGGATGTCCAGACACTCAAATCTCTTCAAAATGCATAATGAGATGTTAATTGACATTGTTTTAAGGTAAAACTGTAAATGAATATTGTCAGCTGTACATGGATGAAAATGTTTGATTCTCTTTCCTAACTGGGTATATTCTCATTCTTGCCAAATCAATGTCCATATAACGTGTATTACAAGTATTACTAACATGCTCTACAATTATATCATGTCTAACATAACAGCTGTTATTAGGACTACTATTTGGTTGAGCTTACTAAGTCTATAATCATTCTTCAGGATCCACTTCGTTTCTTTAGAAGCCAGACTAGTGAATTAGAGATTTGATAGAGACTACCACACTTTGCATTTTTAAGGGTGGTACTAATCCCTGCCACTCCCATTTCTGGGATGAGATAATGTATTTTCTTTACTATCTTGGCTAAATGTTGAAGATAGGATCATATCTTGGCTTTCTCACTACAGTTAACACTTGCTCCATAGGTCAAGGACCACATGAGGGTTAGTCTAACCACCAAGTACATCAATCCCAAATACACACTTAAAGAGTCAGTCAAATAACCACTGTGGGGGTCTGTTGAGACAGTGGACCCACTATAAGCTGGACTTTGGACAGGGTTCCTCTTACTTGGCCCCTATATACTCCCATACTAAAAAGGGGGTTTTTAGGCATCAAACATCAACTCAGACCTTGTGTCTAATATTCCTCAAAATGTAAGATCCTCCATTTTCCCCAGTGTACAATCAATTACCTATCTGAGTAGCCTAGGCCGTTTTGGGAAATTACAAGGGAGATCTAATATTTACTTGCTGAGATATTGTAGGGTCTTTCCTCTTAGAGATCTGTTTACCTTCTAGTCAGTTGATTCTGGGTCTGAACATTGGCTCAGTTCAAGCAACTGAACAAAGGATTTTTAACTTTTATTGGAGAGGTTGCCATTGGCCTCTCGCTTCTCCACACTTGTTAAGAATATCTTAGATATTAAGTAGCACCATCACTGAATGTTCATCTCTTTTGCAGGGAGGGTTGCCGTGTTCTATTACCAATCTCCACAATTTCCTGGTTAAGCCTTCATGGCTATCTCTCCAACCTTAGAGATCAATATGGTAAGTATATCTCTGTGGCTTCTGGCAGTTGAGTGTGCTACCTGCTTTGAGATGCCATTATTCCTATTGCTATGAATGAGCTCAATTCTGTGACCACCTCTCCTACTATCGTTTCCAGCCTGTGGATGAGAAGAACGACCAATAAACTCTTTGTGATACTGGTGTCCCTCTTGTAAAAACATTCCTGACAATCAAGGGGCTTCTGGGTGGCTCAGTCTGTTAGGCCTCTGACTCCTGATTTCAGCTCAGGTCATGATCTCGCAGTCTTGAGATTTGAACCCTTAGCACAGAGTCAGCTTTAGATTCTTTCTCCTCCCTCCCACTCTGTACTCAAAGCTCACTAAATAAAATCTTAAAAAAATTAAACCACACAAAACATTCCTGATTCTTGTAAAATGTAAGGACACAGGGTCTTTCTTGGTGAATACAGAAAGGTCTGGCTCCTAATATCTGCTCATGCCCACCCACTACTTGATCATTGGCCATAGATGCCCAAGAATAGTATGTCTTGGGTTTAAATGTAGTGAATTCTGGGAGTACAGCAGCTGAGAAAGATCAACTGACCGCAATCCTAAAGGCAATTCTCGAAAGCTTTGAGCAGTGCACTTCCATGGCTGCCATATGGACCTGATTTTTAACTGAGAAAGAAGCACTAGGGCAACAGGAGTTAATGAGACAAGGATCAGGACTACTTGTTTGTGCAACTTATTTGGCACTAATGCCCACTCACAGAGGTACCACTTCCATCCTATGACAGATTGCTGCTGGGTCCTTCCTGACTTTATGACCTGTCAGATCTAACAGAACCTACCTTATCTTAGATAGTTCTGGCCGCATGGTTACTTGATAGCCATGGTCATGCTCTTTTTCCAAGGTGTAGAGCATGCAAAGAACTTCTTGAACAGTATATAATTCTCTATAGGAGATGGTGTGGATTGCTCCCAAACCCCGAGTCTATGTTGTAATTCTCCTGTTGGGGCATTCCATAAACTCCGCATTCTGTCATAGGGGCCTTTCTAAAAATATGGATAGCTGCTTATTTCTTCTCATACCTTCTCATAACTCATATCTTCTCAAAGATTTTTACTCTGTACATTTGTTTTCTACCTCATTAGTTTTTATTTTTTTCTCCCTGCTGATAATTTAAGTTTCCTAATATATGAATTCAAAGCTATGAATTCTGCTTATATATGTGCAAAGCCATAGATCTCCACAATTCAACACATCACAAGATTTGATATTTTCATTATCTTTTAGTTAAAAATATTTCCATTTTTTATATTCTTTTTCAGCCATAAACTATTTTTTTACAAGTATATGCTTAATTTCCAAGCATTCAGGGATTTTATCTTGCTGTTAACTTTTATCTTAATTTTAATATAACCAGAGAATAAATTCTATGATTTTAATCCTTTGAAATTTGAGATTTCCTTTGTGGTTCATCATGTATTCAATTTTGGAGTAGATTCATGTAAGTATCTACAGTTACTGGGTGCAGTGTCTAACATGGATCCTCTATATCATGTTTTCTTATCATGTTGAATCTTTGATACTTTTACTGTTATTTTATTTAATTTGCTTGTCCCATGTGTTACTCTCTTACTCGGATAGTGGAGATCTAGCTCTCCTTGTATTTCTAACATATGTTTTGGCTTTATTTATTTTAATGGTATGCTACTCAGTGCTTACAAATTTAGAATTACTATCTCTTCCTGCTGAATTAAACCTTTGCCATTATTAAGTGTTCTCTATCTCTATGCTTTTTACCTTCTTACATTTTACTGTCTGACAATAGTATGGCAATATCAGCTCTTAGTATTTTCATGATACATCTTTTTCATAAAGTGCTTTATACTTATCTATTAAGTCATATACTTTTTCTCTTATTCTATAAACACACATTACAGTGACTGATTTTTGAAAGTTAAATCAACTCTGTATTTTCCTTTTAACATCTTGCTAAATAAGATTTTTCACTTATTTATATGATAGTGCCCTGTAATTGTCATCATTGAATTTACTTATCAAGATGTTAGCCTCATAAAATCAATTCCAGTGTTTCCTCTTTTTTAATTCTACTAAAGACATTATAAAAAGACATTATAAAACATGTGTGCTATTTCTTCCTTTAGTAAAATTCACCAGCAAAGGTATATGAGCCTATGAATGCATATAAACTTTGAAGTTATAAATTCATTTCAGTAGATATCCAATTAGTAGTAATTCCTACTCTTTTCTTGTATGTTGTGCTTTAAGGGAATTTTTCTATTTCACTCAAAGTTTCAAATATATTGGCATTTATTTGTTTATAATACCATCTTTTTCCTTTTAATCTTCCTGTATCCTTCTGATTTTTGGTGAGGCCCTGGTAAATGTGATTTTGTCATTTTCTGAATCCAGTCTGACTTCCCATATCACTCATTTAGAACATTAAAATTTCAAACTCAATGCACTTAATATGTTTGGATGTAATGTACCATAATATATTTTTGTCCTATTTTTGTTTCCTTTTCTCTTTTTAAAGACTTATTATTCCATTTCCCCCCTTTCTACTGAAAATATATAGTGAGAGGAAAGTCTTGT
Source organism: Enhydra lutris kenyoni (assembly GCF_002288905.1). Classification (NCBI taxonomy): domain Eukaryota; kingdom Metazoa; phylum Chordata; class Mammalia; order Carnivora; family Mustelidae; genus Enhydra; species Enhydra lutris. The sequence goes on along the minus strand of NW_019154088.1, from coordinate 30,979,260 downwards.
CATAAATTTAATTGAAATTTCCAGAAAGAGCAGAGAGAAAGAAGTAGTATTTAAATAGATAATAGCTGAGATCTTTCCACAACTATCAAATCACAAACAACTGATTCAAGGGCTGTGAATCAACGGAAAGCAGGAAAATACATAACGAAGCAGATCAAAATTAAACTAAAACTAAAATTAGACTGAAAATTAGACAAAAGCAATGAGAAAAAGGATAGAAAGAGTACCACTTAGACTACAAACTGTTTTCTTGATCATATTAGAAGCCAAACAATGTGAAACATCTCCCTAAAATTCAGTAGCAAAAAAAAAAAAAGGTAGCTATTAAGAATAAAAGTAAAAGACATTTTTAGATGAAGTATAAAATGCTCTTAAGATACTCTTAAAATGACTGTTTCTCAGGCAGAATGAAACTAACCCCAGATGGAATGTTAATACGTAGAAAAGAAGAAAAAGCAACAACAGTGGTGAATACGTGGGTAAATCTAATGTTAATGATAAGTAAAAAGCGTAACATTGAAGCCAGTAGAAAGGGGGGAAATGGAATAATAAATCCTTAAAAAGAGATCTTTAGGGTTATGAGTTCAAGCCCCACATTAGTTGTAGAAGTTACTTTAAAAAAGAAAGGAGAAAAAAAAAAGCTAACAGGAGAGTGAGCGATTACAGTCAGCAATAGGGGTGAAAAACGGGCAACATAGGTAAACCTGCTTTTGGCGTCCAATTATTTAGGTAATAGAATCTGGATAATGCTTCTGATGGCCTTCTGTAGTTATAAGTGGGCAGGGATTAGATTTCAAGGCCTCAGTGTTTCTACAGTTTTGCAAATTGATGTCCTACACAAAATAACAAGATGTGTACAGACAGCATGAATTAAAACTAATGAACAACACAGGCTCATATGCTAAGCCCAAGGAAATAAATGTCAAGATGGAGAATTTCAGCAGATGACTACAAAAAGAGAGAAAAGTACCAAGTAGAAGTGAAAGAACCGAGAAATCTATTAACTGATTTTAAGGACTCAGGATTAGTTTATAGTAGATTAAGACACAGCTGAAAATATAATTCATGAATTAGAAGTGGTTAATAGAAAATAGAATAAAAGATTGAGAACAGAACCCTAAAGATCCGGAGTTGCACACTCTACTGACTGAGCCAGCCAGGAACCCTGATCTTGTTAGTTTTTTTAATGGCCTTCATATTGATGTTTTGAAACAAATTTGTCCATTTTTTTTCCTAGGCGTCCTAAGCTGGAGGATTGGTCCAAATGATACTACCTGGCATTACTATAAATGGAAATCTCTTCTTTTATGCCACTTACATTCTAACTATATAGGATTCTGACTTTAAGGCAAAAACAGCGTAAGAAGGGTGGGAACCTTCAGTAAAGAAATAAACTTTTATAACTAAATTTTGCTTCTTCCCTTTCAAATTTCATGTGTTACGTTCACATAAAATGATTAACTTTCTTTTTTGGAGGGATGGCCCTTGGAGTTATCTACTGTGCCAATTTCACCGATGTCATTTTATCATTCATTTTCAAAAGTCAAACCAACCCTGCATTTTTTTTTACATTTTTTTAAAGATATTATTTATTCATTTGACAGAGAGAGAGAGAGAGATCACAAGGAGGCAGAGAGGCAGGCAGAGAGAGAGGGGGGAAGCAGGCTCCCCACCAAGCAGAGAACCTGATGTGGGGCTCGATCCCAGGACCCTGAGATCATGACCTGAGCTGAAGGCAGAGGCTTAACCCACTGAGCCACCCAGGTGCCCCCCAACCCTGCATTTTTGATCATAGCATATTATCCTTTTTGTATATTGTTAGTTTCAACTTGCTAAATTTTTGGTAAGGATTTTTAAAAAACTATATTTAAGAGATATATTGGTCTGTAGTTTTCTTCTAATATTCTTTTATATAGTTTTGGTATCAGGGTAACACTTGCATTATAGAATTAGATGGCACAATGCTCTTCTTCGATTTCCTTGAAGAGACGGTAGAAGTAACATGTAGTGAGTTAATGAAATCACGTTTACAGTAGCCAAAGAAATGTGTGCAGAGGAAACTTGTTGAAGACTATTAGCTTTTTGGCGAGAACAATTGCTTAGTTTAGAACTAGGTAACATCCATTTAAAAACAATGCAAACAATTCCAAGTGGTTTTCCTTGAGTCACAGATCTTACCCGTACTGCTTAGTTACTATCTACTCAGTCAATGCTGAATTTGAACTGATTAAACAACCTCTAAGGATGTTTTGTGGAACAACCAAAGCAAGCTGAGAAAATGTTCAATACAACCTTAAATAGAATCTGTTCTTAAAATTGATGGTGGTAAAATATAGGTGTAAAATAGAAAGATTAGACAAATTGATCAAGCTTTTGCAGCGTTAAGGCTTCAAATCTGTGGTTATTCATTATATTATTTAAAGGTCCTTTACAGAAAATATTTGAACCTATCATGTTATTAAACTAGCAGTATCAGTGCTTGACTTCATTAATATTTACACATGTATCCATTGTAAATATCATGAATTTGTCAGAAGAAGCCACATGCCCTGATTTGCCCTTCCATATGGCAATTCAATTTCTTAGCACTGATAAAGTTTGATTGTAATTTTTTGAGGTCAGGGCTAGGATTTGAAATTTTTCTGGATGAGAGCACCTACCCCAACCACCATTGCTGAACACTGAATTGTTTTCAAAATTACCTCATTGTTGCTGACTTGAAGTTTCTCAATGAATTCAACCTAAAATTACAAGGCAAAGTAGGTAACTTGCAAAATCTATGCTGCAATGCTCATTTCATGATAATTAATATTGATTGAATCACAAGCAAATCTCAAGATGCTTTATACATTTTCTATACTATCAGAAATTTAAAAAATTTCAATTCCAAATCTATATCAGATTTATTTTCCAAGCCCACATTAATAGTCTAGCAGTTTTTGGACCTTCATGGACTTACAACGGAAATTTATTTAACGTGATTGTGGAATTTCCACGTAACCTTTAATTGGAAATGATTAATTTGTAACATAATGACATTTTAAATTTTTATTTATGGACATTTGTTTTTTCCTAATTGTCTTTAGAATATCCTTGCTTTTGGCCTACTGGGCTGCAAAGCATAAAAAATTTACCATCTCCTAATATAACACTGTTTGTCAACTATATTTCAATTAAAAAATATATTTACCATCTGACCCTTCATAAAGTTTGCCAGTCCACATGCTAATATTTCAAACTAGCAAGTTTTTCTTATGAATTATTAAGTGCAGTAAGATGCCCTTTGCTCAACACATTCTTGGATGTTCTCCTCAGAATTTTTCTCACAAATATATCCATATAATTTCTGAGCTGCATAGAATCTGTAATGTGCAATTTCATCTTATTCTGTGAGAAGCTTTCTCAGTTTATAGATTTTCTTTCATTTATGAATTCTGATATATACTGCAAACTCATGCCAAGGCCTCTCCCCCAATAAGTGCACCAACAGTGACTCAGGTACTATGATCATATCAATCTGTTGGGGAAGGTCTTACACTCCCCTCTCCCCACGCACCTTTTCTCCTTTGTCAATCTGCTGATGTTGCTGTGGTATTTTCTAGAGAAGTTACTACATAGTGCATTCTCTGACATGTATTTAAAATAAGATTTCTCCATGAAGGTGCTCTTATTTTGTAAAAACAGTTTTTCCACTCATTTTCTGATACTGAAATTTACTTGAGCAATTAGAGTTTTCCTACTCACTACATATATATGGTTTCACTCTGTTAATTTTCTGATACACTTGGCATTGTGACTTGGAAATGAAGAAAACACACCATGCATTCATAAAATATCTCCACACTATGAACTTCTACCTGCAGCTGTGTTAGTTATATCTTTTGCTGTGTAAATTACCCCCAAAACGTGGCAGCTTAAAACACATATACTCCTGAGGGTCAAGAATCTGGGGGAAGCTTAGTTTCATAGATCTAGCTCTGGTTATCTTTTGAGGTTTCACTCAAGGTGTCAGCTGGGGGCAGAAGAATCAGCTTCCAAGTTCATTCATCATATAGAGGGGATGCCCAAGAGGGGAAACCATAGTCCTTTGTAATTTAGTCTTGGACATAACATATCATCACTTCTGCTGTGCTACTGGTCACAGAAGACCAATATTGGTAGAATGTAGGGGATCATACAAATATGTTAACACCAGACACCAGGGCCTCAGGGGCCATCTTGGGAGCTGGCTATCACTCAGTAAGCCAGTTTAACTTGAGGTTGATGGACTTGCCAAACTCAGTATGTAATACAGTTTCTCTCCAGAATGAAATTCTGATGTAGAGTTCTGACTTCTGGGTGAAGGTTCTACCAGTCATTGCATTCAAATGGCTTCTTGCCAGTGTGAATTTTCTTAAGTGTAACCAAGACTTGACAGGTAAAGACCTTTCCAAATTTCAGTACATTCATGGTTTTCTCTCCAGTGTGAGCATTACAGTGTTCAAAGATATGTCATCTTTTGGTAAATGTCTCTACATTTTAAATGTATGTGTAAGATCTTTGTTCTGAATGGTTGTAAATATTCAACCATTGTATGACTTCAATTTCCCAATTACCTAATGTTTCTTTCCAGTACAAATGGTCTGATGTTCAAATGGCTTCTGAATGGAGACCTGCTCATATTCTGTACACATAATTCTTTTATATGAATTCTTCAAAGGAACCGAAGTACTCATTGGTGGGCAAGGTCTCTCCCACTTTATTTCGTCTTGGCCTATATCCTCAACTTTATTTTCCACAGGGGTCTTAAAGAGCTTGGGCTGTCTTTAAGTTCCAGAGTTGCTAGAAGAGCTGGATTAATCTTGGGACTGAGCTCTCAGGTTCTGAGACACCAAAACCTAAAAACCTTGTAGGTTTTAGAGGGAACTTGATTTGTGATCAGTCTTTCAGGAACTATAGTTGGAAATCTCAATGATAACAGTAAACTCCCTGAGGACTACTTCTGCTTTCCTTGGCTTTTATTGAAGGCCTACTGGTGATGATGTACCTTTTGTCTACAGCTGTATTTATTCCACAAGTACATTTTCTTTGGCAGATACTGCTCCCCCTCCTCCCCATACTGCCAGCATTTTAAAGATGTCATTCCATTGTCTTCTGTCCTCAATCATTTCTATTGAGATATCAACTGTCAGTCTTATTGATGATCCACTGAAGGTAATGTGTCTTTTCTTTAGCAGCTTTAAAAATAAGGCCCATCTTGGATTTTCACCACTTTGCCATGGGTACCTACACATAGTTTCAAACATTTAGCTCTGCTTGACTGGTATTGACTGAACTTTAATCTATGGGTTTTCATCATTTTTGTAAAACTGCTTTCTAGCCATAACCTCAAGCATTGTTTCTGCTCTAATTACTCTCCCCTCCCCCTACGACTCCAAATTATATCAAACATTTTGAACATATCCTGATTGATAATGTGCAGTGAAAATCCTGTCTTCTGGCTAATTTTTTTTTCCTGGTGCACATTATCTGTTACCTCGTCTAGGGAGTTCTTTGTCCCCCCGCACCTCCAGTATTTAAGTAGGCTACATACCCAATGTGGAACCCTATGTGGGGTCTGAACCCACAGCCCTCAGATCAAGACCCAAGCCAAGATCAAGTCAGATACTCAATGGACTGGGCCACCCAGGGGTCCCTGATCTAGGAAGTTCTTGACTTTTGAGTTCTAGAGTTCTTTCAAACAAAAATCATTTCTTGATGAAAAATTTCACTATTTCATGTCAACCCTATTTTCTTTCACTTTAAATCACAATTATTTAAAAAGTCATAGTTCTACACAATCTAATTTGGATACAATTATACATTTCTCTTCCCTCTTGTTTGTCATATAATTTTGTTGCTTCACATACCTAGTAATCTTTGAACTGTATGCTGGATATTGTGTATAGAAGAACTGTAGAGGCTCCAAGACTGTTTATTCCTCTTGAAAAAGAGTTCCCCTTTGCTTTGTTAGGCAGACTTTTGGTTAGATTTAGCCCAAACTCATCCCTATGCCTAGAGTATAAGCCTAGAGAAATTTTTGGTTGAGAAGCCGGATGGACTTTTGTTTCCTCAGCCTTGAAAGACTGCAGGGGATAGTTTTACCTTTCAGAATTTTTCAGCTTAGCTTTTTAGCCCAAATTTCACACTTAACAAAAACCCTGGTAGAAAAACTGGCTATTCTTTTAAGGCTTTCAAACCTTCCAATTCTGTCACTCCCATTCTATGCAATCAGCAAAAGCATAGCTGGTTTCTCTCCCTAACATGGCCCTTTACCTAGGCCAAATCCTGATGCCCAGACTAAGCCCAGCTTCTACAAAGTAAACTAGAGTGTAAAAGAGTTTGTGATCTTCCACTAACCTCTGAATAATTCTCCCCTTTATGGGACTGAGTCGTGTACACCCTCCTTCCACATCACATACCTTTGAAGTATGGCTTTTGAAAATTATCCTGCTTAATAAATGGTATGTTGTTGACCTGAAGTGAGCTATATCTTCTCATGTGAAAAACTGAAAATCTAGTGTTTTTTTCTAAGACAAATAATTAAAAGTGGTAGAAAAATTAAAATTGTGACTTTGGAAAACTCAGAATATATAAATTTACAATAATGAATACATTCTGGAGTGCCTGGGTGGCTTTAGTTGTTAAGCATCTGCCTTTGGCTCAGGTCTTGACCCCATAGTTCTGGGATCAAACAATGCATTGGGCTCCCTGCCCAGTGGGAGGCCTGCTTTTCCCTCTCCCATTCCCCCTGCTTGTGCTCCCTCTCTTGCTGTCAAATAAGAAATCTTTAAACACACACACACACACACACACACACGCACATGCACACGCACACATTCTGCAATGCAAATCACTCCGTATCCTCCAATTCCTTTGACTCTCAATTTCCTCTTTGATGGAACTTTTTTTTAAAAAGATTTATTTGAGAGAGAGCACAAGTTGGGGGGGGGGTGTAGCAGGCAGAGGGAGAGAGAGAAGTAGGCTCCCCAAAGAGCAGGGAGTCTGATGTGGGGCTCGATCCCAGGACCCTGGGATCATGACCCGAGCTGAAGGCAGTAGCATAACCAACTGAGCCACCCAGGCACCCCGGACAGAACCTTTAATTCACAAAGAGTTAAGGAGGGAGAAGACTAAACAGTTGAATTTTCTAAGTAATAACAGTAAAAGCTTCCTTAATAATACGCCCAGATCTTTGCCATTAAAATACTCAGTTTTGACTAATTTATGACAACTTACAGCCATAAAATTGCTAACTATTAAGTCTACATATTGACACAAAGTTAAGTTTAAATTTGAATGCCAAGGCTTTTTCTATGTAATGAACCGTTCTCATACAAACTTTTTCTTCCAGAAATTCCATTTAATCTTCCCCAGATGGAATACATGTAAGCACGTAACTGGGAATAAATCTCTTATTCTTGCACCTCAGAGATTTGTATAGTTGGATGACTTCCGGATAGCTTAAATAGTTTCCACTAGTGATTCTGAGACTTGGAAACCATGGCTATAAACAGAAGAATACTCAAAAGCCAGCACATTCTGCAAACTTTTAACATTATTCTTAGTTGAAGGAACTTGCTTGAATTTGTCTGAATCTTTTACACCTCATATGGCATTTAAGTAGATTAAAAATAGCAAAAAGATTCAGAAGCAGAAACTTACATTTTGAAGAGATCATCCATTAAATAGTGGACACATACTTCTAGACCCATTATGGACATGATTTTGGCATTTTTGGCTAGTTGTTTAAAAATATTAACTATTTCAGTAACATCACAATCTACTGAAGTATTTAATGTATGTTCATGATTAATGTATAGTGTGTAGAGATGCAATTACCACCACTAAAAATATTACTGTAAGGAGCACCTAAGTGGGTCAGGTGGTCAGGCATCTAGCTCTTGATTTCAGCTCAGGTCATGATCTCAGGATTGAGCCCTGTGGTCCTGTGCTCAGTGGGGAGTCTGGTTGAGATTCTCTTCTTCTCCCTCTGCCACTCTCCCTTGTCAAGCTAAAAATAAGTAAATCTTTAAAAAAAATGTTACTTCATCTTTAAGAACAGAAGGCAGGGCATGCCTGGGTGGTTCAGTTGCTTAAGCGTCCAACTCTTGGTTTCGGCTCATAATTTGAGTCATGGGACTGAGCCTTGCATTGGGCTTTGCTCTGGGCATGGAACCTGCTTGGAATTCTCTCCCTCTGCCCCTCCCCTGCTCATAGCCTCAGTTTAAAAACGAAAGGAAGGAATGATGGAAGGATGGAAGGGAAAGGAAGAAGGAAAGGAAAGGAAAGGAAAGGAAAGGAAAGGAAAGGAAAGGAAAGGAAAAAGGAAAGGAGAAAGGAGAAAGGAAAGGAGAAAGGAAAGGGAAGGGAAGGGAAGGAACGGAAAGGAAAGGGAAGGGAAGGGAAGGAACGGAAAGGAAAGGAAAGGAAGGGAAAGGATTGAAAAGAATTAAAACTGTGGAAGTAACTTAATTGTGATATATACAATTATATCACCAGTTTTAAACACTGGATATAATGCTTCAAAAACTTACTATGATCTTTTAAAGAACTATTCCACATAGTTCATTTACTTTATTACAACTAAAAAAGGTAATTCCCTTTGGGAATAAAGGGTGCTAAAATAGAGGACAATTATCACCACCCTCTGTAAAATATTACTTCAGCCTATATTATTTAGAGTTAATCTATCATAAATTACTACATGTAACTGGAAACTTGGAAGATTGGATTTTACTAACAATCCATGCCAGTGATCATCTGGTCTGTGGGGCAATTTTAGTCAGTCTGCTGCATATTTTCTGTAGACAGTTTTACTGGAACACAGTCATGTTCCTTTATTTTTATTGTTTATGGCTCTTTTAGCACTACAACAATAGAACTGAGATCATATGGCCTGCTAAGACTAAAATACCTACCATCTGCTCTTGGATAGAAAAAGTTTGCTCACCTTGATCTACACCATGAAAATAATTATTTTAAGTGGATTTTTAAGTAACTTACAACTTCCATTAAAAAAAAAAGATTTTATTAAGTAATTTCTACACCCAACGTGGGTCTTGAACTCACAACCCTAAAATCAAGAGTCACATACTTCACTGACTGAGCCAGACTGGTGCCCCATAACCATCATTTTGTAACTAAAGAATTGGATAGAGCACTTTAGTGTGTATTTGAAAAAGACATCCTTGATAATGGTTTCTCTCTATAAACCAAGAGCATTTAGCAATTATACCTCTGAGCACCAACAAAGATGAAAAACCTGAAAATGAATTTCCAAGAAGTAAATTTGACAGGGTATCTAAAGGTTATGTTCTTTCAGACAGCTTGGGTTTTTGTTTTTAAAAACTTTTCACCTACACTCTTAAAATAACCTAAGTCCTATACAAACAATAACAGCAAGGATAGTATAGATTGCTTCTAATCTTACTTATTTTAGGTTATTAAATATAAGGTGGCTTTAATGAACTAGAAAGACATTTATTTGAATAAAATGAAATACCAAAAATCTAGAGAAAAGAGAAAGAAAACTGAGAGCTCCAAATTTAAAATGGGTAAGATCTTTTAAAAACTGGCAAGCACTTAAAACACATTAAATGATTAGGACAAAACCTTCAGTTCAAGGCCACAAGAAAATGATCTTGTGAGTACAGATACCTAATTACAAGTAACTTGGATGGTTTAGTGAAGCAATGAATAAATAGGTCAATTGTTAAGCCTATATCACCTGTATTGAAGTAAGATTTAATACAAAATAGAAATAAATCTGAAAAAACAGGTCACAACACCAATAGAATCTTAACTAAAAATCATGTAAACTTTCAGAACAGGAGAGCCATTATTAAATTGTTCATAATTTTTACCACGTGAGGCAAATAAAATTGAATAGGAAATCTATATTGAGGGAATATACAAACGTTATTTCCACAAATTCCATGACAATTACTCACTGTGTATATACTGTAAATCTTAGACTATCAGTAAAATGACTAAACCTGAACTGCTAGCACTGTATTAATTTTAAGGCTTATAATTTTATATATTAACTTAGTAATCAAAATCTTAACTTTGACTATCACTGATTAGCTTTTCAAAATCATTCCTATTGCCTGAAAGATTTCTCTAAGACTAGTATTAAATACGTTAAGATTTAAATGATATGAGAACTATGGATCCCCCCCACCTAGACCCACCGACTCACAAAGAAATAAAACTAATATGAGGTGGGGGGGATAAATGGAATCACGGTCAAAGGATGATAAGGTTCAACTTTAACAGTGAATGTTTTGTCCAAAGTTCAATAATTAGATTTTAACTACTTTAAGAAGATCATGGTACCTGCATATCTAACAGCTAGATGCTGGGTATGAGATATTAATGCCTGTACAGTTTGCTACACACAGACGTTACCATGAGAAATCAGTTTAGAAGAGTAATTCTTTCCCCTATTAAATCTTAGAAAATTTTATTTCCAGATATATGATAAATTGAAATGGCTGCTTAGAATTCCAAGAGTTCAAATACAATAAAAAATTAAGTAAGACCTATAAAGCACTGACCCATATCAGAAAGTGTTCAGCCTAAAAATTGAAGTAATTAAAATGACTGAATTCAAGACAAACACAAAGACTAAAGTCAAACAAACTTTACCAGATCCATAGAATCTGAGTACATACATCCACAATACTGGGCTTAATATTCACAATCCATGAAGAGAAAACAAAAGTATATTCTTCAGTGTTGGCAGCTCTGCTAATAAACTAGAATGGGCTTCAAAAAAATATTTCCAGTGGCTCAAAAGAATGTCTAGCCATAGCTCAAAATTCAGGTCCATATAACAGCTGAGTCAGAAATCTGAGCAATCCATCTTTTCCTGAACATTTAAAAAGTGCATCTCCATCAGTATGTATATATCCAAAATGAACTTTGGATCTCCACTCATGGTACAGTAAAAACTCAGTAATATACCTCCCTAATAAAATTTTCATCATATTGACAAATTTATTTTTATTTTCCTATTTTACGCACCCCCCAAAAAAAAACTTTTTACCAATGAAATGGTAAAATTAGAGGCAACTATAACTTAAAATTACACAGCTTCTTAATGTTTTATTCATAGCATTCTTTACACAGAAGAAGCTTCACTGATATTTAATTTACTGCAGCATCCTGTGGGTGAAGCACAAAATTACATTAATTATAAACAAAGAAACAAAGCACTTCTGACTTTTTAAAATTATATATATATATATTTATATCCAGTTGACAAATAGCATCACATTACTGTATAAAAAACTAAAAATCACCATGGACGCTAAGGCCTAAATTCTTATTCCAATTGTTCCCTTTGTTTGTATCTAAGAGATATTAGAAATTAAATTCCAGTATCACCAAAAGAAAAAAAAAAAGGTCTACATTATTTACACACAGTATGGAAAATAAAAGCTGCTTTTTGGCTAAGTTAGATTGCTGTTACCTACAGTATATATATAGTAAATTTTAGGGGGAGAAAAGCACTACTAAACAAATACCATTTCAAATGGAAATGTATTATGCCTAGAACTTTGCTCTAAAATTAATTGTATATCCTAGTGTCTGTTGAATAGAATTTGTCTTCCAATAAATCTACTAAAAATTTGAAAAGTACCACTATGCTTCTTTATATTGCTAATCTAGACACTGTTAAGTATAATATTGTAATAACTATAAGCACTAAAGCTTAAATGAAACAATGGCAACATGTGTGTAGATGGAATTTTATTTAAAATTGTAAAATATAATGCCTTAATATTTACCCATAATTATGAGACTACCTAATATTCTTTTCATCCTTTAAGTCTCATATACATTATGTCCCTAAACAGTGAAACCTTCCAGTAACTTACCAGAAAAAAAGTTTAATTATATTATTCTGTTCTTAGAATTATTTTTCTAATATTTAAAAACATATCTAAGCCCTTGGCAAAAACAAACGCAATCAATTCAGTGTAACAGACTGAGCTTTAAACTGTACTTTAATTTTCAATTAACTGTAACCTACAGGTTAACTGAACCAAATGCAGAATTTTAAATGACCCCTACGAAGGTTTTCAAATCAATTATAGAACACATAGAAAAGCAGAGATAAGTTTTGGGGAAGGTGTAAGGTAGTTAATGTGGAATATGGTAAATGCTAGTTTTAATAACAAAAATGGTACTAAATGTACATGAAAGTTAAATTAACACAGTATAAAAGAGAATAGCTTAAATAAACTGGGATTCACATATTACAATAGCAAAGTCATGACCGAATGAACTGAAGACAAGAACAGTTCTGAAAATTCTTTTTTCAGCCTACTTCTAAAAGAAATAGTCAGGCTTTTTTTCCTGTACATAGTTTTGAGCTTTGTCTATACCATATATAGTAGAAAAATAAATTCTTTAGCAACCTAGAAACAGTTTATAAAACTCTTAAAGTTTAATTTTCTTTGCCAGACATGCCAATGTTAAACTGACAGCTATAAATTAAAGCTATATAGACAATAGGTTATTAAGTAATATAGAACAAGTTAAGAATACTACATTTACCGGATTTTTCTTTTTAAAAATTACTGTACTTTCTTAATTCCTGTGTGCTTTGCAATAGGAATAATAGGGACTTTGTTTTCTTAGAAAAGATAATAACACATAAGAGTATAACACAAATAAGATAATTTATAATATACATGTACTTCAACAGCAGCCTGGTTCATGTTGACATCTTGATTCTGAAGTTGAAATTAGAAGTACAATACCTAGGACATAACAGTTGGGAAAGACAGTATTTATTTTAGGGAAAAATGAGCAAATCAAACTCTTAGGAGCCTTGAATCTCAAAATCATCTATTTACTATAATACACATAAGACAACCTTAAAATTGCAGTATGAATGAGGTTTACAATATGGACCAAAGAATTTCCTCTTCATACAGAAAAATGTAATTGAACAATGAAAAACACACCATTTTTTTTCCTTTCCAGAAAAAAAATGGCATGGTTTGATAATAAACGAATTCTGAATAAAGTCTAAAATATTTACCTATGCCACCTATTCTGAAATTTTTATCCATATTTTAGTGTTCTGGTTGTATCTTCGCTAACAAAATGTTTAACCCCCAAAGCAGCAGTAATTTACAGCAAATCTGGTACCAACGTCAAAAGAAAAAACTCTTTTAAAAAATGGTGCAAAAGCATTTTGATTTTAGTACAACATATCACAGAAAAGAATATGAATACAAGTTTGCAATTTTATATATACACACTTCAAAGAGGTTGTCAGTACCCAAAGTATTTTTATTGCTATATTAGCAATGGATTTTTGGATATGTTTTTAAGGGCCACATAAAAATAGATTCAAGGAACAGATTAAATTGAAGTCCTAGATTAAAATGTTTGGTTTAAAGAATTTTCTACAACAAATTTCATGTTTATGTACGAAAAGTTATATAACCCTTATATGAAAATGTCATGAAGTATTTTCTACACTATACTAAATGTATTTCCCAAGAGGGAAAAAATTAAAATATCTAAAATATATTAGATTAAGATTATAAGACCATCATAGATCTTTTGAACATGCATCTGTTTACAGAATTAACAGTATACAAGATGTTTATGTCATTATGGACCATAAAGAAATGAGTTGGTGACAACTATCCTTTGCACAACATTATCAACTCACTTTAGCCACAAGTATGTCCTTGGTATGTGTGTACAAGAAGTATCTTTGTTTACCTCTCATCAAATTATCCACAGGTTTACTTAGAAGATGAAGGAGCAGAAATATGTTAAGTGTATTTTTCTTTCTTTCAAACAACACCCCAAGCATGGCATAAGTAGCCTGAAATTATAAAATACTTAACTGGGCTTTTAGGTATCTACACAGATTGCTAAAATGTAAATTCAGTTGCCCAAATTAACACATCAAATAACAAAATCAGCCATAAAGCAGGCTGAAAAGCATTAAGTGTTTCATATATGTGAGTTTTTAAATCATTTAATTTCTATAGAAAAATTTTATTCACAATATAATGTGACAGAAAATGCCACAGGAATGATATACTGATTGCAATAAGGTTGCATGCAACAGCAGCTTTGTATTTTATAGCTATTTTTGTTTATAAAAATTAAACCTCTCCAGTCATGCTTATCCATGGTCTTAGATTTGTAATGTAAGTGAATACCATACAGTTCAAAGAGAAAATGTTTCATCATTTTGAATGTGAATTACCTGTAAGAAAAATCAAGTATACTACTGAACCCTGAAACATGCATGCTTAGTTTTGCTTTTTGTCAACTTCAGGCTGTCTGCAATCAATACCTACTTATATAATACCAAGAGGATCTGTCTGTAACTGTGGTTGAATCAGCTGAGGTTGCAAGGGTGGTGGCAACTGAAGCGGTACCATTGGTTCCACCAACTGTCCTGGGTTTGAAGGTGGTGGAGGAGCCACAGTGTTCACAGTTTCTACAATTTCTCCATTATAAAAGAAAAACTGACACTGCTGAATGAATGTTTCAACAACAGATTGATGGATCTTAGTGGTAGACAGAAACTCTCGATTTTCAAAATCGGGTCTCATCAATGTTGGCCAGAAACAGATGGATAAGTTGTCTGCCGTCATTAGGTTGATTTTATTTTGCTGACTAACCCTGAAATTACGACAGGAAAAAACAGTTAGTAACCAATCAAAATTCATGACAATTTAAGTATTGTAGATCTCGGATGATATAGTTTTAAAATCTTTTATCCTAACTTCAAATTTAAACCATTTTTCTTCTTGTATATTCTAAGATGTTAAACTAAATTCCAGTATCAGGAGACAGCAATAAAATCCATTCCTTATGAAAACCAAAGATAATCTTTAAAAAAAGGTTGTACATAGGGGGGGTTTTATACTTACAGAAGCCTCCTTAATTTGTGGGGGGGGGAACCCCACCTTTTTCTCATAGTAAAAGAAAACATGTGGTAATTTTAATGAGCTTCTGGCAACAGAAACAGAAAATTCTAATTGCATATACAAATTCCTTGACTATTATGAGAGATGAAGAGACAAAGTATGGTATGCCATCCCTTTGAACCTTGGAAAAACCAAACTCTAGAAAAATGACTCTATTATAATGCTCCAAGAGGCTTTTTAACTTAAAAAAAAATTAGTTTCTAGTATTGCAAAAAAGAATTTTTCAATCATTAAATATTTTACCTTGCTACAAATTTAATTTGAAAGACAATAGTTCACAGAAATACATTCCACCTTAAAATTCTTAGGATTTAATAATAATTTATAAATGATCATATATTATTAAGATTTACATCTACTTCTTTAAATATGTGAGCAAGCACTTCTACCATTATCTGTAATAAACAAACTTAAGAGGCAAATCTTGAATTTTTAACTCAAAATTATTAAATTGGGAAAGAATCTTAGTATTTTTATCTGACCTTCTTATTCCACACATAAAGAAACAGCCCACTATGCAAGGTAGTGAAAAAAATCATAATTAAATTTGTACATCAAAATTTTTTAAATATAAACCAAAGAATCCCCTCTCCCCAACCACAAAATTGCTCATCTGAGGTAAAATATGTGTCTTAAAAATGTGTTCTATGGTAAAAATTATTCCTATTTGTTAAGAGAGAAAGTTAGAATATTTAGAATAAAATTAACTTTTTATTAAAATATAGTGGACCCAGTCAGGTGTTTTTGTGCAGCAGGCAAGTACAGATTCTGAAAAAAAAAGAAAAAACCTTAAAGTTGAGAGAAATTAGAGTACGGACATCAGGTCTAACTGCAGGGTCAAAAATTATAAAAGAAAGGTACCAAATAAGAGATGAGGGTGGCCAGGGAAGGCTTCTTTAAAGAGATAATGTTTGATGTGTGAGTTAAGAGTGAAGGGCAACTGGTAAAATGGTAGGAAGGAAAGGTAATTCAGTCAAAACAGTGGTTCTCAACTTAAGTGTGTATCAGAACCTCCTGGAAGGCTTGTTAAAACACAGACTGATAATTACGTCTGAGGGGAGACCTAATAATTTGCATTCCTAAGAAGTTCTGAGGTGATGCTGCTGCTGCTGGTTTGAGGACCAAGGCAGTTACATTAAGATGTAATGACAGACAGGTGCAAACTGATACTTTTGATTTGATTAAGTGCTATTAGCTTAGTACAGTTACCTGATGTGTGCATGGGGGAAATTTCTGGAAAGAAGGTGTAACTGAAGAAGTTAGAACCAGACCACTTAGATAGTTTTTCTTTAGGATATAGGATGTTATTCAATGGGAAGAGATATTTATAGAAAGATCATTCTGACAAGATCAAAGGAAGAGTCCAATTCTTACTTCAGCATTCTAATCTGGCCAGACAACAGTATCTTCACAAATCATCCTTACACTCCATATTGGGTAAGGTCTCTGACAGTACCATGTACACATCTGTTATTATATCAATAACCACTTGTATGGTAATTTTCAAAAGATGATATTCCACTAATTATATGTTTATACTAGTATGCTGGTATTTTCTCAAGGAGGGAGACATCAGAAAACAATTACCAGGAATGTTAATAAAATTTTATACTACATTGACTGCAACAATAAAACTTTAAACATTGGTTAATATTCTAAGAGGTAGAAACTGATATGTACTTGGGTTTTATTTAACATTGATGTTATTAAAAACAAACACAGCATTGATGTTATTAAGAACAAACAAACAAACAAAAAAACCCAAACACCCAAATTTCAGTTCATTGAAGTGTCGACAGAAAATATTATGAAGAATGGACTTTTGAAAAAATTAGCACAAATACTAATAATTCTATTTAGTCCCAAGAACAACTTTGTGAAGTGTTATTTTTCTCATTTTTATAGTTAAGAAAATGAAGACTTGCACAAGGTAAGTAATCTGCCTAAGGTCAAAGAACTAATAAAAATGTTTCAAAACCAGGCCTGTTTGACTCAACAGTTGGAGCTTTAAGCTATTATACAATATTGTCTTTCACTTAAGAAATGGCATTGTGAGTAGTATCATTTTAGAAAAAAGAATAAACTTGAAGCTTAACATACTTAAGGCTTTTAATACAGGATTAGTATCCTGCACTTCAGGTTAACAGGGTAGATTATAATATGAATTTAAGCTTCTGATGAAATACCACCTTGTGGGCTATATACAAACAAAACAGGCAAGATATTCAAAAGCAACACAATGTGATACAAAAAACAAATGAAATGTGTTAATAAGACTTAGATTCTACTTATAAGATGTGTCACTTATTATGTGACACTGAGCATACAATTTCCCTCTGAGCATGTAACTTTCCCTCAGAAAGTAAGTTAGTTTTAGAAGAAAGAAATTTCCATTACATCACTGACTAGAAACCTCAATTCTTCCAACTTCAAATGAGGCTGATTTGATTAAGAGTCATTTCATACCTATAATTCCAAGAATCTACAGAAGAAAAGTGTTAAAAAATAACAGTAATAAAAAAAAAAGGAAGATGTACCTATTATACTATTCATAATCATTAAATGTACTAAAAAAGGCATATGTCTTTCTTTAAACAAGTTGGTGAAAAATCTATTTTTTTTAAATTTTTTTTTATTTTTTAAAAGATTTTATTTATTTATTTGACAGAGAGATCACAAGCAGGCAGAGAGGCAGGCAGAGAGAGGAGGAAGCAGGCTCCCTGCTGAGCAGAGAGCCCGATGTGGGGCTCGATCCCAGGACTCTGAGATCATGACCTGAGCCGAAGGCAGCGGCTTAACCCACTGAGCCACCCAGGCGCCCGGTGAAAAATCTATTTTAAAAATCCAGAAAAAATAGAAACAAAACTGAACTGTATGTTTAGTTTGCCTTTTCTCTTATATTTATAAAGTCTAAAGTTTGAAATTTATAGTGCATTTGCAAAAACAAAAAATAAAAAATACCTGTTTAGATGTGTTATTACGTATCTGAATACATCATAGTTTACAGGATGAAATTTCTTAACAATTTCTTTCAATGCATGAAGACGTTCTGTTTTATCTGGGATTTCTGTAAAATTAAAGTAGAGAGAAATCTGTTGAAACTTACACATTTAAAATATTTGATAAAGCTTTCTGCTTTGCTTATTGTAAAAGACAATGAACAATCTTTCTGAAGCACATTAGGATAGGTAAACAAAAACAAAATATTCTAAAGAACCTGCTAAATACTTCATCATTTATTACAACAGCCTTTCTCCAAATAAAGCTAGTCAGAGAGGGCCTAAGAGACACAGAGACAGTAAGTACCTATCTTCCTATCTTTTTCAAAAAATGAAGACAAGAGGCCAAAGTTAATTTGACTTTAAAAAATTTAAATACACACATGTACACACCATACATATGTTAAAATTTTACTGAAATACATTACAGATACATTCATTTGAAGAGTTCATTTAATTTTCTTACAAAGCCTCTGAGTTTGAATCAAAAATGCAAATCTCAAATTTCTAGTAAAATGATCTTCAAACTTCTAGAAGCACTGAGTCACTTGAGAGACCAGCTAAAATTAAATATTCCTGGGGAACACCCCCACCCCCCACAGGTTCTGATTTTGTTTACTTGGAGGAAAATACATTTAAGAAAGAGTCTCGTAAGTTAACATTTTATTAGCTACACATTCTAGTGCATGACTGATTTTAATACATAGCAATCAATATATAATATATAACACCCGCCATCATCATCCCTCTCCAAAAAAGAAGGCTTATAACTTACTTGCTGCTTCCAGTAACTCTGGATGAAGAGAATATGGAATTAAAGGGTCTGGCAGATCTGCAAAGAAAGCTTTAAGAGCTCCAGCTACAGCATTTACTGTTACTTCCATTGATACTAGACTGATATTATGATCTACAAGACAAAAATTTAAATTTATAAAATAAATTCTTTTTTATAAAATAAAATTTTAATATATTATAAGAGAAGTAAGCTAAACAGGTATTTGTAGATCCAGAGACTTTAGAATCTTCTCATCAGCCATGTTTCTTTACAGGCTGATTCATCTCACCCCCACTCTTCTAGTAAGTTTGCCTGACATAAGGGAAGAGAGAATCAAGCAAGAAGCATCTTCTATTACAACAAAAAGTGCTGTTAGGCTTATAAATATGTTGAAGAACATTAGCTTTCACTAACATCTATCTTTTGAAATGTTTTGTTTACATAAGCTATTTAAAAAGGTAATAAGAAAACTGAAAGACAAAAGATAGGAATTAAGCACATAAATCTGAGTTTATACCTTCTAGCTTATGTTAATTTTTTAAATGAAATATTTTAATTTCAACACTTATCAGTGAAATTCTGACTTAAAAGACAAGAATGGAACATACTAAAGGTGTATCATAAGGTTAATTTGCTATTAAAAGAATTAATATTTTCCTTTTATAAGTACAATGGATACTTATGATGGAAAATGTATAAACACAGACTAACAAGAGAAAAAAATTACCCCATCACCTAGAGATAATCACTGTTTATACTTTATTTTAGCATATTTCCTTTCAGCCCTTTTCTACTCATTAAAAAAATAAAACAACCAGAAAAATCATAAATACATTTTATACTGGATTTCATTTTTAAGGCATTACCTAAGATTATTAAAATTTTACAGGCAATTTAAAAAAACCTTTTTTGTGTGTGCGAGGTAACATTTAATTGTAATATAACTGAAAATTGAAAAAACAGTACCAAGAACCTATATATAATCCTTAACTCATTACTGGCCTTTTGCCCTAGTTTTAATGACCCCAAAATATTCTCCCAGATCTAACAATTTATATAATATTTTATTACTGAACATTTGGATTTTATTTAAAAGAATTACAGATACTATGATAAACACTTTTATATAATAAATCTTATTTTCTTAGGCTACATTCTCTGTAACAACAGCTACCTGAACAATATTTAATATGGCTGTATAGAAAACTCTTCATTATCTCATTATTCATCATAGTTCATCTAATCACTCCCATTCTAAATATGATAAAGTTAGGATTTAGAAAAATTAACTTTCCTATGGCCCAAAGACAGTAAGTGGCAGAACCAGAAAACAAAACAGGAAATCTAATTCAAGAGGCCCTAGTATTCACCATTACCCGCTCCTTCATTATTGTTAAGTGAAAATGCACAAATTTGATATTATGAAGTCCAGTTTATCCAACAAAATATTTTTTTAAAATTACGTACTATATATACAATATACTTTTAAAGTAACGAAAACACACACAAATCTACATTTTACGTGGGTATCTAATATTCTACTTATAAGCCCAGTGGACAGGCCCCCTCCCCCTTTTTAAAAAATTTCAGACAATGCTGCAATGAATGACCTTTCAAGTGTATCTTGGTAAGCTTAAACTAAGGCTTTGGTAACATAAATATTTTAAGTGCAATTTCTCTAGCAAAGATAATATGAATTTTAATAGATATACATGAACTGCTTCTCAAAAGTCAACATACCTGCTTGTCTACACTCTTTCAACAATCTTTTTCACAGATTATAAATCAAAACCAAATCTTTTTGTTTCAATTTTGTATCTATAAATCAGAGACAAAGCATATTTTCATATACTTGGTTGGTCACTTTCTTCTGATGTGAACAGTTTAATCTAGCCTAGGTAATATTTCATACCTTCTTCAAGTTTATAGTTTGTCTCCTGATTTTATCTTTTATCCATCATCTCACATAGAATTCTTACATTTTTAGGTAGTCCAACTTATTATCTTGTCTATGCTTTCTGAGCTTCATATCAAATTTAGGCCTTTCCCTACTCTAAGATTATAAAAATATCCACTCCTTTTTCTCCATAATGCTCAGTTTTCATTTTTCCTATTTAAAACTTTGATTTCTTACAGAATTTGCTTTGAGTAGAGAATTGTTTTGCTTTCATTCCTAATGGCTAGCTGGCCCTATAGCATGAAAAAAAATTTCAACTGCATCTTTAAGTAAGTACTGTCTCTTAGATACAAAGATGCTGGTATCTCATAAGTCAATTTACTGCTTTTCTAATTCTGGTAATGGATCTTTATAGTTCTTCTATTTCCTGACTATGGTATTTATTCTATCACTTACTTCTTATCCTTTTTTTTTTTTTTTTTAAAGATTTTATTTATTTATTTGACAGAGAGAGGCACAGTGAGAGAGGGAACACAAGCAGGGGGAGTGAGAGAGGCAGAGACAGGCTTCCACTGATCAGGGAGCCTGATGTGGGGCTTGATCCCAGGACTCTGGGATCATGACCTGAGCCGAAGGCAGACACTTAACCACTGAGCCACCCAGGTGCCCCACATACTTCTAATCCTGTTTTAAAATCCTTACCCCTCAAAATCCCATAACCTTAGAAAATCAATCTTCCCACCATGAAATTTCAATAAGGAAAATAATTTAAAAAATGATTTTATTTTATATACCATACCTTGATCAAACTGCTTTTGAATATTGTCTTGATCAGTTTTGTTCCCACTAACACGGTAGAGTCCTTCAGTACATAATCCTAAAAGAAGAAAGAAATACACAAGCTTTTACACATACATACTTATCTACAACAAAGAATATACTTAAGCTTATGTACGTCTTAGTGACTTACAAAAACAAGGTGGTAAACTACTGTTAAGAATTAAATTTTTTAAAGGATCTCTTTTTAAATTCTCAATGGACTATTTTTTCTGTTTAATAATTTAGGACACCCAGGTTCCATGCAAAATGAGAAGCAGAGTTTCTCCTTATTTCTTCCACCAAATACAGCTAAAATTCCTGAGCACAATGAACAGAAAGTCAAAAGACTGGTAGAGAGAAGGTGAGCTAACTAATGACCCTGGAACTTGAAGAACAATAGGACAATGAGTTCTCCAGGTTTTCTTTTTGCCTTATACTGGACTGGGCAACAGAAGCCTGCAACCCAGAACTACCACTAAGCACAGGCAAAAAAAGGAAAAAAAGAAAGTAACAGAAAACCAACCACAACAAGAAAAACCTGCTTTCTCTAGTGAAAGGTGTAGACTTAGCAAAACAAAACAAACAATAAACAAACAAAAAGAAAGTAAAACAAAACTTTTTTTTTTTAAATCCTTAACTGCCCTTCTCTGGCCAAAGACATCAGTTGTGACCAAGCAGGGAGATTAGAATTCCACTTCTGCCCAGCAGCAAGAAAAGGGACACCTCGCCTTCTCCTTCCTGGAATGTCAAATAAGGGTGAATGGAGACTAGATCCTTAGGTAAGAGGGAAACTACCCTCCCCACCATGGCAGTGTTAGTAGAGCCCCATGGAGACCAAGTAGTGCATCTGGATTTCAAACCCCAACTTGAAGTAATGAAGCAGCTCTCCTTCCCTGCTGGTGCAGTGTCAGAAGAGGTCTGCTAAAACAGAAGATCCAAAATCTCATAGCATAATCTCCAAAATGTCTGGGAAAAAAAAATAAAGCTAACTTCATTCATCATACCACAAAGAAAATTTCAACATGAATAAGGAAAGACAATTTAACAGACGCCAACACAAAGGCATCAGTTTTGGAATGAACTGACAAGAATTTTAAAGCAGCTATCATTAAATATTTCAATAAGCAATCATAAACACACTAGAAATAAAAAATAGTTAAGTTTTAGCAAAAAATCAGAAATAAAGTAAGAACTAGAAATTTTAGAACTAAGAAATAATAGAACCAGAATGGAGATAAGGGAGTAATGAATGAATGACCTTGAAAAATCAACTGAAATTATAGAATCTAAACACTTGAAGAAATTATACTGAGGGGGGGGCGAGAAAGAAAGAAAAAAGAAAAGCCTCAGGGACTTGTAGAAAGTAACAAAGATCTAACATTTATATGTCACTGGCCAAAAGTCTATAGCTATTTTCTACATTCCATCAAGTTCCTCAAAGCACTTCTAAAAGAAACTCAATTTGATAAGGCACTGTACTCTTATGATCACAGGAGTAACAAAAAACAAGAAACAAATACAAAACAAAACAAAACAAAAAAATGAAAAAGTAGATTATTTGAAATATTCCTTGACCAATGTCACAGCTTTTGCATGGGATAATGTATTATTAATTCCTTCTACTTTCCCACCTAGTTATTAGAATTACCTTAGTGTTTACAAAGAAAACACAACAGGAAAGAACAAAGTGTATCTCATGCTGGAGGAATAAAGGTAATATTCAGAAATCCATGAACATAAAAGGGAGCAAAAATCCAATGACAAGTTTCATGGGCTAAAGTTGTATTTTTTAAATGTTACAAAATTTTACTGACATAATCAACATGAATTATTCTGTAATTAATGAAAGAAACCATACACAAAAGAATTTATTTTGTATGATTCCATTTATATCAAGTTCTAAAACAGGTAATACTTACCTAGAAGTGGGGGACAGGGGAATCAGAAGAGGTTATTGTGGGTGGTTGGAAAACTAATTGGAAGAGACATAAAGGACGATGAAAATGTTGTCTCTTGACAGGTATGTAGATCAAATAGGGGTATGCATTTGTCTCAACTCAATCTAAGTGTGTACCCTTAAGTTTGGTGCACTTCACCCTTTGTAACTGGACCTTAAAAAATTAAAACTGTGAGCACTTATGGAACTCTGCTTAGTAGGTTTTAAATCTAGAGTGTAATGTATACTTTTTGCACATTCCAGACGTCAGCAAATGAGTAAATATGTGGAGAACAAAAGGAGCAAGGATTCTCACTGTTGGAGAAGGAAATTAAAAATTAGGATTTTTAACACACACTGCTACAGAAATAAGTACAGATACATACATAAGTGTATTTCTAAGCTTTCCTAGCTTTTTTGCTAAAATGGTCCATAAGCAGCCCTAATAGTAGTTTCTAAATACCATTCTCCACCAAAACAAATCTGAGCAATCTAGAACAAAGGCTGATTCCAAAGTTGAATCAGGAAAAGCACAAGCCAATCCTGGCTGGTTACATCCTGTGCCAGAAAACTGAAAAGTACTTAAAGAATTATGGGGACATATCTTCAAAGGACACAGAAGCCATGAAGGAGAGAGACTAAGCTGCAATGATCTGAATTATCAAAAATACATAAAAACATTAATGGATTACAGCTCATTGAGTATAGTAAAGAATGAATGAATCCATATCAATATAAATAAAAAGTTAATAAAGTTTTAACTTCAGTGATGAAGTCTGGTAGATATAGCACCAAATAATCAAAATCAGTATCACCTATATTGGGACACACTGACATTTTGTCTCAACAGATGATGTACTTAAAAAGACATATCACCCTGGTGGTATTTCTAACAAAAAAGCATAATTCAAATCTAGTAATGAGGAAATACCACACAAACTCAAGTTGAGGAAGAAAGAAGAGTTCATCTGTACGGTGAAATGTCAACCATTAACACAGGAGAAATAACAGAGATTTAAAAAATCAAAGAAGACTAAAACTAGTAGCTAGAAGTCTGATGATAATTTCAAAAATTCTTTTGAATTAAAGGGGTTTAAAAAGACATGAACATTAAATGCAATGCACTTAAATTAAATTATATCCTAGACTGTCCCTCTCATAAAGAATTAAATGGCCCAAAATGTCAATAATGCTGAGGTTGACAACCACTGACATAGTGATGAGCATTTAATATTTCTTGCTAAATGAAAATTTTAAGGTACTTAATCATATGTACTAAAAATCTTGCCTTCCATTCACTAATAATTAAAGGATGTAAAATAAATAAACAAACAAACAAAAAAAATCCCCAACTCACTTACCTAGATGTGAACTATCAAAGTTTCACCTGGACTTAAATCACCCAAAGTATCTATTGTGGGCCTCCAAATAATAAAGGCATTAGAAATCTATTCTAACACTCCAAAACTAAATATAAAAATTTAGAAATTTAGGATAACTTTTAACCAAGTATCCTCTTTTTTCTTTCATTAGAAAAGTGCCTAACCCTTTGCTGTACAAGGTTCTTAGTATCTCAAAATGGTCTGTTTGAATTACTAATATAGGATATCAAACAAGAGTTTCACAGACTGTTTCTGGATACCTTTAGGTTGAAATAATCCTAAATCATAAAACGGATCACAAATTAAGGTGTGTAGATAACCCATAAATTAGGAAAGTATCTCCATGAGGAACGGCATCAGTAAGAGATGGAGACAGGAATTTCAGGGCTTGGTTCCCCCAGAAAAGCAACTAATGTGTGGTCAAAAAGTGTCAGAATAAATTTTTGCAGAACTCTGAAATCTAGTTTAAAAAAAAAAAAAAAAAAAGCCACAACCACTTAAAGGCTTGGTGAAGAAAGGAGCTTTTAATTGTCCATCTACCACTGAAATACCCTTACATTTCAGATTGGCCATGACCATACTGATGCAGTCTGTGCTCTGGGCAAAGGTTTCAAGGGCCAGAGGGAACAGAGATCTTGTTTTCAAAGAACTGTGGTGATGGGTTTTCATCTGTCTCCCAGATGGAAAAGCACAAGGGCTTGCTTGTGTTTCAATCAACATGAAGTGTCCCAGGGCTAAGGTGGCTTTCTCAGGCATATAAAGGCACAAGTACAGGCTGTAGCAATTTGGAGCAAGGGACAACAGTCAAGACAAGCAATGGGAGGGAAAGCCTATGATGGAAGATGTTAGCCAGGGAAACAGTGGCATATTATGGCTTTTAACACGCTCCTACATATACTGGGGAATCAAGAAGCCCACATACATG
The DNA here is from genome assembly GCF_002288905.1 of Enhydra lutris kenyoni. Classification (NCBI taxonomy): domain Eukaryota; kingdom Metazoa; phylum Chordata; class Mammalia; order Carnivora; family Mustelidae; genus Enhydra; species Enhydra lutris. The sequence continues at coordinate 30,953,528 of NW_019154088.1, read as the reverse complement.
CTCAGGGCTAGATACATCCTCAGGAAAAGCCTGACAAGGTTAGAAACTTTCATTTCTAGGCTGACCACAGGCTCTGCTCAACCTGGAAGTGAAGGCTCAGGCAGAGTGATAAATGGCTTGGGTTAAGTGTTCAAAGAGTGCCCCGATACAATCTGCAAAGATTTGGAAAGGACTTTTCCCAATGACATCAAGTATTTAATCGTCAAAACACTAGCTAACCACTAAGCTAATGGAGTACAGACTTCAGTGGCCACAAATGACAAAGAATACACACATTACAAACAAGAGTAGTTTAGAAAAGTCACCAAACTAGCAAACATAATCAATAAACAACAACAGAAACCCTGCTAAGGAGAATTTCCAAAGATACCACAATAATGAAAACCCCAAAATATGTTTTCAAAAACATATTAAGAGACAGAAAGAAACAAAACAATATGGTACACTCAAGAAACAAGAGAAATAAACAGAAACTGTCCATGAGGAAACCCAGTCTTTGCACTATGTAAAAACTTTAAATCAACTGTTTAAAAAAATGTATTAACAAAGAACTGAAAGGAACAAGGAGAATGATCACAATAGTGAGTTATAATAAACAGATAAAAATTATAAAAAGAACTAAAGAGAAACTCTGGATCTCAAAATCAGAATAAAGAAAATGAAAAATTTACTAGAGGGGCACCTGGTAAGTCAGTTGGGTGTCTAACTCTTGGTTTTGGCTCAGGTCATGATCTCATGGGTCATGGTAGTGATCCCTAAGTTGGGCTCTGCGCTCAGCAGGGAGTCTGAAGATTCTCTCCACTGCCCCTCCTTCCACTCACATGTGTGCTCTCTCAAATCAATCAATCAATCAATCAATCCTTAAAAAAAAAAAATTCACCAGACAGGTTTAAGAGCAGATTTTATCAGCAGAGTTTACCACCAGGTAGAAGAAATAGTGAACTTAAAGACTGGCTGGTTGAGATTATCTAATTTGAGGGAATGAAGAAAAATTAACAAAACCTAAGAGATTTTTGGGACACCATCAGGTTTACCAACATATGCACAAGGGCTTTCCTAGGTGGAAAGGAAAATATCTGAAGAAAAAATGGCCAAGGGGTGCCTGGATGACTTAGTAGGTTGAGGGTCTAGCTTTTGATTTGGGTTCAGGTCATGATCTCAGGGTTGTGAGATCCAGACCCGCACTGGGCTCCATGACGGGAGCTTTTTGAAGAAATACTTATATAGAGATCTTCATAAAGGCACTACTCACAAGAGACACAAAATGTAAATAACCCATAAACCCATCACTGGGTGAATGGACAAACAAAATGTATATAAGGAGTAACTTCATGCTTCATGGTTACAGGATTTCCTCTGGAGTGATGAAATACTTTGGAATTAATTAGAAGTGATGTTTACACAACACTGTGAATATACTAAATGCTACTGAATTGTACAATTTAAAGTGGTTAAGTTATATGTTATGTGATTTTTACCTCAAAAAAAAAAAATTCAAAAGCTCATGTAGGGGGAAAAAATAAAATCAAGCACTGGTGGTAGTATATAAGCTTATTCAAGGTAGATGTTACACAATTAAAAATGCATTGTTGGGGCACCTGGGTGGCTCAGTTGGTTAAGCGCCTGGACTCTTGGTTTCGGCTCAGGTCATGACATCAAGCCCTGCAGTGGGCTCCACACTCAGCACAGAGTTTGCTTGACATTCTCTCTCTCCCTCTGCCCCTCCCCCTACTTGCACACACTCTCTCTCTCTAAAATAAATAGGTAGAGAGAGGGGAAGAGAGAAATAAAATCTTAAAAATACATTCTTATTGTTTGACAGAAATGTAAACACCACAGGTGGAGGTATACGGGTAAACAGTAGTATTAAGGCAAAATCCTATTTCAAGAAAACTGCACAATGCAATGCGCATTTAGACAAAATAGAACAATCTACATTAATCAGTTTTTTAAAAATTAAATAATTTATTTGGAAATGCTAAATCAACAAACTTGTCATTACAGTATGCTTATGATGTACTCATCAGATTCTCTGAGAATATGGAATTGGGGACTCAGCATGTAATTCAAACTGAGACATAAAAATGTAGGATGTGTAAACACACAAGGTAAGTCTAGAGAGAGAAAAGGACACAGAAAAACAGGTGATACTACTATCTTGATTCTAGTCCACTGGGGACAGATGCTTCTGGCTTCCAGAAATAAATTTCCTTTCAATTAAATGTTATTTTTTGCGTTTGGTTTCTTGCAACCAAAATTAGGATTTTAAAAGCCTTAATTTTAATTCCTAAGCTACAGATTCATTTCTTTTTTTTCCTTCTTTTAAGCACTCAGTATTTTTAAGTAGAAGACACATTTGGGGGTAGGGAGACAACTGGATTAGAAGCAGTGTAAATATGATTTTAAAAGATCTTGATACGGTAGTGACAACGGAAAACAGACAGAAGAAAAACACTACTAAGAAAGATCAAGGCTTAGTAATTAATGCTGTGTGGGCACAAAGGGTGAAAGAGGAGTCAGATCAATGAAATACCTTTGCCCAGATTAACTGGGAAAAAGAAACTGGCACTATCGAAAAGGAAATCAAGAGAAGGAGTGGTGTGGGGGAAAAGGAACTGAACTTTAATCTTAAATGCCAAGATATCACATCTAAATAGGAAAGTTCAATAGGCAGTCGGCAACACAGAAAACAATGGGGTGTGAGAAAAAGATCTGGGAGTCATTTTCTTAGATGTGGTATCCCAAGTCTAAAACAAAATGTGTAACAGAGTATGCATAAATGAGATGAACACTAAATTAGGCAGCTATATCTTACTGAAATTAATTAAAAGTGTACTTCATAAATGCAGAAAGGATATGAACATGTGGATCCCTACTATGGTGTGTTTTTATTTGAACCAGGATTTAATATTCCTTAATACAACACCTACTATGGGCTGTGTATTAGAGTATACATGTGATGAAAGACATAAAATATACTGTCCCTGATATGAAGCAGTAGGTAGTTCAACGGGCCAGTTATTTTAAGTCTTAAAACAATGGCTAAAGTAAAATGTCCATCAATTTCAAGCTGAGTATAGTATAATTTTTCATACTGTAAAAGTTTATAAATCCAGACAAAATATTTTAAGAAAATAAAAGTACAGACCAGTATCTCTCATGAACACAGATGCAAAAATCCTCAGCAAATTATTAGCAAACTGAACTTTTAAAAAGTGTAAAAAAGATGATATACTACGAACAAGTGGGTTTTACCACAGGTAATCAAGGTTGTCCAATATTCAACAACCATTAAATCAATTAAACAATCCATTAAATCATTAGCCTAAAAAAGAAAAATCACACAATCATACCAATATACAGAAAAAGCATCTGACAGAATCCAACACTCATTTATGATTAAAAACTCTCAGCAAACAAGGAACAGAGGGGAACTTCCTTAATATGATAAAGACTATCTATAAAAAAATGGGGCGCCTAGGTGGCTCAGTGGGTTAAAGCCTCTGCCTTCAGCTCGGGTCATGGTCTCGGGGTCCTGGGATCGAGCCCCGCATCGGGCTCTCTGCTCGGCAAGGAGCCTGCTTCCTCCTCTCTCTGCCTCCCTCTCTGCCTACTTGTGATCTCTGTCTGTCAAATAAATAGGTGAAATCTTAAAAAAAAAAAAAAAAAAAAAAAAAAGACTATCTATAAAAAAAGAAACCTATAGCAAACATCATACTTAATAGTAAGAAACCTAGAACTTTCTCATTAAAATCAGGTACAAGGCAAGGATGGCCCCACTCACCATGCCTTTCGACAGTATTTTTGGAAATCCTTGCCAAAGCAATACAGCAAAAAAAGGAAATCAAAAGCATAAAGACTGGGAAGAAAAACTATCTTTTTTTTTTTTTTAAACAAATGACACAATCTTCTATGTATTAAGTCAACAGGCTAAAATCTGGACTAAGTAATTATAGCAAGGCTGCAGGATACAAGGTTAACATATGAAAGTCAGTTACTTCCTCCTTTATATACCAATGAACAAGTGGAACTTGAAATTAAAAACATGATACCATTTACATTAGCACTCCCCAAAATGAAATACTTAAGTATAAATTCAACAAACTTGTATAAGATCTACATGAGGAAAACCACAAAACTGATGATAAAACTTGAAGAACTAAGTGGAGAAATATTCCATGTTCATAGATAGGAAGACACAATATTGTCAACATGTCAGTTCTTCCCAACTTGATTTACATATTCAACACAATCCAATCAAATTCCTATTTCTATTATCAAATTATAGTAGTTTTATTATAAATATCAACTAAAAATAAAATAAAAAATAAGTATCAACAAACTGATTCTAAATTTTACATAGAGAGGCCAAGACTCAAAGCAAATACAATATTCAGAGAGAAGAATAAAGTTGGAGGACTGACACTACCTAACTTTAAAACTTACTATAGAGCAACAGTAAATAAGACCATGTGGTATTAAGAAAACATAGGGAAACAGAACAGAATAGAGAACCCAGTAACAGACACCTACAGAGTCAACTAATCTTTAACCAAGGAGCAAAGGCAATAAATACAACAGGGCAAAGATAATCTTTTCAACAAATGGTGCAAGAAAAGCTATATATCTACATTTTAAAACAACAACAACAACAACAAACCAAACCTAGATATAAACCTTTCACCCTTGACAAAAATGAACTCAGAATGGAATATAAATGTCAAAGTTAAATGACTTAAATACAAAACACAGCAATACAGTGTGTCTTAAATATAAGACACACTGCTGTCTTCTACTGCCTAGAAGACAGTAGTAGAAAACCTAGATAACCTTGGGTATGTAAGGTGATGCCTTTTTAGATACAACACTGAAGACACAATCCCTGAAGGAAATACTGATAAGCTGGACTTCATTAAAACTAAAAATTTCTGTTCTGTGAAAAACAGTATTTTGAGAATTAGAAGACAAGTCACAGACTGGGGAAAAAATATCTACAGAAGACGTATCTGATAAAGGATTGTTATCCAAAACATACACAGAACACTTAAAACTCAGTAAGAAAACAAATCCATTACAAAACAGGCTAAAGACATTAATAGACACCATAAAGGAAGAGATACTGATGGCAAATAAGAGTATGAAAATATGTTCTACATATTAAAAACTGCAAATTAAAACAATGAGATACCGCTACATACCTATTAAAATAATACTGACAAAGCCAACTGCTAGCAAAGATGTGGAAAAACAGTAACTCTCATTCACAGTTGGTGAGAATGCAAAATGGAAGATACTTTGGAAGACAGTTTGGCAGTTTCTTACAAAACAAAACACATTCCTTACTGTACCATCCAGCAACCGCTCTTCTTGTTATTTACCCAAAGGAGTTGAAAACTTACATCCACACAACAATCTGAAGACTATGTTCATAGCATTTTAATTCATAATTGCCAAAAGCTGGAAGCAATCCAGACAAACTGTAGCACATCCAGACATCATGGAATTATTAAGTGCCAAAAAGAAATAAGTTATTAAGCCATGAAAAGACATGGGAGAATCTTAAAATGCATATTACTAAGTGAAAGAAGCCAATCTGGAAAGCCTACATACTATATGATTCCAACAACAGGACACCATGGAAAGGCAAAATGATGGCAAATAAAAAGATCAGTTGCTGCCTAGGGTAGAGGAAGGGAGAGTGGGGAAGAGATGAATAGGTAGAACACAGAATTTTTAGGGCAGTGAAAACTGTATGTTATTATAATGATGGATATTATCATTACACATTTGTCTAAACCCACAGAATGTACAAAACCAAGAGTGAAGTCTAATGTACACTAGGGACTTTGGGTGATTTCGATGCATTAATGTAGGCTGAACCTTTGTAAAAAACGTAGTGTTCTGATAAGTGATGCTAGTAATGTGGGGTGGGGTGGGGTTCACATGCGGAAGCAAGGAATATATGGGAATATATACCTTCTTCTCAATTTTGTTATAAACTTAAAATTGCTCTAAAAAATGCATCTATCTATATATATCAAGCTTATAATGGTGAACTAACATCAGGACACCTAGGTGGCTCAGTTAGTTAAGCATCTGTCTTCGCTGGGTCCTTGGATCAAGTTCCGCATTGGGTTCCTTGCTCAGTGGGGAGCCTGCATCTCCCTCTGCCTGCAGCTCCCTGTTAGTGCTCTTTCTCTTTCTCTGACAAATAAATAAAATCTTAAAAAAAAAAAAAAAAGGATGAACTAATATCAATGCAGTAAGACTCTTCTACCAGTGTTAAGTAACATATTAGGCAAAGGCTATTACATGAATAATAAAGCTAACGGCAGTACTTTTTCTTTTTTGCAGTATTTTCTTAATTAATAAAAAAACAGTATCTTAAATTCCACTGGGGGGAGGGTGGAAAAGATATGTATATTATTACAACTCAAATTTACTGAATTAAAACATGTCACCACCTGAGTGGCTCAATCGGTTAAATGGCTGCCTTTAGCTCAGGTCATGATCCGGGGGTCCCAGGATCAAGCCCCATGTCAGGCTCCCTTGCTCAGTAGGAAATCTGCTTCTCCCCCTCCCTCTGTCCCTCCTCCAGCTTGTGCTCTCACTCTCAAATGAATATAATCTTTAAAAAAAATTTTTTTAAAAGTCACTATATTTTCCACCACTAAATCTTTAATATTTGAGAAAAAAACAGTAATAGCTCTCCAATCTTTCATTTTGTTATTTTCCTTACTATAATGATTAAAGTTTCATAAGCAGGCTTGCCTAGCTGGCTCAACCGGTATAGCATGCGACTCCTGACCTCAGGGTCATGAGTTTGAGCCCCATGCTGGGCACAGAGATTATTTAATACATTTAAAAAAAAATAAAGTTCATAAAAACGATACTACTTTACAACATTTTCACCCCCTGTTCAAAATAACAATGACTTATGATAAAGATAAAGAAATAAGCTTTGAAAAGTGAAGTGACTTTCTCAAGGTCACACACTGAACAAGCTAGGGTAATTAGTTTGTCACATTCAATACATGCTTACTTGTTTTATGGTGCATACTTTCTACCACTTCAGGCTGGGCATAGAAAACTCATGTCTTAAATACTTTTCTGAAAAAACCAAAACTACAAGCATATAAAGATGTACATATAAGAGGATAACTGCCAGTATTGAATGTTTGGAGACTTATGTTCAGAAATACAGGGTAATTGAATAAACCATGACCATAATGCTGTTGTTCATGTACTAAAATCATTATAAAACCATGTTTAATTATCCCCTTCTGAAAAAGCTATGTATGCTTAAAGGTGTAGAAAACCTTAACTCTTGATCATAATAAACTTAAAAGTGATTTTTCAGTCTACTTTTACAGACTTATCTGCACTTTTCTTCTTGCTGTAACGAAAGAGAGAACTCCTTTCCTTAACAACAACAATAAAACAACTCTGAAGATCATCAAAAGTCACCTGTAAGCGCTAATGGTAAATGGAGCTAGACTCCAATTGTATGACCTCAGATCTGTTACTTAATTTCTCTGAACATGTTTCTACTTCTGTAAAACAGATAAAACAACCATACATACAACTCATACAGGTTGAAAACTACATGAATATACAAGTTATTTTATAGTATACTAAAAATTACTATACAAACAGTAAATATTCCATAAAAGCTGATTAACTTATAAAGGAAGCATCTGGAACAGCTTTCACCTAAGAACAGTCTCTTTCCACAGAAAAACCAGAAAATATCTTACACATCGAGTCACCTTCATCCATTATTATTACAATGCAAAACTTGTGTTTTTATGATATTATAACTTAGTGGGGCCAAGCATAATGCAAATTACCCAGTTGCTATACATTTAAATTATTATAAGTTTCACTGCAACAGAAATGTCTCCATTTCTCATCTCTTCATGCAGTCTTTGTGTTCGCATGAGAAAACAATAAATGTTAACTGTAGTTTGGAAAATAAAAGACTGAAATATTCATATGTAACAACATCACAAGGACAAATATGGTTATTATGAAAAAACTGTTTATTAAGTAAGGAGTTATTTACATGTGCCACAGCCATGGGTTTTAGGACCCAGGGGTCCCCCACTCATGATTATTGTCTAAGGGCAATGATGTAAAAACAAACGACAACAACAATAACAAAAAAGCATTACTTAAGACTCAATGAGTAACTACTTAAAGAAGATAGTATTCCTGCTAACAGATAAAAATATATTTCAGAGTCAGAAACCATAAAAAAGTAGTATTAATATATCAGGAAAACCTCAAGGAATTTCTGCTAGACACAATATACTAAAAAAAGAAGTTCATTAAGAGACTAACTTATAATTCCTGGTTTCTCTGGTTTTGAAAGAGTCCTACCTTCAGAATCTATTTAGACATTCCTGGGTTAGAGTCTTTGAAATTTTTTTCCCTACATTTTACAGTTTTTCAATTTGCTGCTTTGCTGGTAGTACACCTTCTGCTGCTGATAGTCTTATCTTGCTCTTCCAATTTGCCAATGATTTGGACAAATCTGAACTCTTATACATTGCTGATGGAAATATAAAATGGTGAATCCACCACAGAAAATAATTTGATAGCTCCGCAAAAAGACAAACACAGAATTACCATATGACTCAACATTCAACTCCTGGGTACATACCCCAAAGAACTGCAACAGGTACTCAAAACAAATGTTTGTATATGAATGTTCACAGCAACAGTGTTTACAATTGTCAAACGTGGAAACAAGCTAAATGTCCACCAACTTATCAACGAATAAACAAAATGTGGTAAATCTACACAAATACATATGCTATAACACAGATGAACACTATGCAAAGTAACAGATGCCAGACAAAAGGTTACATTATGTATGATTCCATATATATGAAATATTCAGGATAAGTAAATCCACAGAGACAATAAGCAGGTTGGTGGTTGCCACAGTCTTGGGCCAAGGGAGGAATAGGGAAAGGAGTAACTACTACCTCTACTACCTCTAGGGTGATAAAAATCTTTGGAACTAGATAAGGTGGTGGTTGCACAACACTGTACGTGCACTACGGGTCACCAAACTGGGCATTTTTATATGGCTAATTTTATGTCATATGAATTTTATCTCAACAAAAATGTATCATTCTAAATCACCTGACTTTATGTTCAATGCTGATATTGATGCTTCCTTATTAAAATTTTCCTCCCCTCTAGTGTTTTAAAGCCTATTCTTTTTATAGCTTATTTGCACTGAGCTTTTCTTCTCACTCCGTATAGTCACCCTCAATTTCATCAACACATAGCTTACATTAATAACTATATAATGAAAATTACCAATATTTTTTTTTTCACAGTTACCGAAGTCTTAAGACTAAATCATTTTCCAAAGATCCACAGCCATACATTCAATGGAGTCTTGGAGCTTTTATATGGATAACCCATAGCCAACTGACAATTTAACATGTACATAATGAATCCATTACCAAAATGTCATTTCTGCTTTTCATACTACAATTTCTGATGTATGGAATGGCTGAATCACTATATTGTACACCTAAAACTAATGTAACACTATGTTAACTATACTGAAATTTTTAGAAAATTGCAGAATTAAAATATGTAACAGTGGAACAAGGGATGGAAGGTTAAATATATTGTTACTAGGTTCTAAATTGTACATTACAGTGGTGTAATATTTGACAATGAGCTGTGATTAAAGATATATATCTCAAACACTAAGCGTATCACTTAAAAGACCTAAGACAGACATAACTGATAACCCAAATTTGGGTTAAAACAAAATTTTTTAAAAATTCAATTAATCCAAAAGATGGCAGGAAAAGAAGAAAAAAGGAATAATCATCACACAGACAAAAAGAAAACAAAAACAAGATGGGAGGTTTAAAACCAGTTATACTGATAATTATAATAAAAACCAATGACCTAATAAATACTCCAATGACACAAATGAATTATCAAATCCACTAACATGCTGCCTGCAAGAAGCTAAACTAAATATAAAGATACAAATAGGCTACAAGGATGGAAAAGATATACCACGCAAACATTACTCAAGGAAAATACCACTGGCTATCTTAATATTACATAAAGTAGTTTTAAGAAGGAATATTATAAAGCATAAAGCGAATCTTTTTTATAACTAAGTTCATCAAGCAGACATAATCCTAAATGTATATGCAACTAAACAAATTTCAAAACACATGAAGCAAAACCTAACAGAACGGAAAAGGAGGAGAGAGACATACATAATCATGAGGGAGAGCAGACTTCAACAGTATTTTTTAATTAAAAAAAAAAAAAAAGTCAACAACAAAAAAAAATCAGTAGGGATCTATGAGAATTTTTAAAGAACATCTCGTGACCTAACTTATATTTACAGAACTCTTCACCCAACACCTTAATAAAACATTCTATTCAAGGTCCCATGGAACAGTATTCAAAACAGAGTATATTCTGAGCTATAAAACAATCTAAATAAACTTACAGTGAAATCAAACTGCTTGTTTTCCGAATGCAACAGAATTAAACTAAAAATGAGTAACAAGATATCTGGAAAACATTCAGAAATAAAATACTTCCGGGGAGCCTATGTGGCTCAGTTGGTTAAGCATCTGCCTTTGGCTCAGGTCATGATCCCAGGGTTCTGGGATCCTGGGATCCTCCTTGCTCAGTGGGGAGCCTGCTTCCACCTCTCCCTCTAATAAATAAGAAATAAAACCTTTTAAAAAAATAAAATACTTCTAAATAGCCAATGAGTTAAATTTTTAAAAAAATCAAAAGGGAAGTTACAAAGTATTCCAAACTGAATAAAAATGTAAACATATCAAAATCTGTGGTATGCAGGTAAAACAATGCTTAGAGGAAAATATTTAAAATTAAATGTTATAGTAAAGACTGGTCAAAATCATTAATCTGGGCTTCTACTTTAAGACACTGTAAAGAAGCCAAATGAAAGCAGAAAAGGGAATTAAAAGTGGAATTCACTGAATAAAAAATAGACAAAAGACAGGAAACAAAAATAAATAAAACAAAAAGTTGGTTCTTTGAAAAGATCAGTAATATTGATAAATATCTCATGAGAGTGGTAAAAAAAGACAAATTAGTGATGTAAAACCAAAATAGAAGGTATCACTACAGATGCTACAGGCATTAAAACATGGATAAGGAATTCTATAAACAAGCTTATGCCATCCTGGGTGAAATAAACAAACCCCTTGAAAGACACATACAAAAAACAATGCTTACTCAAGAAATCAAAAATCCGTAAAGCCCAGTATCTACTTAAAATAATTTTTAATCCATAGTTAAAAACCTTCTCATAAATAAAATTCCAGGTCCAAAAGTTTCACTGGTGAATTATACTAAAATTTACAGAAGGAAATATTACCAATTCTGTATAAACTTTTTAGAAAAGACTCAAGTCTGTGATGCCAATTTTACTCTGATACCAAACCAGAAAAAGACATCACAAATATTGAAAACTGTAGACCAATATCCCTCAGGAAGCAGAAATCCTTAACATTTCAATAAATTGAATCTAGCAGTATCTAAAAAAGACAAAACATTATGACCAAGTGGTATTTATCCCAGGGATGCAAGTTTAGTTTAACATTTGAAGATCAATTCCTATAACTTACCATATAAACAGACTTTAAAAAGAACAATATGATCACCTCAACAGATGAAGGAAAGTCACATGACAAAATCGACATTCATTTTGGATACAAGGAAACAAGAACAGAAGGGAACTTCTCAATCTGATAAAGAGCATCTACAAAATCCCCAACAGCTAGCTATCATTATCATCATACTTCATGATGAAACACTGGATGCTTTTTGGGATGATGAAAATGTTCTGTATCTTGACTGTGGTGGTGCTTAAATGACTACAGAGTTATCAAAACCTCACTGTACAATTAAGATTGGTGAATTTCACTGTATGTAAATCATCAATGAAGTTGAATTTAGAACTAACATAACGGCTTCTTCAAGGTTGTTTAAAAAGTTTAGTCCTTTAAATAAGGCCTCTTGATTGATTCTAATAGTAAAAGTACTGCTCATTTACACCACTATGTCTATGGAACTCCAAACAACAAAATACGACTTTTATTTTTATTTTTTTTTAAAGATTTTATTTATTGATTTGACAGAGAGAGAGATCACAAGTAGGCAGAGAGGCAGGCAGATAGAGAGGGACGCAGGCTTCCCACTGAGCAGAGAGCCTGACGTGGGCCTCAATCCCAGGACCCTGAGATCATGACCTGAGCCGAAGGTGGAAGCTTAAGTCACTGAGCCACCCAGGCACCCAAAGTACGACTTTTAAATAGTAAGTATCTGATATATATTTACATTGTAAGTAAAACCTTCAAAAGATGGTTGTGCTATAAGTGCATATAGAGAATTCAACACTGAACTCAAGCAACTGAGAATTTTCTGCTAAAACTCATCTGCATTAATTCATAAAATCAAATACACTACCACTACCACCACCAAAGAATTGGGCTTTAATCTTCTATATGACTACTCTTACGGTCTTATGTTACCTTAGTACACTTCTAACAAAGCACTTAAATATATAAAATTTCCTGTCAGTTAACCGAATTAATTCAAATTATGCTAAGAACTGGGGTAGAATTTAATTTTATCTTATACTTGGAATTCATTCATTTTCCTCATACCAAATCACTCAATTACCGTAAAAATATTCAAGAAATGGGAATTTTTTTTTTTTTTAAGATTTTATTTATTTATTTGACAGAGATCACAAGTAGGCAGAGAGGCAGGCACATAGAGGGGAAGGGAAGCAGGCTCCCCGCTGAGCAGAGAGCCCAATGCAGGGCTCGATCCCAGGACTCTGGGATCATGACCTGAGCCGAAGTCAGAGGCTTTTTTTTTTTAAGATTTTATTTGACTGACAGAGATCACAAGCAGGCAAGAGAGGCAGGCAGGGAGAGAGGAGGAAGCAGGCTCCCCGCAGAGCAGAGAGCCGGATGCGGGGCTTGATCCCAAGACCCTGAGATCACGACCCGAGTTGAAGGCAGAGGCTTTAACCCACTGAGCCATCCAGGCACCCCAAGAAATGGGAATTTTTAACTATAAAAAATAAATGTACAAAATACTATCAATTATTACTTTATTGCTTTCTAATTACTAAAGAAAAATACCTCCTAATTTCTCAGTCATATCCATAAAGCCAAATTTTACTAGAGCAAATGAGAGTTCAAGCTCAAAGCAGAAAGCTAATATTTTAAAAACGTCTGCACTTCTACTGTGCTAAAGATGGACAGAAATACAGACAAGAAATTTGGCTAAAACACACTTTGTTGAAGGAAAAAAACAAATGATTAAGAGCATATCCAAATGTAGGCTCCGTAAATTAACCCTTATTAATGAAATGGGGAAGATAAGTTATTTCAACTATAATACTAATGGGTAACAGTTACTGTCCCATATTCTACCCTTTTATTAAAACTTAAAAAGTCAGCACTTCTCACCAAACAGACATTTTAGACAGGACAGATGTCCTAGTTTTGTCTTTTAAACAATGCTTATTTAGCAAAGAAGATCATTAAGAATAAGTAAAGCTAAGAGGGAATTAGTGCATGTTTTCAAGCCATTAAATTTTGTAGTCCATTCAGTTACTGAGGTTTAATGTTAACTCATACTTTTAAATGCACATAAACATAAGATTCTATCTTTATTCTTCAATTTTGACTAGTCCAGCCCTCAGATAATAACACAGGCTAGTTTTTAAAATAATGAGGGTATCTGTACACTCCTTAAAAATACAACTCAAACCATAAACAACACATCAAGATAGTGCTGCTAAATAAACAGGAACATCTCAAACAAGCAGCCTTTCATACATTTATAAATATCACTATGAACTTTAAAATAAAAATTTATCTGTAAAATGGGTAATAAAAATAGTACTAGACTTTAGAAATTTTTAACTTTCAAATTATCTATTTAAAATCATAACTATGATTAAATAGCAGCATAATTCTAAATTACAGAGTAAGAGAAATAAAATTTTAGCATTCAACTTACCCATTTATTAAAGAGAAGTCCAACAAAAGCATTAATGGCTAACAAGAGAGCTTTTTTCAAGTACCAGACAGTTATGTCTAGAGTTACTACTCAACAAATCAATCCTAAGGAGAACTATACACCTCTTTCAAAACTTAGCTTTTATGAATCATGAACATTTGACAAACTGTTGGTATAGCAAAAGTGAAATTTTAAATTAAATCTCTTGCAATGATACTTCTATCCTACCTGTATCTTCAATAAATTCCACACATTTTTCAACAAACAGTGGTATGGGCTTCTCAGCTGTAACCAGATCCTGGAGGGGCATCCCAAAGTAATTACTTTCCCAATTTCTACGTGTTGGTGGATTGAAGTTCTTAGTTTTCTTTTTCTGCTATAAGAAAACATATTCAAGTTAAAACTATTAAAATTAATTTCCTTCAGAATAACAGTAGTATTTAGCAATGCAAACACATTATTTCGTATCAAAAAAAGTATTGAAAAGCCACATCCCACCTAAATGACCATGAATATGGGAATCCATAAATCCCGCTAGAAACAACTTGAGCAATGGAAAAAAAAAAACAAAACATGAACAGAGAAAAAAAATGACTAGAAAGAAAGTTCCTTTTGGAAAATAATAGGAAACTGGATAGGTAGGGAAATTAGAAAAGATCATTTTTCAATGCTAACTCAAGGGAAAAGCTGGAAGTAAACAACACAATTCAGTTTACGTGCAGTCTACTGATTCTATTTGGTCTTTGGGGCAGGTCCACGTGAGGTTTTGTGTGTAGCTGTATTTATGAGAACATAATGTAGCTTTAATTATTGATTATACAATGAAACTGTGTAACTTCATGAATTTTAGTCCCATCATTTGTCCTTTATTTTCCCATTTTCTTCCTATCTACTGACTCTGTTTCTTAAATGTTAAGACAGTTTTTTTTAAGTAATAGAAAAAACATTTTCACAATAGTAAAAACAAAATGAAATCTTCATTTTCAGAGTTTAACTTCAATCTAGCACTGGGAGAAAAGGGGTTCTTAACAAGGGAGTGAACATCTCAAAAACCTAAGGAAGTACTGTCTAGAATTCAACTGCTGTGAAGATTCCGAGTCAATTTTTCTGGAGTAAGCTATTTTAAGCATCTCCAAAGATAATTTTACATGAAGATGCAAATAAATTTTCAGAAATTTGAAGATGTTAGAGCATTTTTATTGTTCCCTTTTTGTTTACCTACAAAATTTTTTTTTTTAAGATTTTTTATTTATTTATTTGAGAGAGAGGGCAAGCACGGGCGCGCGCATAGGAGAGGGGAAAGGGTCAGAAGCAGACTCCCCACTGAGCAGGGAGCCCAATGTGGGACTGATCCTGGGACTCCAGGATCATGATCTGAGGCGAAGGCAGTTGCTTAACCAACTGAGCCACCCAGGCACCTACAAAGTTATCTTCTCTGATAAATCACAAACCTATTCAAATCTGTCCTAAGTATCACTACTAACTTGTAGAGGATAAAAGCATACTATTTCTTTTCAGAAAGAGGGGGGAGGAATAAGTGGGGGTGGGGAGAGCTTTCTATGCCTAAAGCAATACTCCTCTTAATTTCCCATTCTTGCTGGAGGAGTCTCTCCTTTACATGGATCCCCCAATGTATTCTTCCAAGTCTCTGGCTATCTTGAATAAATAAGCCCTTTCTGCATTTTGATTTCAGGCTGCTCCACCTAGCACACTTCCAGAGCTCATGAAATCCAGTTTCTCAATTCTCACATACTGCAACTCAATGATACGGAATACGTATAACCCTGATACATACAGATCACATAAAATATAACTAGATATCTGGAATGTTGCCAACAAAGCACTGGAATGTTTGATCTAGCTCAAGACTTAAATCTACCAAGTCAAGCAGTGTGGATCCTTACTCCTTAAATAATCCTTCCACTACCACACCATCACCACTAAAACAGAACAATATGTAAGGAAATGGAAATGAAGACACTTAGGTAGATAGTGGCTGAGTCCTTTTTCTCAGAAACATTAAGGTGCTTTCTAGCCTGCAAACTACCAGGTGCAAAATTTTATTAGAAAACTGAAAACTGAGGCAAAGATGGATGTATTTTATTTAAAGTGATAATACAGCAATGAAAAAGATTACACTTAGGTGGATTAATAGAAAGACCAATGCTTAGCCTATGACAGAAGCAACAGGAATGAAAATGATAAAAAGATCTTAATAGGTATTTGCTACCTAAATAAAGAACAGTTACAAGAAAAGTAAGCCAGCTGGTCCTAAATGTTCCAGTCAACTCCTAAGAAATCCTCTTTTTAATACTGCCTTTTAGGAATCTATCTAAACTCCCAGATGACTCAGAAAACATTCCACCCTTATCCCTGGGATGATAGAAAAGAAACAATTAAGTGTAAACTTTATCTAGTAAGCACTGAATACTTGACTAAAATTGGGAGGCTAAAGCCAACAAAACAAAGTAAGGTAGTTTCTCTGGCTTATGCTCAGGGAACATCCCCCAGGTCTATAAAATTACAAGGGCAAATTATTTAATTCTGTGTATACCAAGATGCAGGGCTAGTAATCTAAGATAATGAAAGGCTAAGTGTCATGTAGCATGGAATTTCTGGCAAACTCTAAATGGATAATTTACTAATAAAGTACTGCCCTGACAGCTCAAGTTATAATTCAAATATATTAGGAGGAAAAAAGGCATAAAAAGTTCTGTGATTTTACTAATTTTTCTACTAATTGTCACGGATATAAAATATTTAATGCAGGAAAAGTTTTGAATTAGACATTCCTGTATTAGGTTTTATGATGAATAAAAATGTATATAGTTCATTTTTTCTAATAGTGACAGTTCTTAACCATCAGAATTCAGGGAGTTCTTTTATAATATGTGAATTATGAAAAACTCTACATATTCTGATATATATCCCTTAACTAAGAGATGCTGACCTATAGCTATACATTTATACCAACTCAAAATGAATTTTCTAAGTTACTAAGGTTAGATGATTATAACTGCTATAAAACGCCATCAAGATTCTCTGAAATGCAAGAAAAGGAGGAGAAGTATGGTTATTTGGTAATTATTTCCATAACTTTTGAAGAAGCACTGTCAGAAATGGCAGCCCCCAATTTAAGTAATTATGCCAGCAGGAAAACGTCTGATTTATGAGAACCCAACTTTTGATTCATACTACAGTCACACTATCTGTATTTCTGCTTAAATGCAAATGCCCAATCTTGTTTTTCTGGCCACTCAGGAAAATCTCATGTCATGTAAGCTGCTGCAAATGAATATCCACAGAAAATTAAACATCCCATTCACAAATAATGTATATCATGTTATCAATTAAGTGTTCAACAGACATTAAAAACTATCATTAGTGTAAGAAAACAGGATCAGGAAAAGGTATGTAAGTAACTCTTTCTAGAAATTGCCCTCACACTCCAGTAGTATCAGCAACACAACAAGGGAGGGCATCTAAGCAACATCCTCAAATAAATACTGTAATCAGTAACATTTAAAAAAATATACCTCAACCGCTTCTTTCATAATGAGCTGAAGAAAAAAAGCAGTTAAGAAGGCTTCCAAAGAGCCAATCCAGGAAACGAGAAAACTTGGTATTCTCTATTCTCTTAAATTTAAGATAGGATTCTCAGAGGGGGGAAAAAAATCAAAGAAATGAGACAACAGAGGAAAAAAAACCAGTTAGAGAAATGAAAACTCTTTAGTAAGACTCCATACAACTGTAAAGATCAAAATAAAGTGAAAAAGATCATTGGTTCCCCTTTATTGTATCATTCCTATGACGCATTCCAAAAAATACTCTTTTGCTTCCATTTTATTTTATTTAAAAGATTTTTATTCATTTATTTGTCAGAGAGAGAGAGAGAGAGCAAGTGAGCACAAGCAGGCAGAGGCAGAGAGAGAAGCAGGCTCCCTCTCAAGCAAGGAGCCCAATATAGGACTCGATCCCAGGACCCTGGGATCATGACCTGAGCCCAAGGCAGTGGCTTAACCGACTGAGCCACCCACGCATCCCTTTTGTTTCCATTTTAAAAAGAAGTCTCAATCTTCCTATCCTTAGGTATTTGCCCCATAATGCTACTTCTTTTGCAAACTCTGCAAAAGTCATATATATTAGATGTTTCCAATTCTCTCTTATATGTACTCAAATTAGTCTATCACCCTCATCACTCCACTAAATCTGTTCTTATTAAGGTCACCAATGATTGTTTTGTAACAGTTAGTTCCCAGTTTTCAACTTCGTTGACCTTTCAGCAGTCACTCTATGTCTTCACTGGACTTTGAGAACACCACCTCTATTTCCTCACTCACGCTCCCCATACAAGTCTCCTCACTGATGTCTCTTAGCCATCCCTGTAATGTTGTGAAAACTCCAGGCCTCAGTCCCTGACCATCTTTATTTCCACCCTCTTCATAACCCAAATACTTTTCAGGTCTTTCTCCTGAACTTGACTCATTTGAAACATTCTAGTGGACATCACCACTTCAATGTCTAAGAAAGATATCTTTGTTAACATATGCAAAGCTAAACTAACTGATGATTTCCTTAAAATGTTTTCTAACTGCAACCTTCTCCATCTTAGATGCTGATAATTCCACCCTTTCAGTAGCTCAGGCTACAAATCTTGGAAGTCATTCTTCATCTCTCTTTCTCTCTCATACACTACTTCCAACTGTTAAGCAAATGTATTAGATACAGAATCCAACTACTTCTTAAAGCTATCATTTCATACATCTAGATTATTAATCAACTCCTCAATCCATTCCCTCCCCCCGCCCAGTTCTACCACAATCCCCTCAGACCATTCTCAATAAAGCAACCAGAATGATAATGGCTCTCTAAATAGCAGCCTACAAGGCCATATACAATCAGCATGCCTTGAGCTCTGCCTCTCTGTACTGTGACTTCATTTCCCTCTACTTCCTTTATCACTTACTCCTTTCCTCCAGCCACATGGCTTACTTGCTGTTTTAACATGCCAGGCATGCTCCTAAGTGTTTTTTTATACTGGCTGTTCCCTTTACCATTTCAATGAGGCCAACAGTGGCTACCCTATTAAGAATTATTATCTTGATCCCTGTCTTCTAGCTCCTGTCCAGTATTTCTAATCCAATCCCTTCTACTGCTGTTTCTACCCACACCACTACATTCTTTACTTATGTATTATTATTACTGTTATTATTACTTGGTGTCCTCTACTACAATTAAAGCTCCACACAAGGGCAGGGATTTTTATCTGTTTTGTTCATCAACATACTCCAAAGATCTAGAATACTGCCTGTAAAAAAGAGCAAAGTAAAAAAGGATTTGAGGTCTCTTGAAATAATGAACGCCAATACGTAGATTAAATGATCTCATCATGTACTAGGAAAGATAAACAGGAGTGGACCATCAAGTTACAGACATACATTCAACTCAGTAAGCTTCAAAGAATCTTAGAAGCATCCAGGCAGAAGAAATCAAGAATAGGAGAGGGAAAGTATCAGGCTAGCTTTAAAGTTCTCAGGAAAACTGGAAAGTCAGAAGACTCATTTGTAGGGATATTCATGAGAAAGGAATTGTCAAAAATTCTTTACTTAGTATATCAATTTGGATGTGCACTACAAGCAACTATAATTTTTTTAAATTCTCAAATATGTAATATTATTTAAATAACAGCACAAACTCCTGAAAAAAACATGTGATGAAACATCATTGATAATAAAGAGCTTGTATGTTGAGAATCTGTGCTATGGAAGAAAGAATGAACTTTTTTTTTTTTTATAGTCACACACAGAACTAATTCTAAATTACAGTGGTTTGGCTATATAATAGAATCGCATCTACAATTTAGTGGCTCAAACTACAAAATGTAAAAAAAATCTGATAATAGGCCAAAACCAAAGGCCTCAATATACCCTAAAAGAGAAGGAGAAAAAAATAAGAGATCATGTAATTATACTAATGCATGACAGAATATCATGACTACTGGGAGAAGTAAGAAAGAGAAACTGAAATAGGGGTTCAATATGTATTTAATGATAAAAATAAGCAACACACAAACTAAGTTTCTTCACTTTTCTTTTTCTTTCTTACATTTTTATCTCCAACTGAAGTGGAATAAAAATAGGAAACAAGAAAAAAGCAAACTGAAACTTACAAAAATAAATACAAATGAAATAGGATCAACTAAAGAAGATTCTCAGACTTGGTAAAAACTAAACCCAAATAGGGACTCCTGGGTGGCTCAATTGGCTGAGCATCTGCCTTTGGCTCAGGTCCTGATCTCAGGGTCCTGGGACTAAGTCCCACACTGGCCTCCCCGCTCAGGGAGAGTTTGCTTCTCCCTCTCCCTGCTGCTCGTGCTGCTTGCACTCTGTATCTCTCTCAATCTCTGACATATAAAATCTTAAAAAAAACAAAAAACCCTAAACCCAACTAACACATGCCATTTAAACAAAGGGACTCCTAAGACTTGAAAATAAAAGGAAAGGAAAACTAATGACGTTTTCTTTTTTAAGAGCAATGTTAAATTGGAGTTGCCTTCAAGGCAAAATGCTTTGAACTATAGAGTCACCCCTATTCTCTAACCCTTTTCTCCTATAACATTAATCTGTCCCTTCCCTGGGTCATTCTCCTGAACATATCATTAGTTTCTAATAATTGTCATCTTTAAAAACAAACATGAAAACCCTCCTTTGATCCCATGTTGACTTCTATCTAGCACCCCAACTCTTGCTTTTTTTTAAACTGGCGTTTTAAGTTTTTATTTTCATTCCAGTTAATCAACATACAATGATATATATTAGTTTCAGGTGTTCTGCTCCCTTTCACAGCAAAACTTCTTGGAGGTTCCATCTACATTTACTATCCACCATCTACTTTTCACATCCCATTCACTCTTCAACCTACTTCCATCAGGGTTTTCTCTTCCATTCTACTTAACCACTAGTCAAGACCAGACACTTCTACACTTTAAAATTAAAAAGAAACATTTCGCTTTGCCCTTCCTGAGCTCTCAGAAACATTGTTTCCTGACTACTACTTCCTTAACCACTTGCTTTCCCAGCTCCCATTTCATTACTCTTTGCTCAAAGGATTTCTTTTTCAGTTTCACCTGCCAACATTCTGGTTTACCAAACTCAGTTCTAAGCCCTCCATTCTTTTCTCACTACTCTACACCCTAATTTCGAGTTTTAAATCCTTTAAATCCTGATGCCTCTTTTTCTAAGTACCAGATTCATATGCTTAACTTCTATACTTTCACTGGGACCCTGACATAGGTATTTTAAACATTAACATAATAAGCATAAAGTAGATCTCTTTTCTCTAGTCTGAAACCTTTCACCTTTAGTCTTCACTATCTCAGTATATCTACCTAGTTGCTTAGACCACAGATCTAGGAGTTGATCTTGATTTTCCCTCTTCCCTCACTCTCCACAGCAACTGCATAAAAAGCCCCCATTGGTATGACTTCCAAAATATTATGTAGAAACTGTCCACTTTTCCCTTTTTGGCATCTGTACTAGCAAAATACATAGCACATGATAAACAGATGTTCAGTAAACACTGACAGAAGCACACAAAATTACAAACAAGAACCAGAGAAAGCCTTTACCATGTAAGATTTCTGTTAATAAATACACAAAGTACTGTTTGTTGGTTTATTTACCAGTCTATGGAAAGTTTCATTATATCAAATTCTTCATATCTATGGGAGTCACTATGTAGGTATACCTACACTTAAGCACCCAAACCTAATAAAGTAAGGATTCATACAAACAATGATTACACATCATAAAATTACAAGAAAAATTATATAGCTAACTCTAAGTGAATTCATTTGGATATAAGGTAATGCACTTTTTAAAATTTAAATTCAATTAACATATATTATTAGTTCAGAGGCAGAGGTCAGTGATTCATCAGTCTTATATAATACCCAGTGCTCATTACATCACATGCCCTCCTTAATGTCCATCACCCAGTTACCCCATCCCCCTTGCCCTCCAGGAACCCTGTTTGTTTCCTATACTAAGAGTCTCTTATGGTTTGTCTCCCTTCCTGATTTCACCTTGTTTTATTTTTCCCTCTTTCCCTATGACTGTTTTGTTTCTTAAATTCTGTATGAGTGAGGTCACATAATTTTCTTCCGACTTATTTCGCTTTGCAAAGTACCCTCTAGTTCCAACCACGTTGTTACAAATGGCAAGGTTTCTTTTTTTTTTTTTTTTTTTTTTTAATGACTAAGTAAAATTCCAGTCTGTGTGTGTTATGTGTGTTTACCACATCTTTACCCATTCATCTGTCAACAAACATCTAGGCTCTTCCCATAGTTTGGCTATTGTGGGCATTGCTGCTATAAACGCTGGGCTGCAGGTGCTCCTTCAGATCCCTACTTTTCTATCTTTGGGGTAAATACCCATTAGTGCAATTGCCGGGTCATAGGGTAGTGTTGTTTTCAACTTTTTGAGGAACCTCCATACTGTTTTCCAGAGTGGCTACATCAACATTCCCATGAACACTGCAGGAGGGTTCCTCCTTTTCTGCATCCTCACCAACATCTGTCATTTCCTGACTTACTAATTTTAGCCATTGTGACTGGTGTGAAATGGTATCTGATTGTGATTTTGAGTTGTATTTCCCTGATGGCCAGAAGGATACTGAGCATTTTTTCATGTGTCTGGTGGCCATTTGGATGTCTTCTAATAATTGTAATACCTGTTCATGTCTTCTGCCTGTTTCTTGATTGCATTATTTTTCTTTGGGGGTTGAGTTTGGTAAGTGCTTTATAGATTTTGGATACTAGCCCTTTACTTGATACATCATTTGCAAATATCCTCTCCCATTCTGTCAACTGTCTTTTGGTTTCGTCGACTGCTTCCTTTGCTGCGCAAAAGCCTTTTATCTTGATGAAGTCCTAATAGTTCATTTTTGCCTTTGTTTCCCTTATCCTTGGAGTCATGTCTAGCAAGAAGTTGCTACAGCCAAGGTCACAGAGGTTACTGTCTGTGTTCTCCTCCATGACCGATGGATTCCTGTCTCACATTTCGGTCTTCCATACATTTTTTAGTCTATTTTTGTGTATGGTGTAAGGAAATAGTCTAGTTTCATTCTTCTGCATGTGGACATCCAATTTTCCCAATACCATTTGTTGAAGAGACTGTCTTTTTCCCATTGGGTATTCTCTCCTGCTTTGTCAAATATTAGTTGACCATATAGCTGAGGGTCCATTTCTGGGCTCTCTGTTCTGTTCCACTGATCTATTTGTCTGTTTTTGGGCCCATACCATACTGTCTTGATAATAACGGCTTTATAATAGAGCTTGAAGTCTGGAACTCTGATGCCACTAGCTTTGGTTTTCTTTTTAAACATTTCTTTGGCCATTCAGGTCTTTTTTTATTTCCATACAAATTTTAGTATTATTTGTTCTGGCTCTGTGAAAAAAAGTTGGTGGTATTTTCATAGGGATTGCACTGAATGTATAGATTCCTCTAGGCAGCATAAACGTTTGAAAATATTTTCCTTCCAATCCATGAGCTCAAAACGTTTTTCCATTTCTTTGTGAATTTCAAGAGTGTTCTGTAGTTTTCTGAGTACAGATCCTTTGCCTCTTTGGTTAGGTTTATTCCTAGGTATCTCATGGTTTTGGGTGCAAGTATAAATGGGATCAACTGATTTCTGTGCATTGATTTTTTATATCCTGCTACTCTGCTAAACTCCTGTATGAGTTCTAGCAATTTTGGGATAGAGTCTTTTGGGTTTTCCACAAAAAGTATCATACCATCTGCAAAGAGTGAGAGTTTGACCTCTTCTTTGCCAACTCAAATGCCTTTTATTTCTTTTTGTTGTCTGATTGCTGAGACGAGGACTTCTAGTACTATGTTGAAAAGTAGTGGTGAGAGTGGACATCCCTGACCTTAGGGGAAAAGCTCTCAGTTTTTCCTCACTGAGAATGATACTTGCTCTGGGCTTTTTGTATATGGCTTTTATGACAGTGAGGTATGTTCCCTCTATCCATTCACTGTAAAGACTTCTAATCAGGAAGGGATACTGTATTTTGTCAAATGCTTTTTCTGCATCTATTGGGAGTATCATATGGTTCTTTTTTATTTTTTTTTTTAAATGTAGTGTATCACCATTGATTGATCTGCAGATGCTGAACCACCCTTGCAGCCCAGGAATAAATCCTACTTGGTCATGGTGAATAACTCTTTTCATGTACTGTTGGATCCTACTGGCTAGCATCTTGGTAAGAATTTTTGCATCCATGTTCATCAGGGATATTGGTCTGTAATTCTCCTTTTTGATGGGGTCTTTGTCTGATTTTTGGGATCAAGGAAATGCCGGCCTCATAGAAAGAGTCTGGAAATTTTCCTTCCATTTCAATTTTTTGAAATAGCTTCAGAAGAATAGGTATTAATTATTTAAACGTTTGGTAGAATTCCCCTGGGAAGCCATTTGTCCCCGGACTCTTGTTTGGAGATTTTTGATTACTGCTTCAATTTCCTTGCTGGTTTACAGGTTTGGTCAGGCTTTCTACTCCTTCCTGGTACAGTTTTGGGAATATGTATGTTTCTAGGAATGCATCCATTTCTTCCAGATTGCCTAATCTGTTGGCATACAGTTGCTCATAATATGTTCTTATAATTGTATTTCTTTCATGTATTTCATTGATTTCTGCTCTAATCTTGATTATTTCCCTTCTCCTGCTGGGTTAAAGCTTTATTTGCTGTTCTATCTCCAGCTCCTTTAGGTGTAAGGTTAGATTGTGTATTTGAGACTGCTCTTGTTTCTTGAGAAAGGCTTGTACTACTATACACTTCCCTCTTTGGACTGCCTTTCCTGCATCCCAAAAGTTTTTAATAGTTGTGTTTTCATTTTCATTTGTTTCCATGACTTTTTAAAATTTTTCCTTAATTTCCTGGTTGACCCATACATTCTTTAGTAGGATGTTCTTTAGCCTCCATGTATTTGAGTTCTTTCCAAATTTCCTCTTGTGATGAGCTCCAGTTTCAACGTACTGTGATCTGAAAGTATGCAGGGAATGATCCCAATCTTTTGGTATTGGTCGAGACCTGTTGGAAAAAGTATTCTTTGCTGCACATTCTCCTCATTTAGCACCTGAATATATTATACCAGTCCTTTTTGGCCCGCCAGGTCTCTGTGGATAGGTCTTCTGCCAGTCTAATATTTCTACCATTGAGGTTATGGACCTCTTGTCCTGAGCTGCTTTCAGGATTTTCTCTTTGTCTCTGAGATTTGCAAGATTCACTATATATAAAGTCTATGTCAGGGTGCTGACCTATTTTTACTGCTCATGAGGGGGGTTCTCTGTGCCTCCTGGACTTGAATGCCGGTTTCTTTCCCTACATTAGGGAAGTTCTCTGCTATAATTTGTTCCAACACACCTCCTGCTCCCCCCACTTCCTCTTCTTCTGGGATCCCAATTATTCGAATAATGTTTCATTTTATGGAATCACTTATCTCTTGAATTCTCCCTCTGTGATCTAATAGTTGCTCATCTCTCTTTTCTCAGCTTCTTTATTCTCCATCATTTCGTCTTCTGTATCACTAATTCTCTCTTTTGTCTCATTTGTCCCAGCAGGTAGAGGCTCCATTTTTTATTGTATTTCATTGATAGCCTTTTTTATTTCAACTTCATTAGATTTTAGTTCTTTTATTTCTCCAGAAAGGGATTCTCTAGTGTCCTCGATGCTTTTTTTTCAAGCCCAGCTAATATCTATAATCATTAATCTGAACTCTAGTTCTGATATCTTACTTATATCCACACTGATCAAGTCCCTGGCAGTCAGTACTACCTCTTGTTCTCTCTGAGGTGAGTTTTTCTGTCTTGTCATTCTTACAGAAGAAAATGGTCACTTTTCTATTTATAGAGTTGTGGCTATTCTTTTCTTAGATATCCGGTTGAGTTCACAGGTATTCAGAATGATTTGACAGCTCTCTAGCTCAATTCTTGGTACCAGATCAAACTAAAGTTTCCTATTCCCCTGCCATCTTGGACTATGCACTAGTGTTTGGTGATATACTTCCAACAGTGTGTAAGAACTGAGTACTATGTGCATAGCATCATGCTAGATATTGTTCACAATATAAAAATCGTGGAGGTAATGTTAATGCTCTCAAGAAATTCATTATGGAGAAAAAGGGACCTCACTACCCATCATTTAATTAACAGCACATATAAAAATAGTACATGATTAAGTGTCAAAATAACCGGATGCAAGGCTTAAATCCAGACTTCATAAGCTAGAAGTTAAAAAGGAAGCAATGAGGTCAGAGATATTTTAGAAATTTAGAAAGAATCTGGTCTGTATTTACTCATTTAAACACTTGGGTACCTTGGGTTCAGCATAAGAACCCAGAAATCACTATAAATTGCATTTATTCCTTACTGTGTATTAGGTACTTGGTAATATTACATGTATAACTTAACTGTCACAACGGCTCTGAGACTACTACTATTCTGTATCTATTTTACATCTATTTCAATACACCTATAATGTGCAGGAATGAATAATGTGGGCAGAGAGGTAGGTAAAGGCCACATTGTTAACGGCATTGGGTAGGTCCCTAAGAAATTTGAACTTTATACAGGGGCTACAAAATATATTTTGGAGGGAGAAAGGTTAGGCACTTTCTTTTAGTACTATCCCTCAGAAAGCAACATAAAAGGAAAGTATGAAGCAAGGACAAACAGGAGACACAAAAACTTAAGTTATTATACCACCTATGCTAGTGAAGCTATGCAGAAACAACCCATCACACATTCCTAGTGGGACTCCAAAATGGTATACCCACTTTAGAAAACAGTTTGACAGTTTCTCATAACACTAAATATGAAAATACCAAATGACCCAGCAATTGCACTCTTGGGCATTTATCCCAGAGAAGAGAAAACTTGTATTTACATAAAAATCTGTACTTTATGGTTCATAACTACTTCATTCATAACAGTCCCAAACTAGAAACAACAGATGCCCTTCAACAGGTTACATAACTGTGGTATATCCACACCATGAAATATTACTCAGCAAAAAGGGGGACAAACTAATGATTTATGGCAACAACTTGACTGAATCTCAAGGTAATGATGCTGAAAAGAAAAAGTCAATCTCAAAGGTGCATATGGTATAATTCCATTCATATAACATTCTAGAACTGGCAAAATTATGAAAAGACAAAATGGAAAACAAATTACTGGTTGCCAGGGGTTATGAATAAGGGGAGGGTGTGGTTATAAAAAGACAACAGAAGAGATGTGTCAGTCATAGAACTGTTTTACATCTTGTTGTCAATATACAAACTTACCCATGTGATTAATTACATAGAACTAAATACACACACACACACACACACACACACACACACACACACAAATGAGTACAAGTAAAACTGGGGAAATCTAAGTAAGATTTGTGAATCTTAATGTCAAAACCCCGGCTGTGATATTGTACTACAGTTTTACAACATTTGTGGGAAACTGGGCAAAGGGCATATGGGATCTTTTGGCATTATTTTACAAAAACATGTCAATCTACAATTATCTCATATATTAAAATTACTATTTAAAAAAAAGATCACCAAAATAATCCAAGTAAGAAGTTATGACAACTTTAACCAAGACTGCGACAATGAAATGTATCAGCATATTTTACAGCAGAATAAACACCAGCCAAGTAAGATAAACAGCAACAGCATGTAGCTTTGGCCCACAGTAGCTCCTTCCTGAAAATACTTTCTCATCCAATCAAGGTAAGGAGAGGGAAATAAATTGTATGACCTCTGAGGAAAATTCTGTCTTTCATAATGACCAGGTACAAGCTTGTCTTACATGACTGACTTCTAGAATCTCACAGGAATTTCCCTAAAGACCACATTCTGTTATACAGGGTTTTTCAACTTTAGTATTATTGACATTTTGGGCTGTATAATCCTTTGTTGAGAGAGATCACCTATGAATTGATTAGCAGAAACCCTGGCTTCTTCCCAAGAGCTACCAGTAGCTACTCCCTACCCCAGCTGTGACAGCCAAAAATGTTTCCAGACATTGCCAGATGTTCCCTGGAGAGTAAAACTGACCCCAGTTGAGAACTACTGTGCTAGGCTCATTAAAAACAAGAACAAAGAACTCAAGTCTGGGAGATAGCTACAGATAGATTCTGAGAAGTCTGAAAATTTTAACTTTAAAAAAGGTCAGTACTTAACTCATGACTGAAAAACATTACTGTAGGGAACACAAAGATGAATAATTGTAACTGCCTTCAAGAAACTTACAGTGTAGCAAGAAAAAACTTATTAAACTAAAAAGTGATAAAGCTACTACAAAGCAATTACTTTAGATGAGAGAAGTAAGTATTACATCTGAGCATACACTTTTATCCGTATAAGAAGCCTTTAATGGGAGCTCGGACTCCATGAAGATTTACTTAATCCTTTTTTAAAAAGTCTATTAAAGCTACAGGTACTGACTGAGGGTCCACAATTTGGAAATGAGGGATGTTGTCAAGGCTTTCACATCCTTTGTGAAAAGAGGGGAGACAGTAACTGAGGGTAAATAAATGTGGTCTGGATTCTTATACATACTAACAGACAGACTGCTTCTAGCATTGATTCATCTCTAAGATGCCATCTCTCTATAAAGCATTTCAACATAAATTATCTACCTGACAGTGACTTTATTAATGACATTAACAACTTCACCCACCAAAAAGTAAACATGTAATCATCTGGAGAGGGTCCTAGCAAAATATCTAACTACTCAAATGAATAATGGGTGGATTTCCTCCTAGTTTCCCCACATATGTATTTTTAAGTATATTCACATGAAAATGGGTTTTTTATTATACCATCATTTCATTCTTAAAACCACTGATTTTCCTTTTGCTTCACAACTAATTTGTTAAGTACTTTCCCTTACTCTAATGATTGTCAATCAGAGGATCAAGAGAGGGAAAAAAAATTTTCAGTGTCTCTTCCTCCTTCCTCATTATCAACAGAGGTTCTTAAGCAAGAGGCCTCAGCTTTAGAAAGTATAGGAAACCCTTAAAACTCAGTAAAATTTTGTGCATGTGCATTTTTCCAGGAAAAGTACCCTAATCTTTCTTCAAATTTTCAAAGGCTAAGAACACTTCCCCTGAAGCTCAAAATGATTACTTTGTACAAAGTACTCAAGGTATACCTTCTATTTGGACAAAATTAGATACAATCACAAGATCACTTCTATCACACACTTTATTTTGTTCTAAAGTTTAGAAACCACAAAAACTACTACTTTTAAAAAGCAGTCCCTTTTGGGGTTTCCTTTTTTTGCAATCATAGCTTAAGCCCTATTTACTTGAGGACTCTTTTAAAACATCAACTTAGATGACAAGAAAACATTACAGAGTTAGAAATCATAAAACTATACCTACTGTAGAAATAACTCTTCTAGGATTAAGTGGAACAATTTGTACCATACCAAATTTTGGAGTACATAAAATAAAGAACCCTATAAAATTACCCATAAGTCCTGGAATAGTAACAATTGTCCAATAATAAAAAATTATAATAAGAATATTCTATGATACAGGAGTTAAGTGACTCCTTGATATATTAATATATCCTAACAATTATAATTAATGTGCTGCAGAAGAGTAATTTCAATATTTGCAGTATGCCAGTTTTTGCTAAACATTCAAAATATGCTGCTATGAAAGCTAAGGAAAAAAGTTTGAATAGAAAGCCACACCAAAGAAATTTACATATGCTTTTAAGTTAGTGAAAACAAGCACACCAGTGACACAATCATTTAAATTAAGCCCCATTAGAACACATAAGTGAAATAAATATACTTTAAAAATTGACCATCTAGTTACATTTCAATCTGAATTGAGAAGTACTAAATCATGGTCAAATGGACACCACAGAACAAGTTCAAAGAAATAGTAAAATATAAACAGAAATACTCACCTTATATAACCGTACCTATATAACACCATAAATTGATGTACCCAACACCAGAAATGACACCAACTTTATGAGAAATTTTAGCAACTCCATATAACCAATCAGGCATAGACCAATTTAGCCAGTCAGTAAGAAAGCAAGTGAAATGGTTACTAAAGAACACCTCACCAAATTCTTCCCAAATGAGATTAGAGATAGGAAAGAGCTAAATCTTGCTGAAAACATAAAATGTTTAATTTTCAACAAAATCATATTTTACTAGACTGAATTCCTTGAGATCAGAATCCATAACCAATTCATTTCTGTATTCTTAGCTTCAAACAGTGCTCAGGCATAGCAGACATTTAGTAGAATGCTCTTTGAATAAAATGACAGTTTTCTTAAGTTAAAATAAATGGTAATTACTTAAAAAAAAAAACCCAAAACAATCAAACAAAAAAACCCCACCCCACATAAATGGTTCTGTTGTCACCATAACAAAAGCCACATACTCAAACTGACTTCAACTGACAACAGTCAACTTAATGTGCTAGGCCATAAGATTAATTATAAATCTTGTTTGTAACAGGTATTATGGTTTTTGTCCCATAAAAAGTACCCCACAATCTGGGGAAAAGGCAACTTCACCCAGAGCTCTAGGGATAAAGGCTCAGGGCTACATTCAGTACCATAAATTCTATTCTCCTGGCCAGAGTTCACTGGTTAGGAATGGATACAGGACTCAATTCAAGGTAAATAGGCTGGAAAAGATGCTGATTGAGGAGTCTGGAAAAGCAACCTTCTCATTCTTCTGCACATACTGCCTTTATAAGAGTAATCCACACTGTCTCCCCAAACAAATTCTGCAAGACCATAATGGTTATAATGGATACTCTCAACTGGCAAGAAATCTAACCAAGGTGCTCTCCCAGAATAGGTAAAAAAATAGAAAATCTCAAACTTTCAGGCAATTCAAGACTTAAATGACCTTGCTCATGAAACAAAGTCTACTCCCTATCTGTATGTGATCTGTAAGTATTGTTCTTTCTATAGGAAGCTTTTTAGCACCCAACTTTTATTTAGCCTTAATTAAAATTCTTTCAAGAATTTTAGTTTTCTCTCAGATGTGAACACTGACAGACCATCAAATAACTGTCAAGAGGTTAAATGATACACACTAAAAATGAAAACTTACCCTGTAATTTATGCATTTCGATATAGACAAACAAGAGTTCAATATAGACATATATCTGATTACTTTTCTATCTGGAATGATCAATCAAGAGAAAATCTTCACCACCACCACTGTCTGGGTAAGAGTATTTTTAAAAGGTATTTTACTTAATAAAGACTA
Source organism: Enhydra lutris kenyoni (assembly GCF_002288905.1). Lineage (NCBI taxonomy): Eukaryota > Metazoa > Chordata > Mammalia > Carnivora > Mustelidae > Enhydra > Enhydra lutris. Next base: position 30,922,147 of record NW_019154088.1, on the reverse strand, counting down.
AGATTCTAGAAGTCAGAAGTCAAATAATTCTAAACCTAAGATTACATTCTAAAGGTTCTATCATACTAATTAATACTAAGGTATCAGTACACTATTTACTAATATTAAATTAACATTTTCTGATTCAATATATACAGATAGACATCTATCTCCTCACAGCTTGTTTTGAAGGTAACATACCTATTTTGGTATTCTTCCCCAAATCCTGTTACAATGGCTATAGCAGTACATTCTTCTAAGACATTATCTGAGAATCAGGTTTAGTAAGAAGGAAGCAGTAAAACAGAAAAGAATACGGACTGGAAGCAATATTTGAAAATAAGATAGGAATTGGTAGTTGTTAATACAAATAAGAGAATTAAAAGATTCAGGACCTGGAAGATCAGAAAATAATTTTAAAAGCTGAAAATGAAAAATCAACATAATACCTACTCTAATGCACCATAAAATTCACCAAATATTTTACTATTTCCTGTCTGAATCAAGCTAACAGCACTGAAAGAGATAACTGAAGAGAAACCAAACTGGATTAAACACACTTATACCTCATTTCATTGAATGAGTGTGTTACAAACCGGCAATTTTATCAATACAACTCAAATTTCTCATCCTCTCAAAGCACTTTCAAACACCTGCAGGTTATGAAATCAATTCAGTAGGTCACAACCAGCACTACCTCATTTCACTATAACAGACAAGAAAATCAAAATAATGTATACAGTAGCGGTAAGTATTATTTTTTGAGATTTCACTTATGTAGAAACATTTATGTGTATGATTTAAACAAAATAATTCCTATGGCTGCAATCAAGAAATATCATACAAGGTTTGGATCTCATAACTAACACTAAACTCATTTTGGAGTATAAAGGACAATCAAGCATAGAGCCTCTGAATGACAAGCTCAGATCTCTTGAGCCTTCCTCAGATGCCAGTAGGGCCCAAAGGTTATGATTTTCCAGGTGTTAAGAAATCTGAGAAAAGTTTCCTGAATTACAGCTCCCATCCTGGAATCAAAGGATGAAGGTAAACAGGATGACCTTTCCTCTCAGAGAGGATTAAAAAAAAAAAAAAAAAAAAGGCAAAGAAATGCATAAACTCAGGTTCAGAATTAATAACAGTATTTAATTTAAAAATAAGTCTAGAAACTAATCCAATATTATGGGACAAAGGGCTGTTGTGAAATATAGCCAGAGTACATGGGGGAAATTTTAGGCCTAATACATACTACAGTAGCATTTATTAAGCACTGCTACATGCCAAGCATTTGAAACACATAGTTCTCATGTCTATCACAATTCCAAATACTATAATCACTCATTTAGAAGTGAAGCAATCAGCTCAGAAGCAGTAAGCGTTACTATTACTCTCTACCTACTGTTCTTAAGGATTATCTTACTACATAGCATTCAACACTGGCAATTCCTCAAGGCTTGGAGACACTCCTCTGTACGTACTCTCCCTAGGTCAATTTCATCTACTGCCATCTCTACTTCATTGTCTCCTAAATATGTATCTCCAACTCAGTGCTCTCCTATGAGGAATGGTATATCTAACTGCCAAACTGGTATCTCAACCTGAACTCTAAAGCCAGTTTTAATTCCCACTCCCCAATTCCAAACCTGGCAAATTTCTAATGCTCTACATCATAAACAGCATCATCACTGTTTAAGCTGCATAAGCTAAAACCAAGAAGGTATCTTTCCTATCTCATTCATCACCCTCCCTCTTCCCCCATACAATACATCATCAAACTTAGGGATTCTAAGTACTCTCAAATCCATCTCATTCTCTCCCTCTGCCACCATTCTCCCTCTCCACTACAACTACTCAAAGCTTTCATCATGGTTTATTTAGACTACTTTAGTATGCCAATTAGTCTTCCATCATTCAACCCGTTCTCCGCACCGAAACAAAGTGATTTCAAATCCATAGCAGTCTAGTTGCAAATTACTCTAAAAAATAAATTAATTGTCTAAAATACTCTAAAATAAAAATGTCTAACAATGCTGAAAAGGTCCAAGTCTAGTCCCAACTCTCAAGTCCCTCCCCTTCAACTACTCTCTCCCATTGAACAAGAGTCAGCAAACTATTGCCTGGGGACCTTCTGCCTGTTTTTGAAAACAGCCATACTCAATCATGAGTATGAGCCATACTCATATTGTCAATGGCTGCTTTGGTACTGCAAGAGCAGATATGACCAGTTATAACAGAGGCTGTATTACCTGCAAAGCCTAAAATACTATCTGGCTCTTTATACAAGTATGCCAGCACCATCATTACATGAATGACCACCCACAGTGGTCTTTTTAAAGAACACACAACCTTCCCTTTTACAACATTCAGCACTCAATCTTCTTCCATCCACCCAACTATTCCTCTTAAGTCCTATTAACCCATGATAATGATACTTCTCAGGGAGGACATTCTTTACTCTCTAGACCAGCACATCCCCATTCAGATTAGCCACATGCAATAGCCCCATATGGGTACCACACTGGAACAGGAGCTCCAAGCCAGAAGACTGTATGTTTCGAGGTGCTCTATTCAATTCCATTGGTCAATGAACCTATCGCTGTGCCAGTACCAATCTTACATGCCAAAGGTTTACATTATCTGATAAAATAAGCACATACACCCAACACCACGACTCCACCTCTGCCTTTCTTAAGTGTCCCATTCTAGGCTCTTTACTCTTCCATATATGGATTAGAATCTGTATGTGCAATTACCTGAAAACCTAACACTTTGAATGAAACACTGAAACCAGAGATTAGTCTGAAGAGCAGTGACTTCATGATACACTATATGCATGGATAGGAAGGCACTAGAGTTCTTCATTTATTTAGATACTTTTCACTGTCTTTCAATACTTTTATTACTTTTCTACATAGTCGTTTGCACAATAATTCCCAGGCACTGGACAATCTCCCATGCTTTTTTTTTTTTTTTTTTTTTTTTTAAAAAGATTGATTGACTGACTGGTTGATTTGACAGAGATCACAAGTAGGCAGAGAGGCAGGCAGAGAAAGAGGAGGGGAAGCAGGCTCCCCCTTGAGCGAGAACCCAATGTGGGGCTCGGTCCCAGGACCCTGGGATATGACCTGAACCGAAGGCAGAGGCTTTAACCCACTGAGCCACCCAGGCGCCCCTAAAATAAATTCTTAAATAAAAATAAAACTGGGGACATGCCTTGGTGCCTCAGTCACGTAAGTGTCCAACTCCTGATCTAAGCTCAGGTCTTGATCTCAGAGTTCTTATTTCAAGCCTCATGTTGAGCTTGATGCTCAGCAGGGAGCGCACTTAAAAAAATACAATAAAAAAAAACTATATGTACATCAGCTTCCACACTTAGACTATATGATACCAATCTCATCCCTACCTTCCACCTATCCAACACAACTTTCCTTGCTCCTCTGGCCTTGCTTAACTAACTGCTTTGGATTTAAACTAGTTTTTCAGTTTTGTAGATTTTTGTAAATACAATGCTATTTCTCAATACCCAAATAAGGACAGTTTCCTATCACCTCTCACCTTACTTCAGTCATAATTTTATGCCCCTGTACAAATGATTCTCCCCACCTAAAATATCTTTACTCCTTCTTCGAAACCAATTAAAAAACCCAAAAGTAATGATTTACACCTTTTTCTTCATGAAGTTTTGTGACATACTACATACTCCATGGCAATTTCTGTCTATATTCTTTTAATATTTATATTTAAACAGGGACCCCTGGGTGGCTCAGTTGGTTAAGCAGCTGCCTTCAGCTCAGGTCATGATCCCAGCGTCCTGGGATCGAGTCCCACATCGGGCTCCTTGCTCGTCAGGGAACCTGCTTCTCCCTCTGCCTCTGCCTGCCATTCTGTCTGCCTGTGCTCCCTCTCTCTCCCTCTCTCTCTCTCTGACAAATAAATAAATAAAATCTTTAAAAAAAAATTTATATTTAAACAAACTATCACAAAATAGTAGATACACTTTTTTATTTAACAAATTTACCAATGTGTCAGGCACCATTGTAAATAAACATGAATTGATTTCTCATAGCAGTCCTAAGTAGTATGATTATCTCTATTTTCCTAGTTGGAAGTGCAGAGAAGTTATGCACTTACAGTTAGTAAGTGGCAGAGCCTCAATTCAAATCCTAGAAGTCTGGCTCTAGACCATGTGCTCTTAAGAATTACAATATGCTTCCTTAAATTGCTCTAGTAGTACTTTCTTAACACTGCCCCAAGCACAAGGTACGATCTCTCAAATCCTATTTAAGCTCTTTAAGGGGGGATGCATGTCTTTAACTTTTCATATCCTTCAACAGCTTTTTGTACAGACTTTAAATGTCTAGCAGGTTTTTAATGAATGCTTACTGAACTGAAACATGAGATGACAATTACTCAAGTCCAGATGACACAATGAATATAATTTTTAGAGAAATTAGGTTGCACTGAAGTGCTCCAGCCTTCCTATAATGCTTAAAAAAAGATACCATGGATAACTGTGATACAATAAAAATAAAACAAGATGAAATCAGAGAGGCAGACAAACCATAAGAGACTCTCAACCACAAAAACAAACTAAGGGACGCTGGAGGGGAGAAGGTGGGGGAATGGGGTAACTGGGTGATGGGTATTAAGGAGGGCAAGTGATGTAATTAGCACTGGGTATCATATACAACTTATGAATCACTGACCTCTACCTCTGAAACTAATAATACACTATGTTAATTAACTGAATTTAAATTAAGTTAAAAGTAATAATAAAGTTAGCCTTGTGTGAGCTAAAGCATTTCACTGTGCATATATACAAAACCATAAAATATAAACTGTGACACAAAACTGTATCTATGAAATTTCACTGTTACCTATGTTTTTCTTTTTAAGACCACAGGTACAGAAACCAAACACTTAAATGACACCTGATTTAAAAATTACTTACAGATGTGAAGCCTTCTAAAATACAATTTCTCCAATTTTTTTTAGATTTCAAATATAATACATGAATCTAAAAATTAAAGCAATGTTATACAGAAGTGCAAGGAAATTCTAAGATAACTCTAAAAGACAGCTGAAACTACTGAGTTAAGGCAACTGAAAGCAGATTATAAATATGACTCTAAGTTGATTCACTACTTCAATAGAAGTGAGGAAAAGATGGACACCAAATGAAAGACTTATATTAAACAAAAGATTGAGTGGAAATATATGAAAATATATGAAACATTTGCAGGTGTGGAGGAAGAGAATCTAGGCCCATTTTTGTCTGTGGGATGATAATAAAAAATTAAAGACAAATTGCTATAGTCAGTGACTTTAAGATGAGGGGATTATAAACACCACCATTACTTTATGTACCTCTAAAAAAAAAAAAAGAAAGAATAAAATCCTGTGTTAATTAAGATATGCCATCAATTACTAGACATACCAGATTTAGGAGCTATAAACAAACAAACAAAACCCAAAACCCTGGATTTTATAATCAATTAAAATATTTATCTTCCAGAAGTTATGATAAGGTTACATCCCAATAAACACACTGTAAGTTGAAAACATTAAATTAAAAAAGCACTTAATACACTAACATTCTGATCATATACTTTGGCCTGGCCTACCTTAAATGAGCTCAAAACATACCAGCCTACAAATGAGCAAAAACATCTATCACAACCCTATTCTATTAATAAGGAGTTGAGTATCTTGTAATTTACTGAATACTGTACTGAGAGTGAAAAACAGAATGATCGTTTACCCTAGTGATCATGGGGCTGACTGGAATTACAGTTTACTACCACTGCTCTGTATCACGTGAGTGTATTGTACTGCGTATCTTCCTAGCGCAGGAAAAAATCAAAATTCTAAATTCTAAACATGGTTTTTACTTAATGTGTTATTCCTTTGCTTCAATTTGAGGAACAATATTATTAATAAACTAACTGGAGGGGCACCTGGGTGGCTCAGTGGGTTAAAGCCTCTGCCTTCGGCTCAGGTCATAATCTCAAGATCCTGGGACTGAGCCCCCCATCAGGCTCTCTGCTCAGCAGGGAGCCTGCTTCCTCCCTCTCTCTCTCTGCCTGCCTCTCTGCCTACTTGTGATCTCTGTCAAATAAATAAATAAAATCTTTAAAAAAAAATAAACTAATTGGAATCAGAGGTTGTGCTAAAATTTGAGAATATTAATACAGATGTGGCATATTCCTTCCTTGCATAGTACTCATACTTAAAAAATTAATACTAAAAGAAGTAGTGTAATAAATATCAAGTCATTGGAATACTCATGTCTTCAATCTAGTGATTCTATTGTTGTACATTCACCCTAAAGAAATGACTGAAAAGGAATAAACTTTTATGTGAACTGGCCACTGTAACAAAAGATAGCAAAATTTAAAACCTGGAAGCCTAACCACCCATTTTTAACATAACTTGCTAAATGAAAAATATAATGACTAAAATGTATTATCAAAAAAACTTTTTTAAAAATAAAAAAAATAAAAATAAGAAGTATAATCGAAATACTATAGAGCAATAGGGAAAATACAACTAAGTGAAAAAATAAAAACTACATATATACTATTGTTGGAACTAAATAGAAATTAGGGAAAACTGGGAGAAGATATAAAGAAAACTAATGAGAAAGGTTTCAACAAGTTCAAAATCTGTTTTTGATCACAGATTGCATATTAAATAATAATACTTTAACCTAATTAAATTTCCTGATTTTGATACCTATACAGTTGTTATTTAAGAGAATGTTCTTATTCCTAGGAAATAAAGTATTTAACAGTAAAAAGAGTCCCAACATCCGCAACTTCATCTCATAGGGTTCAAAATGAATAAACCCCAATAAATACCCACACGGAATAAATCAAGGAAGAGGGACAAAATGTAAATAGCTGGTAAATCTCAGTAAAGGGTAAATAAAAGCTTTTACTCTTCCTGCAGCTATTCTTGAAGTTGAAATTTTAACAGAAAGTTACCAAAACAATTAAGCAGACTTATGATCAAAAATGGAAAAATAACACACACATAAAAGCAATTTAAAATGGGGCACCTGGGTGGCTCAGTTGGTTAGGCGTCTGCCTTCAGCTCGGGTCATGATCCCAGGGTCCTGGGACAGAGTTCCACCTTGGCTCCCTGCTCATCAGGGAGCCTGCTTCTCCCTCTCCTCCCTGATCCTGTTCTCTCTCATGCTCTTTCTCTCTCTCAGATAAATAATAAATAAAATCTTTTCAAAAAATAAAATAAAATGGAACGACTGTAAATGCTTTATCATTAATAAGCATGAAGTAGTAGTATTAACAAACAAATTGAGAAAAAATGCTGAAATTTTTTGACAGTGATTAAATGTGTAGGGAGAACTAGTGATAACAGGTTGAGTACGAAAGATGCCAAAGATATTTAGCCAGTAGCATGTGTTGAGAGTAACTGTAGTAAACAAACATGTATTAAGACTATGGACATAACTGATGAAGAAACTATCAATGTGCAAAATAAAAGCCTGCTGAAAGCTATCTCAAAACCATAAAAATCTTCAGCAAAGCTTGTGCACACTCAAGAGTCAAAGAGTACTAGAAGTGAAGGTGCTAAAGTACCACTGTAATAAAGATCTAATGGAAATTACAAAATACAACTTAGCACATATATTTAAGTTTTCAGTGCTTAATATAATCAGGTCAATTACTATCTACTGAAAACAGATATTGCTATTTAGTCAAAATGCTACAACTCAAACTTAAGAAACTTTTCTACACGTCTTTAGACAAAACACCACCACCCATAAAAAAGAATCCTAGAACTGTTAAATTTCCAATATTACAAATTATCAGTTTGACTATATTGTCATGATCCTTGATTGATACCGGTATTTCAAAATAATTTTCCAAAACTGATAGGTAAAGAAGGCAAAAAAAGAGATAAATGGGATGCTTACAAACAAAATAGAGCAAAATCACGCTATATCTGGGCTTCTATTAGGAAAATAAACATATTTACCTAGAATGATTATACTGAAGAATATGAATTCAAACTTCTACATTAAATAAGGCACAAATAAAAAGGCAATTTAAAAAGTAATGAAAATATTCATCCTCACAAAATAGTCAGAAAATTACTAAAAAAAAAAAAAAAGAAAGAAAATTACTGAATGACATAGGCATCCTAAGTTCTCAATGATGTCAAATTCATTATCTTAAAAAAATACATATTTTAAAAAGCAAAAACAAACATCTTTATAAACATCACTTACTATGAGTTAAACTTACCTTTTTATCTTCTTTTACTTTGTGGGTTTTCTTCTTCATTTTCTTATCATCTAACTCCTGGTCTGAGGTGATTGCAGGATTATCAATACCACCTTTCCAAGTTTCAACAGGAGAAAGAAGCGGATCTTCTTCACTTCCACGATGTCTTCCTTTTCTTTTTGTTTTAGAAGTGGTAAAAGCCTCATCATCACTCGCATCTGAATGTGTTCTTCTATAGTATGACTTGGCTTTACTAAACAGGGTTTTAGATTTGTATTTGTATTTTGAAGGCCTCCTTTCTCCATGACTTTTTGACGTTCTATCAGAAAATCCATTTTCTTCATCTCCTTGGGTGTTATTTACAAAGGAGTTTCGAATTTTAATAATGCGAGTCTGACTATCATCTGGGACAACATATATCTCTTCAGAATAGCCCTTCTGTTTGAAAATTGTGTCAATGGGTTCCGCATAGTTATCTGAAGGATCCATATCTTCAGGATGTGCCAAAGGCACCCGGGAAGTCTGTTTTCTTGGATTTTTACCAATTCCAGCTTCAATTGTTTTTACAAGGTTTGGATCCAGTTTTTTCACATTTGTCTTAGGTACAACTGGTTTAGGTTTAATAGGTGGAGGCACTTTATGGTTGCGTTCATGGTCATGACAATTTGGGGTGCTATGAATAGGATATTCATTTCCTTCTAAATCTAATCTGTATCTAGAACGGTCACTAGGTGTTGGAAGCAACTGTACATCATCTCCAATTGGGCTATAAGGAGGCGGTGCTTCTGTATCATCATCTGAATCAGGATAGTTGTTATATGGAAAGCAGTCTCTGGGAGATGGTAGAAAAACATCCTCACTTTGATGGGTTGATTCCCTTGTATTATCAGATAAGTAGGAATTTTCTATCATATTTTTTTTCTCCAGAACATCACTGAAAAACAGTGTAAAGACCTCAGTTTGTCGATGATACTGAGATAAAGAATACAGTGCTGTAAATTTAGCGGAGATCTCAGTTGCAATGTGTTCTCCTTCAGTCATTAGTTCCTTGATTGCCTCATTTTCAAAAAAGTCTGCTTGGCTATCAGTAACTGCCACCAGCTGTACAGGAATGGTGTCCTGAACTTCTGACAGAAATGCTCGAAGCATTCCCATTGACGCTTTCCGTTTGGCAGAATAAACTAATATATACCCATGAACCAGTTCATCTTTCCTTACTCCAATTGAAGAATGGTATGATAATATTGTGATCTGTATTCGCCTCCTTTTTTCACCAATGATTTTATCAAGCATTAGGGAATTATTTTGTCCAGCTTGAGCAGCACTACAAGAATGAGAATCAAGGAAGGGTGAAAGAATAAGATCCACACTAAAGGGATCACCACACATGGCACACATGACAATTCTCAGGTCAGCTTCTGATACATCCTTACTGGCTGGAACTGGGCTCACGACATCTAAATTATGCTTAACTGATTCTAATACTCCTCTGAGAGCTTGCTTTATTTGGGTTTCATTAAATTTACGAGGATATGTACCAGGAGGTACATCGACAAAAGGGCATTGTAACTTGTTTGCCAACTGTTGCCCTTGGTGCCTGAGAATTGGTAGATTCTTACTCATAGAATCTCTCTGATTAGCCAGAATTAAGGTAAATGGAAGATTAGCCATATACTTATCTTTTCTGATTTGAGAAGCTTCAGTTCTTATTTTTCCAATAAATTCCCCAATAAAATTCAGTGACTCAATGGAATTAAATACACAGAAGCACCCATGTGGTTTAAAGGCGGCAGTCCACAACTGACTTAAGAAGTAAGGCGACTTGGCATCAACTGGCCGAAGATCAAGTTCATAAATTTTTCCATCTAAGGCATACTCATCATCAGTAGATTGTGTTCTTATCTCATTTGCTAGTTCTTGAGCAAGGCCATCCTTCCCTAAAATGAAAAGGTTAACTTTATCTATACTGGTACTATCATGATATAACCGTAAGCGGCCATGATCCAACTGCGAAAGACTACTAGCAAGTAACTGCTCCACTTTAATGTCTGTACAATTTTGGCCACTAAGACAGGTTTCTTTAGTGGGATGATAAACAAACCCTATGTGCTTAAGTAGAAGAGATTCCCTATCGGGTGCAAGTTTCTGTAAAGCTTTATATCTAGGTTCTTCACTCAAAACTGTATGAATTTCACTCATTTTATCTGAACTAGGTGTTGCATTAAGATCTAAATCATAAAAAAGTTCAGAGTGCTCAAAAAGCATTTCCTGAAACTCTTCTTTGGCTTTTTCAACTATTTCTCGCTGATGCCTACCATACACCTCTTTGCTATCAGCCTCAGTGATATATTTGAAGGCTTCATCCTCCATAACAAAGCACATAACTTCTTCCCACGGTTGCCCAGGTGAAATGAACTGAATTTTTTCCAGAGTCTTTTTGAATTTTTCCTTCATTTCTACCCTTCTTTTCTCTGATATCAGATGCTGTACATGGTTCTGATAAACTTTTTCAGCTTCTAAAGTGCTCAGGAGGTCAAATGGAATTCGTCTATCATTAATTTTATCTATGTGGTCAGTTTCATCCCAAGGTGTTTTTTCTAGCACCACAAAACATAACTGAAAATCTGCTCTCTTTTCCATTAACTTCAAAGCTTCTGACCAATTCAAATGTTCAATCTCTTCTAGGTTTGGCAAAAGAGTGTTAAAAGCTCTTGGTAAAGTATTTATATATTCTTCTCTCCTTTTTCTTATATGTTCCTGTTTAAGTTGTTCTATATGTTTTGAAAATGTATTTCTGGCCTTTCTTGTTCCCTCTAAGTTGATGTATTCTTCATAATCAGGATGATTTTTTAATTTATTACTAACAGTTTTCCAAGTTGCATGATAATCTCTCACAGTCTGCACAAGTTTTTCAAACTTATCTGTTGCTGTGACAACAAGTTGTCGCTGTGTTTTATAAGCATCCAGATAGGGAATAATTTTAGGCTTGCCACGAGTTTTATCCAACATTTGTACCAGTGCAGTAAAACATGTCTCAATGTTGACATTAAATCGTGCTGATGTTTCCACTACAAGAAGGTTCTTTTTGTTTGAAGCAAAAGCCTGAACTTCTCTAAGATAATGATCCACGCATTCATCACATTTAGTTGCTGCTATTATTACAGGCTTTTTTGATTTTGATAGTTGGACAAAAAGATTATTCACAAATTTAAGTTGATCATCAAACTTCCTATTGCATCCCTGGCTCACATCAATGCACAGTAAAAATCCGTCTACATTGAGCTTCCCTTCAGGCATTTGCTTCTGTTCAAAGTCTTGCTCCAAGCCCAGCTGATCAGTGCAAATGTACATTAGTTTCTCTGCTGACTGCAATTTAGAGGCAGCTGCACGTTTTATATATGGTTGCAAATTCGTACTCCGATGAGGCAAGAAAGTCTGGTCATCAATGAACTCTGTTTGTTCAATGACATGAATTTTGCATTCTATTCCATCTTCACCATTTTGTGTTATGTCACCCCAGTATAAAAAGTGATCATTGTTTACCACTCGTCCTCCAAAGTCAATGGTGCTAAGCACAGAAGTATGTTCTGGGTAATATTCATCTGCTTTTGAGCGTACAAATCTATTGCACAAACAAGACTTTCCAACTCCACAGTTACCTTTATCTTTTTCAGTCCCAGAGAGTCCAACTACACTGATAGTATAGGATGGGGGGCGAGGCTCTTTGTTTTTTGCCATCATAACTCTCTTCTCATGTCTCTACATTCATAAAGATAACCAGATATACTTCTCATTCTGAAAATAAAATCATCTCAAAATACAGATCCCAAAGTTCAGAACTATATTTGGTTCTTTGTATTTCCCTCATTTCTGTGCAGAAAGGTCTTCAAAATCATATGGATCATCTTCCTAGAAAGAGGAGAAAAAGGAAAAAATTTAATCATGAAATTACATATTACATCATATACACACTAAAGATATTTATAACAAATAACTATGGACATTAACAATAAATATTACATGTATTTTAGGAAGCCACCATAAAGTTGTTTATGATTTATTGCTTTAAATGCAAGAGGACTTCAAAATTTAAGACAAATCTAACAATTAAAATAACTACACACATAATTTAAGGTAATGTCTCAAGAAATTTAAAATAAGCCCCTAATAACCAAATGTGCATTTTATTTTACCTCTGTTCCTTCCTTTAAGTTTGAAGAAATAACTAGTCTTTTCCCCTTCCTCAATTTTCTTGCCTTCTGTGACTACACTATGCTTGCTGATAATTAAATGTACCAGTTGCCATTAACAACTCCCTTACAACTTTCAAAAACAACCTGCTATCACACCGTTCCTCAAAACTTGTTCCCGAAAATGGAATCTCATATAAATTTAGGAAGATTTTACAATTATGTAAAATTTTTCATAAAGTTTAACACGCTCCTGTGAAATCTATCAAATTTTATGCCCCAATACAAATTCAAAACATTCAAATACTTCAATAGGAAAACTGAAATGGACAGTTAATACAAATACTGAAAGTATTTAACTAGACCAATGTTTCTCAAACTATCAAGGTGAAGGATCAATTTTTATTTCATATCTGCGAGTCCAATTTTGTAAAACCCAAAAAGTGAACTTTTTTCAAAAATCCAAACCCTAATAAGATTCAAGAGACATAAAATTACTGTCCAACATTACTTCTAAATGTTCTTGATTTCTATATTCATTTCCTGTCAGAATAGTTACAAAAAGCTCATGGATAACATTTTGAGTAGAACCAAGCTGAAGAATTTTGAGATTGTCTACTTGAGACAATCGTTTAGAATTGTTTGACATACCAGCAACATGAAATAACCCTAAGAATTGAATGTAATTTAATTTACGTTATTTACGTGAAAGCAGTCAATCAGTCTTTTATATAAGTTTTATTTGTAGATTCTTCACACTTTTGAGGTTGAATTAAAAGTAATATATCATTTCTACCACGCCAAAGTTTCACAAGACAGGGAAAATATCCAGTCGTATACATCAACATACATGAAAATTATCTTCAATCCAGACAAAATAAAGAACATAGGAAAAAAAAGAAGAAAGAAAGGAACCATCACTTGTCCCAAATACCTGGCTTCTACACTGACCTCAACTGCAAGTAAACAAGTAAACACCTATTGGTGTTAAGTAACCACCTATTCAAATTACACTATACATTTACTATACTACAATTAATGATTAAAGAAACTATTATAATTTAAAATTATGACTAATAGTTTTGGTAAAATAATATTAAAAGTTAAAATTTCAGATTTACTTTTGTATTTCTGAAGTGTATTCGAATAGCTTCAACTATAAATATTAATAGTATCTGCCATATGATATACAAAAAAAGCATTTATTAGATTCACTTTCATAATAAAATAATCCTGTGTTGAAGGAGCAACACAAAAAGTAGAAAACCACAAATAAATACAACTGATTTAAATCTATTATTTATGAGTTTATGACAACAGCAAAACTGAAACCGCTTTGTGTCATAGCTTCCCCATCTATAAAAAGGGGCTGTGTACCTATACAAATTTAAGAATGAAATCATTTTTGAAAATAAGTGCCTAGCAAACAAAGAAAGTGTAATAAGTAATGTATCAGTTTGATTCTTGGAATCAGTGAAGCTGTCAAAAGATTTTTTGTAAAAAATTACATGATCAGATTGCAACTTTAAAATATTTACCTGGCAGCAGTATATACAATAATTAGAAGTAAAAGAAATTAGGGGAGTCCCATCCAATCCTATTAACTCTTTTTCATTAGTGGAACTTCTAAAAAATATTAATCTGGTTAAACTGGGTACCTGCACCTAGCACCAGTTTCTTTACCTAAACTGCATAAAAAAATTTTGTATTTACTGATAAGAAAACAAAAGGGAATGAACTGGATAACAAAGTTATACACAGTGATAAAAAGGTAAAACAAAATTCACAAAAACAGCATGATTCTGTAACAATTGAGGAAAAAAATGGAAAACACACAAAGGAAAATGCAAAGCCTACCCTTCCTTCTTACTAGAAAAGCAGAAAACTGCAGACAGTACACTTTAAGATGTACATCAAAAGAAAACATACCTAGTGGTTACTCTGGGGAATTTTCATGTTAAACAGTATATACACTAGTACTACATGCAGCTCTTTATTAAACAAAAATCTGTTCTAAAACTAAGAGCAATTCAAAGAAAAGTAAGACTATTCCCTGCCTTCTAGTTTAAGAGACACAAATAGAAAGGTTAATAGTACAAAGTCACATGAACCTAAGTATTATAGAAAATTCTCAACTACAAACCTAATCCCTTGCCTTAACAGTCTCTTTATTCATTTCTCATATATGCTTATTCCAAACACATTAAAAGAAACATTCCTGCTCTCCTACAGCATATACCTCAGAATACTGAGAATACAGAATACTTTCTACTTTAAGCTACAGAGTGTAAGCAGAAATAAAAACACTCTCATCATAAAATGTATTTTAAAAGCTACAGGAAGAAAAGGGCCTTAAAATTAAATGGAGATGAGTGGAGCATGAAGTTACCACCCCTTTTGGGAGGCTTTTTATCTAATGAGAAATAAAATTATACAGAGGATAAATTTTAATATTGGGGTTTCAACACACATCCTAATAAATTTGATAGTGACAGGCTCTGAATCATGAATATTAAAGTTTAAATTAAAAATGAGGTAGCTTTGTGTGACATTTATGGTTTTCACACCAAATTCACAGTAAACTACCAATTAGACACTGAGGAACATCCATGTTCTTCCAGGAAGGCTACCTGCTGGTTATTTTGAAATCAGCTCCAGAGCTTATGTCATGAATCACTACAAAGTGATTTTCAAACGGTGGTGGAAAATTCTTTCACTTACAGGTGGTAAAAAATATTGGACAAATAGGTGCTCTCTCCCTCCAACTCAATCATCAAAAGCAGTACATGCTTTATCTGATTTACAGGTTTACTTAACTCAAAAGATCTTTTAAATGTTTTTCCAAAAGCTTTAATATTTAAAAAATGTTTTCAGAGTTTAAAAAAGTTTGAGAAACCAGAAGACTAGGAAAAAACTGTTATAACCCACCCTCAAAAACATTTTGCTATTTGTTTGGGAGAGTATGGTGTTACCACCTCATGAGAGAAAGATAGCATTCATGAATTTGGCTGTAACAGGTTATAAGGGCATTTAATTTCAGCCACCTGGATAGTTTACACATACATGAATTTTCTACTGGCCCTCAACATCCAGGTCAAAATTACTATCCATTAAGTAACAAAGGTAATTTTTCTTCTGCACTGATTAAAAAAAAGAATCCCCTGTTTTTTGTGTGTGCTCCTAGTAATAAACTAATGGCTGATATCTATATGCAGGCTATTCAATTTAATCTGAAAATTCCTTTCAAATGTTTAATGATAATATTTGATTATGTTGATCCATACAACTTCCCGTTTTTTGATGTGACTTTACTTTCATGTAACTTGTTCTCATTTTCTCGTATCTTTACCCTTGAAGAAACCATGACAAAAGTAGCAATCATCGACTCAAAGCTATCCAGTTAAAAAGAGTCTCTGGATGACCAATCTTTATTCTCTTAGGCAAAGTACTGCTTTTCAGCAGTTTGCAATGCATTTTTTTTTTTTTAAGATTTATTTATTTGAGAGTAAGAGAGAAGGGAGGGGTGTCAACTCCCACTAAGCAGAGAGCCTGATGTGGGGCTCGATCCCAGGACCTGAGCCAAAGGCTGGTCTCAACCAGCTGAGCCACCCAGGTGCCCCAGCAATGCAGTTTCTTTCTCATTCTATCTTTAAGTTCATTTTACAACCGTTTCAAGGAAATGTTTAGATTAAGTACCTTCCCAGAAATTAACAACAATGTATAATTTGAGTAGAACTACAGCTGATGAGAGAGATGGAGGGGTACACCAACTATCTGCCTGATATTGTTGAGTGGTCCCTAAAACTGTCTTAAAAATGAAGCCATCTATACGACGGAATTTTCTAAGATACGTGACAGCCATTCAAACACAACATACTACTTCTAGTGGAGTTTTAATAACATGAAGTGCTTTCTGCAAGAAAAATTTTTAAGTCCTACAGGGAACCTAGGAAAAATCAATTCTTAGTGATTCTGGACTTAAACCAAAATTTGTTTTGTACCTTCTCACAAAGTTTGCGTTCATAAATATAAGGTGGAATTCTAAAATTATTTTATACTTTTAAATTATTATACTTTGTTAGGAAATTCCCTTTGGTCCTATCTTCAAAATATATTGAGAATTTATTACTTCTCATTACATTTATTGCTCTATTTTTGACCCCGTCCACCAACCTATCTGGCCCCAGATTAGTCCAAAGACTAGTTTCCCTGCTTCCATTCCTGCTCCTCTTCCCATCTATTACTACCAGAGCAGCCAGAGTTTCTTTTAAAACATTAAGTCAGAGTTTCCCACTCTTAGGCCCAAAACCCTCCAGGGGCTCCTAAAAGTCAAACTCAAATCCTTTCTGTGGGATACTATAATATCTACCTTCTCCAACCCTGGCTTGCTCTCTGACCTACTCTCATATATTCTCCCATTCTTATTCTGCTCCAGTCACATGGAGGAACACTGTTCCTCAGCACGTCTGCTTTTACACTTGCTTTTCCCGATAACCCCCCAAATCCTCCTTGCCTCTTAACTCCTAAGTTACTATACAACTTATTTATTACTTGTCATTAACTCTATCCCTCTCCCCACCCCAGACCATACTTAATAAAGATCCACAAAGGCTTCAAATCTTTATTTCATCAATGTATTCCAAAAGCCTCCAACAGTGCTTCCTATGTATTAGCTACTCAATAAATTCATGAATCTTAATAAATGTTCAAATCACAATGTTGTTAACTCTTTGGCCAAAAAAAAAAAAAAAAAAAAAAAAAAAGAGGAAATCACACGATGTTTACTAAATAAGCTCTGTAACATATTAATCTAAAAGTTTTCTAAAGCTATTAATGGAAGGGATCACGGGTGACTTAGTCAGCAGATCGGACAGGTTGCAGCTCAGGTAGTGATTTCAGTTTAGTGAGATCTAGCCCCCAGTCAGGCTCTGTGCTCAGCACGGAAGTATGCTTAAGATTCTCTCACTCCCTCTTCTTCTGCCTCTGTCCCTCTTCCTTCCCCCCACCACGCCATTGTCGCTAAAATAAATCAGTAGATAAATAGATAGATAGCTTTAATGGAGGAAGTGCACATGGATTTCAAGGTCATCAAAAGTCAAAAATTAAGCCACCAAAATGAAGACTATGATCTATAGTATCTTCAGTCAGAATAACCATCTAGTTTTTTAAAAATATTTTTTAGAATCACAATTATAAGAAATTACACGTTCCATCTTCTTTAGGTCAAATAAAATATCCCTTATATAAACAAATATTTGAGAAAAGACACTTCCAAGCCCTAAGACTATCATGTATCTTACAATGTCAGGCAATCTAGACTAGCTTAATAAAAGTAGCAACTGAATTACTAAAGATGAATATGGCACAATACTGATATAGTACTACTTTTCTTAACACTGCTCATTCTCAGTAACAAATTTATCAATGCCATGAAAAATCACAAGGGGAAAGCCATTTTAACATACATGATAACTAAAAACAATGTAATACCTATAGAAAAGTCAGTTATATTCCATAATAATGTGTTTGACCAAGTTTTCTACCACATAAGCACATAATCTTAAGGCTGAGTGGAATGCTAAAGACATCATTCATATGAACTGCTCTTTACACAAAACTATAACCAAGTTAATGAAATGAAAATCTATTAAAAATTTCAACAACTTACATAGCAACTAAATAACCTGGAAGCATATCTTGGTAGGATTCAGAATTAAACTATATTAGGATGGAAATTTTATTGTTTTTTTTTGGTTGTAGTTGTTATATTTTTACTTTTAACCATATTCCCAACACCCTAAACAGCACCTGACACACAGTAGGTACTCATATATTTGATGACTACATGGGTCAATCTGCAGACTCAGATCCTAAACCACTAAGCAATCCTGAAGTCGTATTTATGGTCAAAATTAACAAAAATTACAAGCATGTTATGGGCCCACACACTATTAGTATAGCAATATATTCTAAAATAAAAAGTCTCTAGTTTTTTTCAAGACCAACAGTCCGCTTGTTAAGACTGATTAGGTAACCCTGAGGGCTCACTGGAAATACTTCCAGGAAGGTCCAAGTAGGCAGTACTTTGGGAGCACTTACTCAACAAACACAATTCTGCTTTTATTCATTTTTATCTTTTGATATTTCAAGTACTTCTTGTTTGAAAAAAAAGTTTCACTTCATTAAATATTTGAAAACCAATGACCTAAACTATTTCCAAACAGATTAACTACCCTATTATTTTATCAACAGTTTCCTCTAACAAGATGTTATGTCCAATGCCTTGGTATGAAGTTATTCTAAACTGTTTCTAGACCATATCCTCACTCTGTGGTGAAAACAGAAGAAACAAAGGTCATTTCATTTATAGCAACCTATGTGAACAATCCAGTAAGTATTTACTGTGCCTATCTCAGCTTTATGTCAGAGGTTTCGAGGGTACAAAGGTATAGTATAGGGACGTCCACTAAGCTAGTGCTATGAATATTCACCTCCCTTCCAGATTCTGAGGTATTCTCAATGGAGAACAGAAAAGTGAGGGAAAGGTCATGATTTTGACATACAAGATTATAATGCTATACAAGGGAAAATCATTATTTTCACTATACAAAATACGTTAGGTAAGTCTTAACAATTTTCTTACTGATGGGAACACTAAAGTTAAATAAGAATCTCAGGAAGACATATAGACTAAAAAGAAGGTATAGATATGCAGGGGGGAAAAAGGCTCAAAACCACTTTCCCCACAATTTTAAAAGAAACTTTATGGTACCATAGCTGAGAAGACAAAGGTGATGTGCTATACCATGGAACTGATAAATGCAACAGGAATTACAAAACATGAAAGATCAGTGTAAGCTGGGACAGATGAAGTTTGGAAAACTGGCCAGACAGTATATATTTTAGGCTTTACATACCACACAGTGTCTGTCAGTAACAATTCAACTCTGCTGTCACAGCACAAAAACAGCCATAAACAATACTTAAATGAATGACCATGGTTGTGTCTATGAACACAAATTTGAATTTTCATATCATTTTAATGAACCACAAAACATTATTCTTTCAATTGTATCCTCAACCATTTCAAAATGTAAAAAGCCATTATATAGAAACAGTTCAGAAGGCCAATCTGATCCAAGGGCCATAACTGCAGACCCCTGGAATAGATTAAGTTACAGTGAGGAGAAAGGATTTGAACCAACTTTGAAAAATAAACTGGATGTGGGGCACCTGGGTGGTTCAGTGGGTTAAACATCTGCCTTCAGCTCAGGTCATGATCTCAGGGTCCTGGGATAGCCTGCTTCCCCCTCTCTCTGCTTGCTGCTCTGCCTTCTTGTGATTGCTCGCTCTCTGTCAAATAAATAAATAAATCTTAAAAAGAAAGAAAGAAGGATAAATAAACTGGATTTGAATTTTAGAAAGAAGTCATTCCCGGTGTGTGACTAGGGTGGAGTGGCTGAGCACAGCTGCCATGGTGAAAAGCAAACTTATTTCTTATTTTGTTTCTGAAGATATAAAGTATGACTATAGAAGGTCTTCAAGGACAAGCAGGAGTTAGACCTTATAATAAGCAATAAGAAATCATTATAAGCTAGAAATGGAATACAAAATTAATTTGCTGAGGCACAAAGCCCAAAAGATGGACAAATCCTGGAGGCTTGAAAGTACCTCAACTACCAAAGAATTCGAAAGAACAATCCAAGAAAAAGAATTTGATGACTGGCTGCTAATTATAAGAAATAAAGACAAATGAGTCAGTGTTTCTTAACAAAAAACTGATCAGTTTCAGCAACAGATGGTGGTATCACTTGAGTTTCAGATGACAGTGTTTCTAAAGAAAAGTGAAAATACAGAAATGAAATAAGGCAACATTAGAATTAGTAACATAAATCTCAAGATCATAAACGTAAGAAAAATCATTTAAGAGAGGATTTAATTCAATACTCTTATAAGAAACACCTACTTACTTAGTTAATAAAGAAATCTGGACCTTTCAATCCTCCAGATCATAGAAATGTTAGTTTTCCACTAGTTCTCTAAACAGTCAACCAAAATAAAAATATAAGTAAATAAAAAGAGTTAATATTTGGTTCTGAAAAGATAAGTATAGAAAGAAACAAATTTTTGGACCAGGAAGAATACATCATCAACAGGAAGAAAATGAACAAACTATAAAAGAACCAACGTACAAGTTTTTGCAAGGTTCCTAGTAATGCCAAACACTGCAAAGATAAAGAGTAACACAAAAACTGTTTATTTCCCCAACACTCCTATTAACCTTGTGTTAAAAATACTTTTCCCTAAATATTTCACTCAAAAGGTACAAACAGATGCTTTTAAATTTTTACTTTATATTTTCCCCTCATCAGCCAATCTATCTTCACTTCCCTGTGCTTTTGGTCCAGTGTCCTTAACTTACTTGTCTTTTTTCTTACTCATCCCCATCTTCCCCAAATTCTAAATCTTATTTCCTTTATCTAAATTCCTTTACAACGATTTTAAAAATCATTATGCCCTGCCTTCTATATGGCTCTTCTACTCTATCTTGAACTGGCATCTAACCATTCCTAAACTGTCAAGCTCTCTCCCCACCAAAGCTCTAAGCTCTTCTAAGAGAGTAGTATCTTATACTTCTTTGTATTATTCACAACGCCCTAGCTGCTCAATAAAATAATGTGCAGGAACAAAACAGGCTAAACCTAGTATGAAGGTAGAAAAATGAAAATTCACTTTTACCACTAACTCTTCATGATGAAAAAAGCTTGAGAATCTAACCAAATGATACACACAGGTCATATTTTAAACCTAAAATTATGAAGTTATATAACTCTTATTCCCAAGTAATAGTTCTAAGGAGTCAAATAGAAAAGACATGACCAAATATTAACAATCTATTTTTACTGCAAATCTAAGGTATTGTGGAGTGTTAACCTCCAAAAAAGACCAACCTTGTTTACCATCCCTCTTATATTCAAACTCCTATTTGCAGTTAATACATCCAAATTCAAATGATTATTCTGTAAATAATTCCCTAAGAGCATCTTAAATAGTTCTCTTTTCTGCATTTCTTAGTACTTGTATGTACTTATTTACTCCTTTTTTAAAAAAAAATTTTTTTAAAGATTTTATTTATTTACCCGACAGACAGAGATCACAAGTAGGCAGAGAAGCAAGGGGGGAGGGCGCGTGGGGGTAGAAGCAGGCTCCCTGTGGAGCAGAGAGCCCAATGCGGGGGCAATCCTAGGACCCTGAGATCATGACTCCAGCCGAAAGCAGAGGCTTAACCCACTGAGCCACCCAGGCGCCCCCATATTTACTCCTTTATAGTTACCTCTTCAACTAAAGCTCAAGCTACACAATCTCTAATTTATCTTGGTATCCCCAAGGCCAGGCACACAGTAAATGCTAAATAAAGGTAATATGAATTAATGAATTAAAAACCACAGGCTTTAAGTTTCCTTTACATGCAGATTTCTTTCTACAAAGAAATTCTTAGATTTAAGTACAATACATTTAACAAACAAAAATAGTAGCTGCTGGGTTGTCAGAGGAAATCTCAAGCCATCCAGGAAAAATCCATAACGGGTTCAAGTAACAGAGTTTTAAAACCAATTAAGTTAAAGTTCATACTTAAAATCCCTAACACTGAACTATTTTTTAAAATTTCTAATACAGTTTTTCCTGGTTTGAGAAAATGATTAACTAAAGCCTTCATTTAAACAAATAAGGAGCTTGATTACTCAAGTCACCAAATGATGGATCACTTTATCAAGGTTTCTTCACCATTCGTTATAGAAAACCAAGCTCCCCTGGTGTACTTTAAATGTATTTTATAAACATTTTTTAGGAACACAGATATTACTAAAACAGAACACCATACAACACTTCTTGATGTGCAAAGAAAAAAATCATGGGTCTTACAGGTCTAGAATGAGTTTGTAAAATAATTTGTATAGAAACTGTAGTTTGAAACCTACTCTGCAGCCACCAGAAAGTTTTATTATGCCATTTCATACTAAAAGGCAAAATTTACCTTAGGGCCTGCTAATGTTGAAAATACTTTAGTAGAATTCTGAGACAAAACTTTTCCTTCAGTATTAAAAAACTGAGTTACAAAACCGTTTTCTAAGCTGTATCACAACTTCAATTCCAAAAAAGGAATGCAGATATGATATTTTATTTCTTTAAAAAAAAAGACTTAACTTTCAAAGTCAAAATAATTTTCTCCAAAAGAGTAAGTGTACTAAATCTGCTTTTCAAACAGAAAAAAGTGTATGTGTGTGGAGGGATTTCAAAGCATTTTGGAGATGTGACAGAATTTAAAATATGAATTTTGCAATACATTTTAAAAATGCTACAGTAATTTAAATGGGGTGGGTGCTTAAAAATGAAAGAGATACCAGATTTCTGTGACAAATCTTTCTTATAGCAAAGTGTAACCCACCCATTCCCCAAAGCTTTTATAACGAACATATACAAAGAATGGTTAAATAACAACACATGCTGAGGAGGGTTAAAAAAAATGTAGCCTGCATAGGACAACCAAATCAATTGTTATCTAGTCATCTGTGTCCTCTTGACTAAAGTCTGCTTTAAGTCAATCAGATCGATAGCGCAATAGCACCATTCTTGAGAGTTAAATACACAGCTATACCCAGCTTTTCAATCATGTATGTTTGTTCATAAAGTGCTCTAAGGGCTATGAAAGTTTTTGGTGATCAACACTTAACACATCTCCTCTGCTCTACTACAGATATAGGAAATGGGAGTCAATCTGAAAGGATAGATGAAAAGGCCAAAAGTGAGAAAGAATTTAAAATGGAAACTGTCGGGGCGCCTGGGTGGCTCAGTGGGTTAAAGCCTCTTCCTTCAGCTCAGGTCATGGTCTCAGGGTCCTGGGATGGAGCCCCTCGTCCTCTCTGCTTCGCGGGGAGCCTGCTTCCTCCTCTCTCTCTCTCTGCCTGCCTCTCTACCTACTTGTGATCCCTCTCTCTGTCAAATAAATAAATAAAATCTTTAAAAAAAAAAAATGGAAACTGCTAACTTTCCAGTAGATTACCTATATAGTATGTATATCTAAAACTATTCATTAAGAATAGTTTTATCAAGGGGCGCCTGGGTGGCTCAGTGGGTTAATAAGCCTCTGCCTTCCGCTCAGGTCATGGTCTCGGGGTCCTGGAATCGAGCCCCGCATCGGCCTCTCTGCTCGGCAGAGAGCCTGCTTACCCTCTGTCTCTTCCTGCCTCTCTGCCTACTTGTGATCTCTCTGTCAAACAAATTAAAACAAACAAACAAAAAAAAAACATTAAAAAAAAGAACAGTTTTATCATATTGAAGTCAAATAAACTGGAATTGACAATAAAACATTTCCAAAACACATTTTACTAACATATCTTAGTATTTTTCCAAGTAGTTGTATCTGGATCAAATTTTTGCTAAAAGAAACATTTTACGAGATTTTGAGAAATATTTCCTGAAGTGAATGCAAATAACTCCCCCGCTCCCATATACTTTGAAACTGGGTACTGGTTTTGGATGTTCAAAGTGAAGACCGCAAACCCTTCCCTCCACATGCCCCGCCAACACCTGTAGAAGGCAGCAATGGCAAAGATCAGTAAATAAAACAACGTACTACACCGTTTTACACTTGACTCTTAAAAAAAAAAAAAATAGGTAGTTTCTTAACTATAACAAAGGAAAAAGAGCAAATTTTCGTTAGGAACTTAAACTTAAAAATGGGTGTACACACAATCTGTATGCCTATTTTGGTCTAGGTCTAAAACACTTAAAACTCCCATTTATTAAGCATGAGCCAAAACTGGATTTCTATCATATGGCATAAGTATAAGCGTCTCCCTACAACTTTCCCGGAATTTTACCAAACATCCTAATAGTTTGCCTTTACTTCCAAGCACCTTTCGGCGCCAGCTACACCCACAGTCTCCACCTCACTTGCATTTCTAATAACGCTGAAGAGGGAGGGTGTGAGGGAGTGAGTATTTATGTGTGGATAAGTGCGCGCGCGCTCCCGCGCGATTCCCCACCCCCACCCCGATACTTTTCTTTAGTGGAAACAGAGGGAGAATCTAGAGGTTATTCTCGCAAAAACTCAGTATCAAAGCCTTAACCCAGCCGCAGTCAACTGGTAAGCCTCCGCGTTTTCGTTGCGCAGTGCAACTTCTCACACCCTACCCCGAGCTTTCGCAGCAGATGGGAAATTGGTGAAGAGAACCCAAGGAGAAGTGGGGGAGATCGGGAAAAAGTGAAAGGGCCGATCCCCTTGAAAGGCGCTTAAGTTTGCAACCAAGATTATGCTTCCGCGAATATGCGCCCACTCCCTCTCCCCTTCCAGGTGGAACTCGTTAACAGCAGCAACCCAGCCAACAGACACCGCCACCTTCCCTCCCCTCGTACGATCGGAGAGCAGGGCAAGTGAGGGCGGTGGGCGAGAGCGGACGCCTGGCGGGGCCGGCGCAATCCTCGGCCACCACCAGGCCTCCACCGACCCCGGCCGCGTCACCTGTGGAGAAAGCGCCCCCTCCCCGGGCCTCTCTGCCCTTCACGCCGACCGTACCCCCCGCCCCCCGTGGCAGCCGCTCCCCGCTCGGCCTGCGAGGACAGAGCTCGGCGCCTGGCTCCCTTCCGTGCCTGCGGGGCCCCAGCGCCTTGAACTGGTTACAACCGGCGGCGGCTACCAAGCGGGGCAGCCGGTGGCGGGAGGGTCCCGGTCGGGGAGGGGGAGAGCGGACAGGCCCAGAAGAGCGGGGATCGCAAGGTCCTACCTAACAACGTCGTTCTCCTCCGTCTCCTCCTCAACGGCAGCGGCCCCGGCGGTGGCGGTGGCGGCGGCAGCGACATTCCTGGGGAGCGCTCCCGCCGCCGCCGCCTCCTCCTCCTCCACTCTCTGCTCGCCTCTCTTCCCCGGCGCGCTCACCAAGCGCCGCGTCCCTTCAGCCACCTCCCCCCGCCCTCCCCAACACACACACGCCCCGAAACCTTAAGCCCTACAGCTCCCGCAGTCGGGTAACCCACCCTCCCACCCTCCCTCCCGCCACCAGCGGCGGCCCCGTCCCTCCCCCCTTCCCCTGTGCCCGCCGCCGCGCCGGGCTCAGTAATGGCGGCCACTCAGGCTCCCTCGCGCTGACGGATCTCTCTCCCTCTCTCCCGAACTTTACCTCAGCATCTCTCCCGGCGCGCACCGCCGGAACGCACGCGCGCGCGCGCAGCCACACACCCGGCCGGGGGCGGAGCGGCGGCGCAGCCTCGACGGGGCGCGCGCGAGCGCGCGCACGCGCACCCGCACCTCCCTCCCCACAATTCCCCGCCCCCGCCGCCCTCACCTCGCGGCGCCTCCCGCGCCGCGCGCCCGACTGGGCCCGCCCCTGCCCTCGTCTCCGGGGAGCCTGGGAAGGCGCGAGCGCTCGGGCCGGAGGGAGGGGAGCAAGCGCGGAGCCGCGTCCTCGCTCGCGTCCGGGTTCCCCCATTGGCTTTTCCCCTCCCCCTTCTTCCTCCGCCTCTCCCACCCATTGGTTCCCTCTCCTACTCTATTCCTTCTCACCTTTTCCCTTTTACCCATTGGCGTGGGTATTTTTCCTCAGCTTTCCCCTTTCTCCGTATTCTCCTTCTCAGTCCCATCCTCCACGCTTTAGAAGCTGCAGACCATGCAACCCTGAGCGCGGTCGTCTCCGAACCTTCCCTGCTTTCTCCCTTTCCTTCTGTTCCGGTTTCTGGCTGAAACTGAGAGCAAACCACAATACTGCAAAGGAACTTGATATTGTGTTAGCCGTTGCAAAACATCGTACAGGCACCGAAAGATTCTCGATAAATTCCCCCTACGGTCTCAGAGCATTAAAGAATTCAAGGGAGAAAAATATGCGCCCTAGCTTGTTCGCGGGGACATGCTCTCATGTCTACTCCTACGTGTGCAGCCAGTTTTCTGCCTGGGGATCGCTAGCCAACTACAGACATCACCCGCCCCGGACCTGGTGCCATGCTCACCCAGAAGGCAAAACTCCATACGAGCTAGAATCCCTTTATACGCCCACACCACACGGACTCAGGCCCATGGTTTATTCTGTTCTTATGGAAGTTAAGCGAGATACCAAGATTTAGGGGTTTAGGGTGGCCTCAAAGACCCCGGTTCACACCACTACCAGCCCAACCTTAGGAACCAGGCTTTTATTATCCTACCTTAAGTATATTCAGTGTTTTTTGAGACATGGAAATTTTACAAGTTTGGGGGTACACTGGGTTTTCGTTGTATTTCTCTTCCGAGCATTGGTATTGAAAGGTGAAGAAAAGACGGACGGTAGAAAAAAATGCCTTTCCTTTTACCATTGAAGAAACTGAAGTCTTGTGACTTTCCCAAGGTCATCAGAATCTGTCTCATAGAGAGGTCTTAAAATAGTTGCCAGTAGATAAAAGAATGAGCAGAAACATAAGTCTACCCCAATTTGTTAAGTCTAAAAGAAGTATTTTGGGGGAGAACTTTCCTCTGGGGAAAGATTTGTTTCCTATCTTGAAAACAGTTCATCATCGGTAAAGTTAATATATGAAAAATCTTTTAAGTTCCAGTTATTCTTTATTTCTTATGTTACATAAGGTGCTGAAGTTAGCCAAGTTTGCTGCTTTGTGTTATAATGATACAGCTACTGCCAACCAGAAGTACCTTTATGGTCTGTTGGTAAACTAGAAAAACAAAAACTGCCTTTTGGTAAAAATCAGAAAATATTTGTCAGTAAATCTACCACAATATTCCAGCACAAGTTTGTTCCACACTCCTCCCCCTCTACTGTCCACATTTCTCAAAGGTAAACTTAACAAAGTAGAAGAGACATGTTTAATTTCTCTATGTCTCTTACTCCTCCCTAATTTTAAAAAGGCATCACTGAAATTCCTTACTCCAGCCACTTTCTTGCATCTGAATGGTACCAAGTAGGTTAAGTAGTTAAGGTCCTTAGGCACTTCTTTCTTTTAGTTACAAACCATAGGCATGGAAAGATGCAAAAGAAAACTTGCAATGAAAGTAAATATAGAAAGGAAGGAAAAAAAGGAGAAGAAGAAATTGGGGAAAGAGAATGGAACTGTCGATGTGAGGTTCTAATGCCATAAGTACCCATACCACTTGTGCAGGTTGGAAAGTTCGTGCATTTAAATCTATTTCTTGACCTTTGTACTAAGAGTCCTTAAAAATACAGTAATTGATTCAGAGTCACGACTTACACTCTGAAATGTTAACTGTTATGGAGTGTCCACCCTAAAGATACTTTGAAAATTACTTCCTAAATAATCAGAAATTTCATAACCATGGACATGTATCAACATAAACTCAGTCAAATAAATCAGGGCTTTTAAAAGAAGCATCATCATATAAAGAAGGTGAAAATTACACCTTAGTTACCTGATAATGCTTCCTTTAAAACAGGACATGATACTAAAGGATCAAGACATGATTCTGGAGGGAAAAACAAGTCTTGAAATGTTACATTCTTATAATGAAGACCCAGAAAATGTAACAAACAAAGCCATGATTTTCAAAGGATACTTTTCATAGCTGACATTACTGTTAGTCCTCCCACATCATCTATCTTGATTTAAGGGGTCTGGAACTTTAAAACTTTGCTCCTTATCAGTACTAGTAGTCTAAAGCTGCTTACCAGTATAAAAAAATTAACATATTTTTATTGTTTTTATATTACTTGTTCTTCTCAGAAAATAAAACATACACTTTTATGTACAAATAAAAATCTGAACATAGGAATTGGAGGCCAAAGTTCTGTGCTTGAAAATGCTCAAAATGCTCAAATATTTACAAATAAAAGGCAATAAAGGGAAAAAAAAATAAAAAACCAAAGAATAAGATGGCATTTTTAAAGTTGATCAGGAGCCATACCTTCAGAGAAATAGCTTTAAACACCCACGCTTGCCACCCAAAAGGAGAAATTTTGAAAAAAATAAGTAATCTATTCTTTACACACATACACACGAGAGAGAGAGAAAGAGAGAGAGAGAGAGAGAGAGAGATCTCAGATCATCTACTCTTCTTTTCTAAAATAAAAAAATTTAAGTACTTATTTAATTAAGTACTTGTTGTACTGGATAATTAAAAATACCCGAAGCTTTGTTCTTCATTTACTTTGAAAAAATTAGCAGAATAAGATTTTGGTCAGGCATTTTAGATTTTTAAGTTAAATATTCTCCACAAATTGCTAGTTCTTTAACACATCCTAATAAAATATTAATGTGCATGGTCTTTCTAAGATCAAAAGAAATGACAGCCATAAATGTTATCAAAATTCCAGCTCTATCATCAGTGGTAACAGTACCATATTTAGATGTTTGATGTGATTAGGCTTCAAAAGAATTTACCCTATAGAAGCAGCTGCACCCCCTGCTGGAAATCTCTGATCATAACTTCTTTGGCTTTTATAGCCTCAACTAACAACAAATGAAAGGCCAAATAAAGGGCCTTTGCATTCATAATAAAGTTGACCAATACTTTTTGCCTGATACTAGACAGGCTTCTGGAGAACAAACTACTTCAGAATGTCACCTGATTACAGGCAGACTACGCAAAGAAGTTGGAGAATAACGAAGGCAAATTAGCTAAATAATCAAAGCACTGAAGGATTGTTTACTGTGTAATTTCTTATTGAATTTCACAACTCACTTCCACCTCCCACCTAACCCCCACCTCTTGCCTAGAATTCTCTTTCCGCCTGTCTGATACAGTGAGGACTATCAGGTGGACAGAAGGCTGAGTAGGATGGAGTGCTATTCTCACAAGTGGCAAATCGTGATATAATCAATAAGCCCAGTAACCATTCACTGAGTTGTGTGCTGAAAGACTTTTCTTCAAATTTGTTTTATGGCTACCAATGATATTTTGCAGTATGAAGAAAAGGTACTAATTATGTCTTGTCTGTTACTGTAGAAAATATTTTCATAAGAGTTAAGGTAATTGTGAGCATGGGACTGGAACAGTAGGAAAGTAATGCATTGACCTTCCTGGCATTTTGTTCCACAGAGCCTTGTTCTGTTGATTTTCCAGAATTGTACTTTCAGACTGAAATCCCAAAGATGGTATCAGAGTCTAGCTTCAAAATGTCATGCTCTTGCCACTCTGGTCCTAGGACATAACTGTAAGAGTGAAAGCAGACCTCTCTTTTTGAATAATTAGTATTTCATAAAGATTACTTGTAACACGACTCCTTTTAAAGGGATAACAATTCATTCAGGTCCCACCAGCACAATACTTTCATTAGACAAAAATCTTCAAGTTATTTTCTCTCACAAAAGGAGGTATTATTGGGCCATCTGGACCCTCCATTGAGTTTTTATGAAAGATCACAGCTTGAATTTAATCAACCCCAGTAAGGTTAACCCCACAAAGCTAAAAAAATAATTGCAGAGGTTGCTAACTGATTTCTCTCTTTGAGATTATACCACTGTGATTTGTAAATCATTACAACAGGTAACAAGAACTCATATTGCTTGACTATTTAACCGCAAGAACGTAATTTTTGTGAATACCCCTTATTCCTGCTCTCTTTAGGCCACCTTTGGATTGTGAGCCCCTCTAGGTAAGAAATGCAAATGAATGTTTGGCCCTATACAATAACTAGAACATAGTTAGTAGAAAGTTCAATGAATGTTTGATGAATAATAATATAAAACACTCTAGGTTTTATGGATTTCTGTGGATTACTAACAGAAGGCTTTAGATTATATTTTGAAATACTAGCTGAGATAATCACTTTGGAAAATATAAATCATTTAAAGAAATTGCTGAATTTACCTGTGAAAGTCAAGTTAGATGTCTTACCTGAGTATAACCCATAGTTTTCTAAGTCACATCTCTCTAGAAGGTAACTGAGTTACTAGCAACAAATAACTGTAATAACATTAAGGAACATTGTAAAGAATTGGTTCAGCATAAGAGTTTCTGAAATCAATGAGAAGCTGTCTAATCACTTCACATTTAAGGCTTTGTTATTTTTCTCTATTATTACAAGCTGCAATAGATGATAAATGTTTGCTTTGCCAATCCATGCTTTTGCATTTCCTTCAAAAAGCCTCTCAAATAATAATGCCATTTTTCTGATTGGACACACAACTTCTTTCAAACACATCTATTACATAGAGAGGGATAATAATACTCTTCTTTCCCCAAATAGGCTTCTAATCGCTCTTCAGCATAGTCTAGCATAGGACGATAGCATATGCTTCATTTATTTCTAGCTTTAGTTCCCACAAGTAATTCTATTTTCTCTTCAAAAAGTATTTACATTAGAATTTCCAAGTTGTCGGGCACCTGGGTGGCTCAGTGGGTTAAGCCTCTGCCTTCAGCTCTGGGATCAAGCCCCATATCCGGCTCTCTGCTCAGCAGGGAGCCTGCTTCCCTCTCTCTCTCTCTCTCTCTCTCTCTGCCTGCCTCTCTGCCTACTTGTGATTTCTCTGTCAAATAAATAAATAAAATCTTAAAAAAAAAATTCCGAGTTTTTACAAACATGGTAATAAAGTAAAAGTAAAGTAGCAAAAATTCATAACGTGTCCTGTAGATCAAATTTTTGTAAAATTACATTTAAGTGAAGGCAAATATTTAAAATATTTTAAAAGTATAGATTTTTGAGATAGAAAAATATCCATAATGATTTCTGTGAAAAAAAATCAGGCTACAAAGAAATAAAAGTAGTATGATTCAATTTTTGTAGAAAGAAAATGTTTTGAAAACAAGATGACAATATTATTGACCAACATGTTAACAGAGATCTAATCTAGATCACTGGATTATAGCTAATATTAATTTTCTCCCTTTTGCTTTTCTATATTTCTAGTTTTTTACAATGAACATATTATTTCTTGTGCCGTTAAAATCTGGAGTATAGGGGTGCCTGTGCCTCAGTAGGTTGAGCCTCTGCCTTTGGCTCGGGTCATGATCTCAGGGTCCTGGGATCGAGCCCCACATCGGGCTCTCAGCTCAGCAGGGAGCCTGCCTGCCTCTCTGCCTACTTGTGATCTCTCTCTCTGTCAAATAAATAAATAAAATATTTAATAAATAAATAAAAATCTGGAGTATAATGGTATTTAAAATGGAGAGATACAATATATAAAGCAGGATTAGGTAAACTTTCTTTCTTTCTTTTTTTTTTTTATTTTTTAGGTAAACTTTCGTAAAGCAATAACTACCTACCACATAAATCTATTTTTTGCTCTTTTATTATTTCCTTTTTTCTCTCTTTCTTCTCTC
The DNA here is from genome assembly GCF_002288905.1 of Enhydra lutris kenyoni. Taxonomy (NCBI): domain Eukaryota; kingdom Metazoa; phylum Chordata; class Mammalia; order Carnivora; family Mustelidae; genus Enhydra; species Enhydra lutris. Next base: position 30,890,477 of record NW_019154088.1, on the reverse strand, counting down.
TTGCCCCAACTTTAGATCATTTCTTCTATCTTCCTTTTTTATTTTTTGAATCTCTGCTTTTGCTTTTCTCTTCATTATCTCTTGGGTCTTTTACAGGCCACCTTGGGCATTGACTGGTTCCATTTGAGCAACTTCTGATGTAATGGAATGAAATGGTATAGGTAAACATATAATTGCCACCACTGGATTGTAGCCTGTCATTGATGATGCCTTTTTTTCTTTAAAGGTCTTATAGACCAAAACATATCAAATACATTTTATTCTACTTAATGACTTTATTTTTAATGATGTAAATCTGCCAATAGTACTGTCTATATTCCTGACGATCTCGTGGCACAGATTCTATTTTTAAGCTGTTTCTACACTAAAACTCTGTTCCAAAGCTTTCAGGTATAGACAATAGATAGTATCTCTAATGCTGATAATGCTGATCTGATCTTTCCACATACTCTGGTGTTTCCCTTTGAACCACAAGAATTATGATAAAATGTGTTCCATTTGGAAGGTTTCCCGTGTGGCTTTGCTGATACTTAGGTTACTGTTAGCCTCCATCACCCCAGGGAACTGAGGGTTACTGTTTTAAGTCAGGGCATTTATCTTCTAGCACTCCTGTTCACTATATCCTCCTCAACACAGTACAATCAATTACCAGTTTAAAGAAGATGCCCAAATGGTCTTACTACAGTGCAAAGGAATGCTGAGGCACAAATTCATCTGCAGTAGAAAGCCCACCAAACTGGGAGTCAGGAAACCTGAATTTGTATCTCGAGATTTGCTTATGGTGTGACCTTCAGAAGACATTGAAGCTTCCTGAGCTGAAATTTCTGCATCCACAAAATTGTCTGTTTGCCACTCTGACATTGTTAAGTTTGAAATTATTTTGCAGGGTTAGTCCAGGAACCAGGCTTCACTTTTTCCTGGTTCACACTTAGTTTAACACCTACTCATACCCACCACCACACCCAGGATAAAGCTATTACTCTCAGCTTCCCTATCAGTTCTGTCTAGTGCCCTTACTTTGTTTCTCCCTACAAAGAGAAAAAACAAAACAAAACAAAACAAAACAAAAAAACTTCATCCTGATGAAACTGAATTAATTTACATTCCTCTAAAACTCCTTCCTAAAATCTATTTAATTTGCTTTGAACCTCTGGATTTCCCAGAGCAATCCTGCCCCATCCTCGTTATAAGGTCAACTGCTCTTAACCTTCTCTGCCAAAAGGTCACTCTGTGGTTTCTAATACCACAGTTCTTTATACTCCTACAATGTATTCATCACTTTGCATCCTCCACAAGCAGTATAATCCAGAGCATCCAAGTAGCCAGTACTGGGTCCCCACAATCTGTGTCTTTTCTCCCTTGTGTCCCTGTAGTCAATCCTGTTTCCATCTTCAGCCCCTCTTTCTCTCAGGATTTGCCTATTCTGGACATTTAATATAAATGGAATCACACAATATGTGGTCTTGTGCATCTGGCTTCTTTTATTTGCTATTCCATTTTTGAGGTCCATTGATATTTTAGCATGCATCAATAATTCCTTCTTTTTTCATTGCTGACTAGTATTCAATTATATGGATATACCACTTAGTCCATTCATCAGTTAGTGAACATTTAGATTGTTTACACTTTTTTGGCTGTCATGGATAATGCTTCTTTGACCATAAAAATATTTCTGTGGATATATGTTTCCATTTCTCTTAGATACCATTGGGTAAAATTAATGGGTCATATGGTAAATGCATATTTAATGTTATAAGCTAATGCCAAACATTTTCCAAAGTGGCTGTAGCAGTTTACAGTCTTGTCAGCAACGTATGAGGGTTCTAGTTTCTCCACAACCTGGACAATATTTGTTATTGTTTGTCTTTTTTATTATAGCCATTTTAGTGGATATGAAGTAATGTCTTATTACAGTTTGAATTCACATTTCCCTAATGACAAATAATGTTGAGCATTTCTTATGTGCTTATTATCCTTTGGTATCTCTTCTTTGATAAGGTATCTATTTAGCTCTTGCCCATTTTTTAATTGGGCTCTTGGCCTTATAATTGAGTTGAGCCTCACTGGATCTTAAATTCTTGGATTGAATTTTCCACAAACAATCTTAAAGATTTTTTCTTAAGGCAATGATGACTTGATTTTAATATTTCCCAACACTTCTCAAGAATCACTTCCTTGCATGATCGCAATATTTCTTTTTCCCAACTTGCAAAAAATTGGAAAAGATAAAATGTCATTAAGTAAAGTACTTTTTCTCTTCTAGGACATTCTTACAGCCAGTTTATTTATTTGGCAATGCATTGTCTTTTAGGTTTTATTTCCTAGTTCCTCCTTACTCAAACAGGATAGCTTCATGCCAGTTATTTTATTTGATTTTGTTGTTAGAAACAGTATATTCATTCTATCAGAAAAACTGGGTGAAGAATTATTCAACAGTGAGCTTCCTGATCCACAACAATTAGGATTTCAATAACATGAGCCTTGAGCAGGACTTTTGAGTCATTTCAATCAAAAGTGAGTAACTACAACAAATCTTCTTCTCCTTGGTGACTGATTCATTTTCAGTTATAAGTATTTTTGAAAGTGAGTTAACTCTTTTAAACCAAGGGACTATAATTTTAGAGCACTTCAAAGTGATCTTTTCATTTGATATCTCAAAATACTGCCAAGCCTTTTAATATTTTGCAGGGCAAGGCAACTTCTTGGCCCCAAAGAAATCATGTGCCACAGTGATTCAGGGATTAGAAAGAAAAGAGGCTACTGCAGCTCCAATCCTGCCTTCTGATTTACTGTGTGTACATCCACGGTGTGGCCTGCGGGTTCATGTTACTGTGGTATGCATCCCAAGTGTCATCCTAATTCTAATAAAAGAGCCCTGGCTTTGACAGTGTTCTGTATGTTCACCTTGTATTGGAACAGGCTGCTGACAATTCTTTGAATTTACCTTAGGGTAAAACTCTTCACTTTCCCCAATCATCTCATCAGTTAAGTCGCCCGAAATCGGCTGCCACAGCCTACCATTCGGGTAAGTATTTTTAGCTAAATCATCCCAATAATAGGTATTTGCAAGGATATTTTTAGATCAGATGCTACTATATACACCTGCAGCAGAGAGGGAAGACTTGCCTATCAAACTCTCCTAAGTCATAGAGAATAAATACCCTAAGTTACTGAGATAGAATGTCCTCCTTTAAAAATAGAAGTGTCTTCATATGAATAAGAAACATTTTAGGAATGCTGACAATTTAGAGATCCAGGAACCTCCTTAGTCTCATTGGCCCTGTGTCACTGATCCAAATCTTATTTGGTTTTAGCTTTTAGTTTAATCTTGTTGAGAACTCTTATCATTTCAAAGTAATATTATATTAAGTATAATATAATACTGGCTATAGGGTATTTTTAGTTTATTCCCTACATTTTATATATGAAATATATCTGGAGTTTGATACATTCTGGAGATTCAATATTATCCCAAATTTGTTCAAATATAAAAAAACATATGAATACATTTAAGTATTAAGTATTAAGCCTGGAGAAAAATACATAAAATATTAATAGTTGCTACCTCTGGGTAATTTTCTGAGAAATATTTTCATCATATATACTTTCTTATATGTCCATCCTAGATACTTCCCTATATATACTTTCTCATATATCTACATACTTTCTTAGAATTTGAAATAGAGGATTTTTTGTTTAATGCTGCACATACTAATTATACCTTCTCATTCACAACATTTCTTAAAATTACACTGACTGGAAGGATACAATGAACAGGAGTTCTGAAACTTAGGGAGCCTATCTCTTTGAAATACTACTTTGATATATCCTCTCATTTAACTATCATCAATTTGTACCCACTATGTGCCAAAGATTGTTCAAATTAGAAATATAAACATGAAAGACATGGTTCCTATTTGCAATGAGCTCATTTTCATGTCAGGATTGTATCATGTCTTAGAAGTAGGCCCATAGTTTGCATCTTTTAACAAAGAGCAAATAAGTCTTTCAATCTCAATTATGCTATAATAGATTTGTCATGTGCAATTTCTCATTTTAAACATGACAAGCATAGATAGCTGGGTAGGCAGGTAAGTTGGTATGTGGGTAGATAAATGTATAGATAAACTGCTGAAGAAGGACAAATTTGAATGGGCAATAATTTCTTCTTAATCAAATTAACCAACTAACTTTCTCAAATTACTTTCATGATTAAGATATTTTCAGACTTACATTCTGAATGTTAGAGGCACTTTGAATCAACTCATTTTTCTCTTCTGTTGTCAATTTTGTAGTCTTGCGGCTTTGTTTTTTGCAGTTTTTAGGTTAGTGCCATACCACCAAATGACATACAGGCTGCTCCAAGACTGAGTGAAGTCTTGTTTTAACTGGCATATAACTGTTTTTATTTGGGTTTCTGTGGAATTTGGAAGTCTGCAAGTCATCCAAAATAAGGGCATTCCACAAATTCCATTTCTTAAAAACCATCCCTCCTTCATATACTGTTTCCATTTCCTTCAATGTAACTAAACTTTTAGCAAGACGTTCCCAAAAAAGTGAGAAAAGGAGGTGTTTTAAGACAAGCAAAGCAGAATTCTTACTCAGCAAGTACTTTTGGTAGTATATTAATAGTAGCAACGGAAGGACCAGTAGTAATAGTAGTATAGAAAAATAATTGTAATATAGCTAAACACTTAAAACACCAACCCTTTTAAACAAATCTAGAAAATCCAAGAGTTAAAAATGTCCTTTTGTACATGTATTAGTTGATTCAATACAATAACAGGCACAATTCTTTAACAATGTGTGCTATTTCTCAAATTGTTTAAATAAAAACTAGGCTTTCTGGGTTGCCAAATTTTTAGCCTAAAAAAATCTTAGTTTTTCTTTCAAATGCAAAAGTTTAGTTGGACTCCAAGCACTTCAAATGCAAAGAGAAAGAGGAACAGAATCTGCTATGGGGAGAAGGACTTAAGGAAGACATTGGCTATTATCCCATGTAAGATTACCCCTGTGGCATCTTGCTTCCTGAGAAATAAAGCGGAAGGCAGCTCCCCACATACGTGGGTCAGTCTCTTTTGATGTGCGGGTAAAACTCATTAAAGTTAATGGGGATGAGGCCGCATACATCAAGGCGAGCATGGAACCCACAGACTATAATAGCAGAGGAGACTCTGAGAACGTTCTGACTGTGAATGAGCAGTTGGTTTGCTGAATTGTAATAAGGGCTGTGTGTTCCGGGTCCTCATTTCATCTGGGAAAGGCTTGGCATATTTTCTCAAACCCTGCCTTTGTGCGGACTCATGGCAGAGTGTTTCATTCTAGGGTTGTGCTGCTCATGGTCTACTCGCACAGCACAATTTAATACAGATACTTTAGAGGGTGCTCCTTTGTGGGAAATAGGCTCCATAAGAGTTGAAGTAACTTGGATTTTTTTGCTTCAGAAAAGGAAAACTACTTTGAAGCATATAAAGCATGCAGTGAAGAATGAACAAAAGGAAATGAGCTTACACGGCCATAAGGTTAAAAAGAAGGAAGACCTGACAGTGCTGATTGTAAAAATAGGATTTTGTAGTTTTCTCTAGAGATGCTGAAAAACCAGAGAGAGTAGGGGCACCTGGGGGGCTCAGCTGGTTGAGCATCCGACTCTTGGTTTCTATTCAAATCATGATTTCATGGGTCATGGGATCAAGCCCTAGGCTGGGCTCCACGATCCCCAGGGAGTCTACTTGGGGCTTCTTTCTCCCTCTTCCTGCCCCCACTTGTGCACTCTCTCTCTCTCTCTCTCAAATAAATAAACAAATCTTTAAAAACAAAACAACAGAGAGAGGCAGGGGTGCCACTGGTAAGTCAGGATAAAGGACTAGGTAGATATTCCTATGATATTCTCCTCTCAAGTGAAAAATGCCATTAAAATAAAATGTTCCATGTATCTTAACATGTGTGTAAAACAAGGAGATCACCTTTACTTGACACAAGCGCATGTAACCAATGCTCCAGTGGCATGGAGTACCTACCAGTATCAGAGTTACTACTGTCTTCTATTGTTTCGTTAGTCTCAGACTCATCTTTTCATCAGTACTACTGGCCCTCTGTTCCCTCAGTTCATGTTAATAATAATAATAGTAACAAATAAAGAAATCATTACCCTTTTCTAATTTTTGTGACATTTTGAATCATTACAAGTTGTAATAAATAGAGAGGAAAAGAGATATTGTGTCATGGTTCTCAAACTTCACATACACTTCAAAAATTTTCCATGGTTTCTGTGTGATATTTTGTATTTTGAGAATCTATTGATGAGACGAATACAAAATAACAACCCCCCCCCAAAAAACCCTACCATCAATTTTTTTTAACATGTTTTTTAATGGGTGTATTTTGTTAATCTCAGTGGCATATATACATTTGAAAAATTGTACCTATGGGACACTATGCGTTAAGTTTCCAGACAATGTTTGGCATACATATTCACAGGTCCCAACAAATTCAGGCCTCTAAGAGAAATAACTACCCAACCCTAGCCTAGATCTGGATTTGTAGTAACTCCTTGAACATATGAGTAAATGTCTTCTCTTTTCTGAACCTTAATTTTCTTATTCATAAAATAAGGAGGTTAAGGGGCACCTGGGTGGCTCAGTGGGTTAAAGCATCTCCCTTTGGCTCAGGTCGTGGTCTCAGGGTCCTGGGATCAAGCCCCGCATTGGGCTCTCTGCTCAGCGGGGAACCTGCTTCCTCCTCTCTCTCTGCCTGCCTCTCTGCCTACTTGTGATCTCTATCTGTCAAATAAATAAATAAAATCTCTAAAAAAATAAAAGGAGGTTAAACTAGCTTTCTTTAAGAATCCTTTGAGCTTTAAAACTTCTTTGATTATATCAGGTCTTTTATTTAGCAACCATATGCAACTGGATTTAAATGTCACAAGTGGATGTAAATGTCAATGTGTGGCACTATTAATATGCTTTTCGTGCTAGGGAAGTTGTTCTTATAAAAAATTTATCAATATTCCTATGTGTTTATGTTTAGTGAACCCGTTATAAATATCCAGCTTGCCTATTCTTAAATATGGCTTTCCTTTTCATATTTCATTTAGTCATAGATCTCCAAAACTAGGTTTCAACATGTTTATCCCTATATCATAGATGGGAACAATGAAGTCCGTCCAAAGAATCACATAGTAAGTCAATGACATAGTTTAGAATGGAGCAGTCATTAGGAGATTATTTCTGCATAGAACACTAAAAGAAGCTGTTTATGCTCTCTTCACAGTAATGAGTAAGTTATTGAAATAATCACTGTAGGTGATTTTCTTCTCCAAAATTATCACTGTTCTAATTACTGATGACTATTAACTCAGTATTTTTCTAGTTTATGCCATTTGATTGGAATTGATTAAAAGATTATAATGCTGCTATATCCGAGTTTGTGTGTTTCTTAAATGTTGAAACTAAACTCTACCTTAAAATAATTAATAGAAATATTATTGCTTCTGTAAATAGCATTTTCAGGAAAATTTTGAGAATGAATGAGTTAGTGAAATTCTATCAGGTGCTATCCTTAGTAAATTTCAATAAATATACTTTTAAATTTTAAAATATCAAGTCACATTTTATGTATATATTTTTTACAGATCTAATTTATTTATTTGCCAGAGAGAGAGATGAAACACACACATGTGCAAGCACAAGCAGGGGAGTGTCAGGTATAGGGAGAAGTAGGCTCCCTGTGGAGCAGGGAGCCCCATGTGGGACTCCATCCCAGGACCCTGGGATCATGACACAAGCCAAAGGCAGACGCTTAACTGATTGAGCCAACCAGGTATTCCCCCCTTTAAATTTATATATTTTTTTCAAGTCATATTTTCATGTTTATATACCTACTCGATATGTTTACTTTTCTTCAGTAATATGATTCTAGTGTTATTTTTATCATTTATTTTACCCTTCTATATTTTTCCTGAAGTGAGTTTATATACAAACGAATATAACCACACACACAAGCATGCACATATAAATGCCATGCACATATCTCTTCCTCTTCTTGATCACTTTGAACTCTCAGTAGATATTTTAGGTAGCCACAGGAATAACCTCTATTTGTAATTGCACCATCATTTTAGCTGAACTACAGGAAAACATTTTGTTTTAGAATCTTGGAAGTCTAGAAATAAAAAGATTGCTCCTTCAAGAAACTTGGGGTAGCCAGTGTTTTAAGGGCAATGAGCACCTAATGGACTTGGAAGAAGAGTAGCTTTCAATTTGGAACAAGAGAACTCTGCCCAGAACAAACCAGTCCCAGTCTAACAATGGCTTTGTAGGTTTACATTCCACCCAGGTGTAAAAAATTCTGCTGAGTAAGAATCTGAGAAGTCACATCAAGATAAGCATGATAAAGAGGCAGGGGTTTAGGTGGCAGGTGGAAAGGAGAAAAGTAGAGCCTAAATCACAAGGAACTAAGACCCAGAAAACTTCTGTAGAGCTCAACTCTTCCTTCTTTGTATCTTCCTCATCCCAAATGAAGTAGGATGACTGGGCCACACTGCAGGCCCCTGGAAGGGGCTGGCCACCTTCAAGGTCACTCTGCTGTGTGGATTTGGATGCATTGATGGAAATGAACTCTGCAAGCTGGACCAAGATTTGCACTCTTGATTCAGCACTTGCAAATTCAATGCTGGTGAGCAGTTTCTTCAAAAACTTTCCCAGGATTGCTCAGCAGGGTAAAGATCTTCCTCAAAGTATATTTCCTCAAAATATACTGATTAAGGAATGGTTCAGATACAGTCTAGAAAGTGCTGCATGAGATAAATAGGGGCAGAAGCAACTACTCAGAAACTCAAACTCATGAGGGTGGGGGTGCTTGGATGGCTCAGTTGGTCAAGTGGCTGCCTTCCGCTCAGGTCACTCAGGTCGTGATCTCAGGTCCTGCGTAGTGCTCCCTGCTCAGTGGGGAGTCTACTTCTTCCTCTGCTCATGCTCTCACTCGCTATCTCTCTCTAAATAAATAAAATCTTAAAAAAAAAAAAGAAATTCACAAGAGTTTTTAAATATAGGCTCTTGGTTGGCCCCTGCATGACGGAAGGAGACAAAATGGGAATCTAGACACAAACAAGAAGTTGAAAGACACAACTATAGTTGCAAGCCTAAAAAAAAGCTCAGAAATTAATTTCAGCTTTACATAATCACACAGGAAGCAATTAAATGAAACAAGACAACCTGCTTGTTCAGAAATTAGTTTCTATGCTAATCTTGAACCCTAAATTTTTGCTAATCCTGTTTCCATTTAATCACTTTTACAAAAGCACACACCATGTTTCCCAAATGCCACTGTTTAGCAGTTTTCACAATATATTTTGTTTTGATACAAGTCTTGTCATCCTTGCCCTCAACTTAAAAATTTTTTAAAAAGGCAATGAAATCTAAACACAATCACATAAAAATTTTGGAATATTTCTTGGTACAAATGTCCCTAAGAATTAAATTTTTTATTAATTAGTTTGGCCCAGTCCAAATGATCAGAGGTCTCTATAACAAACCTCTGGAATCACTTCCATCGACTAGGTAAGAATCCAGGAAATTACCAAATGATGGATGGACAAATGCCATCATGATGGCTTTTGACACATTAACAAACACCAAATCATGTAGTAGTCATTTTCCAAAGTAAGTGGTTATCACCCCTCCACAAAGACTTTAAAGATTCTAAGTAAGATAATTATTGCTTTAACATGGACTCAGAAACTTGAGAGGGACCTCAAACCCAGTTTTCTTCTTCTATATTGAAATATATTTATGAAATAAATTGGGACTATTTTCCCAATTGGTTTAGTCAGTCATTTGTTCATTCACTCATTCATTCATTTAATCATTATTCAGTGCTGGATATTGTGTTTGGTACTAGAGATATGAAGAAAAAAATAGATCCCCTATCCTCACTGTTTAATAGGAAAGACAAACAGGAGAACCCTCTCAAATTATAGTGATAAACATGATAGAATAAGATTCTCCCCTGGGAGTGAGAATGTAACAAGAAGGCTTTCAACCAGAGCTGGAAAGAGGAGAAGGAGCTGTAGGGGTGGATGGAGTCAGAAAGGACCAAGGAATAGGCATATGTGCACAGGACATAGAGAGGGGAGTTTGATTTGATCATTCCATTCTCATTAACCGTCTTTTCTTAAGTACAAAAAAAGGTGAAAGAAACTCAACAGGAATCTTTTTTTGAAAGACAGATGATGTGTGTTTACGTTAGATTACAGCTCAGAATTTTATCACTTCAGGACAAGAGAAAGGAATCAATGGCCAAGGACTCCTTTTCCACTTAAAATTTTCTGATTTTTGAAGCTGCAACACAAACTTAACAATAAAGTGGTAAGAATGGTCAATGTTCACTTTTGACTATAGCAGTCAGGATAGGTATGGAAGGGAACTGGGAGAATAAAGGAGGGAGTCCAAAAGACATTATCAAACAGCCCATAAAAACATCATCCAATGTGGCCCTAGCTCCTCAATCCTCTTTGAACATTATTCATAACCTTCTGTTTGAGAGGCTGTGGTATATCCCCATTCTTGGAAATCTTCATTACCTTTTTAGAAGTTAGCTCAAAGCATGACCCACATAATTGTAGCCTACATTCCTCATTTTTAACACTTAAAAGGTCAGAATTCTTAGGTGCTTCCTTTTCTTTAATTTAAAGGAAATAATAGAAACATTTGTGTGATTACAAAAACAGAAATAAAACAAAACAGAAAATGTACATTAAATTTAACAGAAATCATTTTGTAGGAGTTCAGTAGAACTGGATTGCAATTGTCTAATATGTTCAGAAGCACTTCATCCCATATTTACCTGCCTTACTCCTCAAATCTATGATGTGGGATAATTTTTTTTTCACATGACTACCCATTTAAATAGTTAAAATCTCCCTAGATGTGGCACAAGATAAAATCAATGTAAAACTTAAGTTGAGGGGTGCCTGGGTGGCTCAGTCAGTTAAGCATCTGCCTTCTACTCATGATCTCAGGGTTCTGGGATCGAAGACTGTATTGTACTCCCTGCTTCGTGGGGCACCCGCTTCTCCCTCTCCCTAGCTCCCCGCCCCCTGCTTGTGCATTACCTCTCTCTCTCTCTCTCTCTGTCTCAAATAAATAAATAAAATCTTAAAAAAAAAAACAACAACTTAAGCTGAACTCAAAAATGAACCTTGTTATGGTGAAAACCCAAATATCACATCATTAAAAGTTCTTGATTAAACTAACATTAGTGACATAATCTTTCCTTCTCCCCCACCCCGTTTAAGAAACTAAATCTTCTTTATGTTGATATCTCAATATATTTGAAGATCAGTTACAGGGTGGAATTTCAACCTCCTGCAAAATGGAGAAGAATAACAAAAAACAGTGTTTACTAAATGTTGCAATAACCTCCTTTCAGTGGCACTCCAAAAAGAGATGTGCTCTTTAACAGGGCAATTCTACTTTTAGGACTCTGTCCTATGGAGAGGTAAAGATAAGAATGTCCATGGCTGTATTATTTATATTACGAAAAATGGAAAAGAAACTTATTTTGATTAAAAGAGGAATGGAAAAATCAATTATGTTAGAACAATGGTATGGAATACTACGCAACCATTAGAAAGAATGAGATCTATTAATGTGTACTAACATGAAAAGATCTCCAAGACAAATTAAGTGAAAAAAGCATGTTGCTTGATAATACATCTGTATAGCTGGATCCGATTCATGTGCAACAATGTATGTGTAGGTACAAGTACCTATATCTATATATTTGATATGTAGGAAAGGTTGGGAAGGATGCCCACCTGTGGGGAAAGTGGATAGAATGAGTGGAAAGGAGGCAGAAGATGGCAAAGAGGAATTTGTTATTTCTTAACGCTTTTCTGTTGTTGACACTGGAATGATTAAAACTTTTTTAAAGATTAAAAAGAAAGCAGCATTCACTAACTGTTGACTAAGAGAAAAGAACAGCAATGCAACAAAAAGCCTAAAGTGAAGAAAGTTAAGAGTTCCAGTATACATCAAAGAAAGGGTACCGGGAGCCTATTTGAGCAGACTGAAAATTATCCTAGTAGTGGGTTCTTGTTTCTTTTCTTGATCTCAGATAAGGTATTTTTTTTAAAGATTTTATTTATTTTGAGAGAGAGAGAGAGAGTGAGCATGAGAAGGGAGAGGTCAGAGGGAGAATCAGACTCCCCACCGAGAAGGGAACCCAATGTGGGATTTGATCCCAGGACTCTAGGATCATGACCTGAGCGAAGGCAGTTGCTTAACCAACTGAGCCACCCAGGCACCCTCAGATAAGGTATTTTCAAACAGTGAATTATGTAACCACAAAGCATAACATCTCTGATTGGTATGCGCTGTGACTTTATACCACACAGATTGTATCATTTTATAATATGTGTTAAGCATGTCACTAAAAAGGCATGAAACATATGGTTTTTGCCTGTGATAAATCACCTTGACTAGGTCACAGAATGAGTAGATTGCAGACTACAGGGTTTTCTAAGTGCCATGTAGGAGCCCTGAAACGTGGTGACAGTCCTCATTTTGCTGGCATAAATGACACATGCTCTCAAAATCACAGCCCTATCTCACATTTGTCACATTTTTGACAAGCAATTTTCATTCAGTAATGTTTGTTCATATGAAATGGCATAAAACAAAAGGAGACATATATCAGTCTTTTTTTGTTTCAAAAGTATAAAAGAGAATTCAACTATATTTTTTATAATGCTGATGTTTTAGAATTATTAGAATTAATATAATAAAACATAAATACTTAAAACACAATAACTTGAATAACTATACAGTGATTTTTGTCCCATGGTACTCATGGCATTTAGTTCCTTCCTCTTCCCTTTCTTCTTGCTTTTCTTCCTCCCATCCTTACTTCCTGCCTTCCATCATTATGTATTAAACTCCTGTAATGGGTCAGTGTGCTGGTGTTAAGGATCCAAAGAGAAGTATGACATAATTTCTGCCTTGGGTGGGTCTATAGTAGAGTAAGGTAGATCCATATGTAAACAGGTTAATCTGAATAAAAACATGGTGTTGTAAACAAAATCCTAATGAGAAAAAACATAACACTTACTGGGTGTCTACTACATGCAAAGCACGATATTAGATGTTTTATATACATTTTTCATTTAACCTTTAAATTTAATCTTCATACTTTCCATAAGTATTATACCTTCCTTTTTGCAAATGAGGAACTCGAATTGCAGAAAAAATAGTGTTAAAAAATTTCAAAGCATCTGAGAAATAATCAGCAATGCTATGAAGATGGCAAATTATAAACTTGGCTGGAGTCATTGATTTGTCAATACCTGTTCCTGCGCCAGAACTCAAAAATCTTGCTACCCACTGCCAATGCTCAACTTTTAAACGAACAGAAAGAAATGGGCTGAAATAGATCACTACAGTAAAACTCAGTATTCATTTTTAATAATTGGGTCTTGAGTTTTAAGTAAATGACAATAGTATTATTTGGTTAACGATTAATTAGAAAAGAATTGATAATTGGACAAGTGAATTTTCCTGGAAACAAAAGTGTTGACACTATACACAAAAATGGAAAATTCTAGAACTACTGAATGGCTTATCTGACCTCCATTTTAGCAAGTTTCTTTAATTTCACTGTTTATATATATTCTTAAAATAGGAGATAATTTTTCTTTTTTTTTGGGACAGCATTGGCTCAGTTTCTGTAGCTAAGAAATATCTAGAGGACTTAAGGCTGTGTCATTTTTATGTATTATACCTAGTAAACTTTTTTGGGAGGGGAGAGAGCATGCATTTTATAGCTGGTGAAACCGAAGATACAAGAATATTAACTAAAGTATGAAAGAAAAGACAGTTAATGAGCCTTCTTCAGAAATACAGTTTAACATTGTTTTTTCTTTGTTAATGGATGAATGGTAGCTTGTTTGCCTCCTTCTTCTCTTCTAACAAACATCCATTAAATACCTACTGTATTTCAGGTTTTGTTCTAGGTGGCAGGAATATAAAAATGAAGGGGCTCACAGTCTAACAAAGAAAAAGACCATGTTCCAGGCACTGTATTCTGTGCTTTACATAAACTATCTCATTTAATATCAGAAATAACTGTCAGACACTAATACTGTCGCTGTTTTGCAAATGAAGACAACAAGGCTAATAGATGTTAAGTACTTGCCCAAGGTCACAAACCAGAAAGTGGCATTGCTAGGTGTGTTTGAATTTTAATTACTATATAACATTGTTATAACAGAGATACAAACAAAGAGCTATGGGAGCCAGAAAGGCATAAAGGGAAGTGACTGACTTGGCTTCAGGTAGTCCAGAGATTATTTATAGAGGAGATATCATGTGAACTTTACCTTGAAAGAAGGAATACTGGATATTCCCTGGGTGGAGAAGAATGCATTCTAGAAGGGCATTCTTGGCTGGAAAACAAAACACGAAACCAAAAATCCCAAAATATGCAAAGGCATGGAGGTGTAAAAGGGCATGGCAAGGTTGAAGAAACAGATGAGGATCAGCAAGAAGTGAGTCAACAGACCTAGAGCTAGAGAGGAAGTTCACATGCTTGAACAAGGAGCTGGGGCTTTATTCTGCAGGCAGCAGAAAGCTAAGAAGGGAGTAAAATAAAAAATTGTGTGTGTGTGTGTGTGTGTTTAAGATAATGCTTGTGTCACAGAGTGGGCTGGATTACCATGTCTACTTATAATTGCAACAGTGTGTGGGAGAGGGAATGGGCTTCCCTGAGGCTCATAAGTGATTTGTAATAAGAAATATGTATTTGCTCTATGTCCCCAGGCCCTGATATAGGGCTCCTAAAACCTTTGTAAATTCCTAGGTGACAGGAGCACTGAGAGCATCTTTTGTTCTAATGAGGTGACTCTGAATGGGCTCCTAGATGGCTCCTGGTTAGGGGCACATCACCAGAAAGACTACACCAGGATGAGAAGGTTGGAATTTGGGATACCTGGATGGCTCAGTAGTCATTAATCATCTGCCTTCGGCTCAGGTCGTGATTCCAAGGTCCTGGGATTGAGTCCCGCATCAGGCTCCCTGCTCCATAGAGAGCCTGCTTCTCCCTCTCCCTCTGCCTAACACCGCCCCCACCCCCATCCCACCCCACCCCCCCGTATGTGCACCCTCTCTCTTTCTGTCTCTCTATCAAATAAATTTTTAAAAATTTTTTAAGTTTTTTTTTTTTTTAATTTTTATTTATTTGAGAGACAGAAATCACAAGTAGGCAGAGAGGCAGACAGAGAGGTGGGCGGGCCTCCCAAGGCAGAGGCTTAACCCACTGAGCCACCAAGGTGCCTCAAATTTTAAAAAATGTTTAAAAAAAAATGCTTGGGGCTGCCTGGGTAGCTCAGTCATTAAGCGTCTGCCTTAGGCTCAGGTCATAATCTCAGAGTCCTGGGATCTAGCCTCGCATTGGGCTCCCTGCTCAGCAGGAAGCCTGCTTCTCCCTCTCCTACTCCCCCTGCTTGTGTTCCTTCTCTCACTGTTTCTCTGTTAAATAAATAAATAAAATCTTTAAAAAAATAATAAAAATAAAAATAAAAAGTTTTTTAAAAAGACGCTTGGAAGTTTCAGTCCTCCCCACCCCCACTTCTCTAGAGAGGGGAGAGAGGTGGGAAATGGAGTTAATATTTGATCATGACTGTATGAGGAAGCGTCCATACAATCCCAATAGTACAGAGTTCAGATAGCTTCCAGGATGGTGAACATAACCACATCAGGAGGGTGATGTGCCTCATGTTCACAGTGACAGAAACTCTTGTACTTGGGATCTTCCCAGACCTCACCCTAAGTATCTCTTCAGCTGACTGTTCATCTGTATCCTTTTTTTTTTTTTAAGATTTTATTTATCTATTTTATTAAAGAGAGAGAGTGTGTGTCCGCGTGTGTGCGCACACACAGGAGCGAGCTAGGGGAGGGACAAACGGAGAGGGAGAGAATCCCAAGCCAACTCTGAGCTGAGGGCTGGACACCAAGACCATGACCTGACCCAAAACTAAGAGTTGGGCACCTAACCCACTGCCACCCAACGGCCCCATTTATCCATATCCTTTAGCCTATCCTTTAATAAAATGGTAAATATAAGAGTTTCCCTGAGTTCTGTGAGCTGCTCTAGCAAATGGGTGGGACGCTCCAACTTGAAACCAAGTCAGACAGAAGTTTTGGGTAACCTGGGGGCCTATTGCTTGAGACTGGTATCTGATGTGAGATAGGAGCTATCTTGTGGGAGTGATCCCTTGAACTGTGGGATCTAGATACTGTCTCCAAGGAGATTGTATTAGAATTGAGTTAAATTGTAGGACACCCAGCTGATGTCACAGAGAATTGCTTGTTGTAGGGGGAAAAAAACAAACATTTGGTGACCAGAGTATCAAAGCGAAGTGTTTTTGTGTGAAAGTAAAGGAGAAAGACAGAAGGAACAACTGAGTTTTTTCCTTAATTCCCTCTAGTTCTGGGCTGTGCTGGTATTCCAGCGGTCTGTACTGTGCAGGGTGCTACAGGGGTTATTGAGACCAAGTAATAAGAGAAGTAATTACGCACACCCCTTATCAATGCCATGTTATTGTGCTACACACTTTTATGTCCATTAACCACTTGATCCTAATAACAACACTCAGAAGTTATTTCTTTATTATGCAGAGAATTCTAGTTGCTAAGAAAGTTATCAAAAGTCATACAGATGATCACTGGCAGAGCTGGAAATCACACCAATCAGGTTTGTCTTCCTCTAAAACCCATGGCTCTTCACAGAGGACACACTCAAGGACACTACAATTTATTTAATGGTTCCATTCATTCCAGTTTGCCCTCACTGAATTTAAATAGAGTGCCTTCAAGAGCCAAAGTGTTAAAGCAGCAGAGAGAGCAAAATAAGGGTCACATAGCAGATCTATAAAATACAGGCCTACTTGGGGCTCTTTTTGAAAGTATGCTCTATACTTCACCTTTGTTGGCATACTGCCATTCTCCTAAAAGGGAATTTTCTAGAGATGCATGTGTCATTTGCATTTGTGGTTTTGGAAACTTCCCAGAAAACTATGATCTGAATAAAAGAATGTGGTATTAAGGTAAAAATGACACTTAGATTTACCTAGCAACCCACCTTCCAGAATTGAGGCTATTACTAAAATGATTTTGAGGAGGCCTTAGGCATTTAGATGCACACACACACTCACTCACACACACACATACACACACCAAATATCTTTTTAGAAAAACCAGACTTGCCTGTTGCCCTTAGGCCCTGTTTATAACATCACATTCCAGTGACTAAATGGCCTTGCTACCATATAATATCAGAATGTGATATATAATATTCACACCGCTGTGGAAAAATGCCATTAGACTTGTATTATCATTCATCAAGTTTTACAAACAGATTGGAAAAGATTATCCACATGGTGTAAGTGCTATATAAATGTTAGTCGCTGCTGCTGTTGTTATCCATCATCATTTTTGTTGTTTTCCCAATCCAACCAGTCACCAGCCTTAGTACTATCAGGGGTAGACCCTAAAACTATTTGGAGGGTCTCCCAGTAGCAGGAATCTCATATGCCTTTGACCAAAGAAGTATCTTCTTTTGTCTGGAAGAGGCAGTCTTAGATAATCAGATTGACTCGACCAACGCATCACCCTCACATCATTTCCCTCTCCCATTTCCCCCCTCTCCTTTCTTTTCTTCAACAAACTTTTTTTTTTTTTTAAGATTTTATTTATTTATTTGACAGGGAGAGAGATCACAAGTAGGCAGAGCAGCAGGCAGAGAGAGAGGAGGAAGCAGGCTCCCTGCTGAGCAGAGAGTCCAATGTGGGGCTTGATCCCAGGACCCCGGGATTATGACCTGAGCTGAAGGCAGAGGCTTAACTCACAGAGCCACCCAGGTGCCCTCAACAAACATTTATTAACTCTCATAATTAATTCATCCATTTATTCAGCAAGTATATACTGAGTGCCTACTCTATGCCAAACCTGGTTTCAGATGTGGGATGAGAGCAATCAATAAAGCAGACAAAAATGCCTGCCCTCAAGAAGATTCCATTGTAGTGGTTCCATTAGGCCATGCATCTCAACCAGATCATCAGTCAGCTAGGATTCAGTATCAGATATCCCGTCAGGACCCAAGCCTGGCAATGGGTGAAGAATGGGGAGACAAGGGTGCCTGGGCGGCTCAGTTGGTTAAGTGTCTACCTTCTGCTTGGGTCATGATCCCAGGCTCTTGGGATCGAGTCCTGCCTGGGGCCCCCTGCTTGGCAGGGAGTCTGCTTCTCTCCGTCCTTCTCACTTGTGCTCTCTCTTGTTATCTCTGTCTCTCTCAAATAAGTAAATAAATAAATACTATATTAAAAGAAGAAGAAGAAGAAGAAGAAGAAGAAGAATGAGGAGATGAAAAGACCAGGCCTCCACACATCTGACACTCCTCCCTCCCCCTACACTGTCCCTCACCCCCACTCTCCTGCTGGAGTCTGACTACATACCAGCAAGGTTGAGAAAAATTTTCCCTATTGCTTCTCTTTCTTTTGTGTGATGTTCTGGGTGGTGACCACCTCTAGCTTAGTTCCTGTGGTTGAGCTGTTGCTCTCCTTTCAATTCCAGAGGATACCTAACACTAAGCACCAATACAGAGCCTTTCACGAGGAGAACGCTAAACAAGTTAAAAAACTGAGAACATTTTACGTGAAAATTAAGACTCCTGACCACAGGCCTTGCCAAGCACTTTACTCTTATGTCTGAGCCTGTGCCGAGGAGCTCTGCAAACGAGGAATCCATCGACACACAGTCTACTTCTGTCAAGCTAGAAACTCCTGTCAGCAATGCCTGAAGGGCATGACCAGGAAGACTGAAACTGACCTACTTCATACTCTGGCTCCTTCTCCATAGGATCTTAATGAGTTTTTGTTGAACCGAATCTTCTCAGTTTCCCTAAAAAACCAAATCAAGATGATTCATGTAGAAATGTCCTTTTATCATGCAGTGTTACTTAAAGTCATTTTTTCAAACAAGGGCATGTAAAGCTATCCATTATAAGAGCAGGAACAGAAACGATCTAAAAAATATGTAAATTAAATTCTCCGAAAACCAAAATATGTTATTTTGGCTGGTGATTCGGTCTCTTTCCCTCAAACTGAAACTTTTACTAAAAGTAATGATATATGAAGAAAATGGATGCTTTGAGTCAAATTTCTTATTTTCCCTTTCTTCCTGGTGGAGGTGATTAACGAGCAGTAAAAGATCCAAAAGGTAGGCAGGAAGCCACAGAGGAGAGAGGGAGGAGCAAAGGACAGGAGTAATCCACACAAGGTAGCTAGGTGCGAACCAATGTAGAATTTAGTGTATTTCCACTTTGCAAGGTAAGGGAAGAGGCATGGAAAATCATAGTTGTATTAACTTAGGTAATGACAGTAATTAATAAGTACATGCCTCTACTACACTAGGCCCAGTGCCTACCAAGTATTTTATATCCATTATCTCTCAGCAATCCTGAAAGGGCTTCATTATTCTTATTTAAAGAAGAAAAACTGGAGGCTCAGAGAGTTAAGTAACTGGCCCAGACCCACACAGCAAGGTGGTAGAACCTAGGTTGGAACCTAAACTCAATGCCCTTCCCTTTCACCACAGGACTCCTCTGCACTACACATTAGAACCCACTGCGAAACATTACATCCTTCTCAAATGGGAATATATTATGTTATTGTGACAATTTAAAACATATTAGATAATATTCTAGTGAAACATGTAGGGTATCATTGGCACATGGATGCAAATTATAGCATACAAAAAAATTACCTACATAGCTTGTTTAAACTGCATAGTCCTCGGTCCCATCCCCAGGAGACTGAGTTTCAATAGGCCTGGGTAGGGTCTAGGAATCTGTATTTTTTTTTTTAAGATTTTATTTATTTATTTGACAGAGAGAGATCACAAGTAGGCAGAGAGGCAGGCAAAGAGAGAGGGGCAAGCAGGCTCCCTGCTGAGCAGGGAGCCCCGATGTTGGGCTCGATCCCAAGACCCTGGGATCATGACCTGAGCCGAAAGCAGAGGCTTTAACCCACTGAGCCACCCAGGCGCCCCTAGGAATCTGTATTTTTAACAGGCAACTAGGTAATTAATATAAGTGGTCCTCAGATCACACTTTAAAAAACAATGTCATTGACCTTACCCCAAATTGCCATGTTTCAGTTCACTATTCCCTTGCCTTGTCTCTTGCTTTATTCTAAGACAGATGGAGGGGCACTTGGGTGGCTCAGTTGGTTAAACATCTGCCTACAGCTCAGGTCATGATCCCAGGGTCCTCAGATTGAGCCCTGCATCGGGCTCCCTGCTCAATGGGGAGCCTGCTTCTCCCTCTTCCTCTGCCTGCTTCTCCCTCTCCCTCTGCCTGCCACTCTGCCTACTTGTGCTCTCTCTCTCTGTCAAATAAATAAATAAAATCTTAAAAAAAAAAAAAGGGTAGATGGAGCCATGCTATAATAGTCGTTGTCTGGTGTAGCGGAAAAAGAAATACAATACTGGTGGGAGAGGCCTTGATAGAAAACTCTATTACTAACTAGTTGGGTAAACTCAAACAATTCCTTTAAATGTTGTGGGACTACTTTTCCTCATATGTAAAATTAAGAGTTTCTAAAATCACACATCTATGATTTCATTTTGCTGAAGGAAGCCAATTTTTAAATTGATAATGATCTATAGGGCCTAGACATTTCAATGGTAAAAAGAAAGATCCAGAGTCTATTTTCTTCATAAATTTTGTAATATCAACACAGTGTCTCTAAATATCATGGGTTAGGGGAAGGGAATGAAATCCAAAAATGAAAGCAAGTATAACTTATATTATATTTTTAAGACAATTCAGTTGTTTGCTTAACAACCAATTTCTTCAATCAGGCAGTTGCATCTATACTAAGAATTTTTCAAGTATACAGTGTTTCCAATCTTAGAAAGCAAGTTGTTACACAATCATTATTCATTTTAATTTTCAGTAGCATCTTGAAGTTCAGAGCTATTTTGAGCTTATTTTTAAAGAACTAAAGGTGGCCCTTGATTTATGTCAATACACCCTTGGATATTGAAAATACAGGTTGAGAATTGCTAATTTATGTCCTGTTTTAAAATGCCCAAACGTGGGGGTGCCTGGGTGACTCAGGCAGTTAAGAGAACAACTCTTGATTTCACCTCAGGTCATGATCTCAGGATCATGAGATTGAGCCCTGCCT
This sequence comes from Enhydra lutris kenyoni, assembly GCF_002288905.1. Lineage (NCBI taxonomy): Eukaryota > Metazoa > Chordata > Mammalia > Carnivora > Mustelidae > Enhydra > Enhydra lutris. The sequence continues at coordinate 30,869,236 of NW_019154088.1, read as the reverse complement.
TAGGGATGGACACGGGCATGGAGTCCACTTAAGATTCTCTCTCCCTCTCCTTCTACCCTCCCCCACCACTTGTGTGCACTCTCTCTCTAAAATGCCCAAAGTGTGGCTTATTGGATGGTTAGTGTCCATGGAGACAAGCTTAACAAAGGAAATGAGTCACATAAATGAAGACACAAGTTACAAAAGAAAAAGAGGAGCACTGGTGAAATGGCTAGGTTCTAACTCACCAAAGAAAATCATGATGCAAATTTGCTACACTTTCAGAAAATCATGTAGATATTTACCTCCTTGTTCCATGACTTATTAACACCTTCCTGGGAGGCATTAATTTGCTAGCTCAGCCTAGCCTAGTGACAGAACCTGATTACAGAGATATAAGAAAAAGGAATATTATTATAAGAGAAATCTGAATCACCAGAAACAAAAGAAACAATTTGCTCAATTATGAACTAAGTTGAGATGCACTACTTATAGCAATGCTGAGGGAGACATTAATTTCACATTTTTTTTTTAAATTTATTTGACAGACATCACAAGTAGAGAGGCAGAGAGAGAGAGAGAGGAGGAGGAGGCAGGTTCCCTGCTGAGCAGAGATCCCGATGCAGGACTCGATCCCAGGACTCTGGGATCATGACCTGAGCCGAAGGCAGAGGATTTAACCACTGAGCCACCCAGGCGCCCCTAATTTCACATTTAGATAGTGTGTAATATTTTCTCCAACATTTTGCAGTATAATTTAACAGCTCTTATTTAAAAAGGAACTTTTCAACTCAATTGACGCTAGTTTTATCTCCAAAGCTTTCAATTATACCACATTCCCAAAAGCATCATGTTAAGTAAACTCAAAGCATTCATAATCTCACATAGCCTATATAGAAGAGTAGAGTCACTTAGGGAAGTGTTCTGAGATTATTTCACATGTATCATAAGGATAAATATTCCTTTTCTATGTATTTTCTAGCTACTTCCTTAGCAAGATCTTGGAGTGTTCATAAATTGACTTTGACTTCTCCAGTTTATGATTTTGCAGCATCCAAGAAAGATAAAATGTTTTCTGCTGCAGCTAAGGAGTATAATATTGCTACAGTCTATTTGCTTGTATTGCAAGGTAAGCTCAGAAGCTAAAATGAAAAGGTTACTTTTTTTAGGTCAAGAATTCGAAGGAAAACAATTTTTTTATATTCCATACTAATCTTTAATAACATTCATAGTGTTCTGACCTAAAAAAACCAAAGTAACTTTTTTTTTGTCCTGGCTTTAAAAAATGCCAGCCAATAGCCTCTAATCCACACATAACTCAAAATATGAACTCCAGAACCAAACCACTGACAACCCATCAAAGGCCAGGTGGGCACAAGGCTATGTAGATGCTCAAGCATCTTCTCCCTTCACATTTTACTACATCTTCTGAAATGAACAAAACAATTCTCTGAGCCTGAAAAGGGCCAGTGGAACTCCAAAGCTCTCTCTACCAAGACAAGTGAGAAAACTATGTCCCTAGCAGGCCAGGGATGTCTATAATCATGACTTTCAGAAATCGTCAGAATGCTAGTTAGCCCGCAAAGTTTGCATTTACCTAATTTTTTAGAGGCTCTGGGCCCACTTAAATAACTTTGGGTGTAATTATGGTGTAAGAATATCTTGTCAATGTTGAAAGAAACACAGATAGGCCTTTACTGGAAATGTGTCTATTTTGTACCTAAAGAATAAATAGCTTTTTCTAGAATTGTTTAGGCACTCAAAATTTGGGTAGACTAAGTAAGTCTCAATAACAATTCCAACTAATAATAATTCTGAATAATCCCAGTGTCTGAAAGGCCAGAAGAAGGAATATCAAAGTAGATAAATACTTAGTGGCAGCTAAAATTTATCAAGAATTTGACACGAATGATCTCGGTTAACCTCTGTAATAATCCTTTGAGGTGTGTAAATTACATATTTTACAAATGAGGAAACTGAAGTCCAAAGAAGTTAAGCAACTTGCTTAAGGATTCATAGCTGATAACAGCAGGATAAGAATTTAACCCAGGCAGCAGGGTTCCAGATCTGACATGTTTATAAACAATATGATATACCACCTCCCAGAAGGCCTCTTTTGTCCACAAGTTCCAGCTCTACAATGGTTAGCTTGTTTCTGCCTACCTGTCGTTAGTTGCCAAGGTAATGAGAAAATCTCTAAGGTAAGCAGTGTAAAATGTTCAAATGAGATTTAAATGAGGAACTTATACATTTTTATTTACGCTACATTGTGTAGTACTAAAGGAATTTATTTCATTTAATACCTCAGAAACTACACTATTAATTTAGGAATGTGATAGTGGCACAGAAGACTTGACCTGTACAATCCGTTATTCTTTCAATAGGAATTTCTCTGGCATTGAGGATACATTTAGGGACATGGAAGTATAGCCTCTTTGAACACACTCCAAGGGACCAGTCTCCCTGCAATGTGTTGGGGAAAATAGGCAACTCTTTACCTAAATTTGTGGGAAGTGGCTATTAGAGAGATGGAATTGTTACTCCTGTCACTTTGACTGGGAAAACCTTACTGCCTGAAGGAGCTCCTTAGAAGGAACTTGTGGACCACTCTAAGCCTGGGATGTCCTAGCAGCACTAGATCCTTATACCTGCCCACTCACCTGTAGGGGATCTTGGGTTCCACAGCCCCCAGTAGAGATGCTAAGAAATCCTAAGAACCAGTGCAGTCTCTAAGAGTTAGGGTACATAGCTGAATAGTACACACTATTCTCTTTTCTAACTTTCTATTTTGAATTGTGGGGTTCTGAGTTACCTGCACACACACTCACAGATGTCCATGCCTTTGGAATGACAATGACCAAGTTCTCTTATCACCAATTCATTCAAAGCTTGTGGTTGAAACAGACAAAGAAATTACTGGAAGAAGTTGGAAAGGTAAAAGGTTTTAGTAAATTATGTAGTATTTAGTTGTCTAAAAGTACAAGTGCCTTTTCAAATGGCGGTGTGTCCAAATTTGTAATTGCACTCTTACTGTTTAGACACAAGTTTATCCTGTGTTTTACAAAACATTTTTATTATTTCTTTATCTGACAATGGTTATTTGTGACCCTGTGGTCAGATAAGAAGGTTGGGCAGATGGTACTTTCAATTTAAATGGATTTTTGTGCCATTAAAAGGAATGTTTGCTCTAAGAAGAGTATTGACTATAAAAGTCACAGGCTCTGGACTATTTCCTGTGGGATTTTTCCACTATCCTTCCAATTAGTCAATGTGATGTTTCTCTAAACATGATCATTTATTTTTCTCTGGAGAGTTTCCTTCTATCCCATTCAAGAAAGATGATCCTGGAAAATAAAGAAAGCTTTCTACACCCCCCAGTGCAATATTTATGATTAACTGCAACCCATCGTAATGAATGACAAAAGAAAAAAAGCATTCCGTTTCCTTGCTCTTCTCATATAAAAAAGCATTTGTTGCAATTTGAGTCCCAGCCAACTTCCATTGTTTAGGCAATAATTAGTCAAATTATACCAATCACTAACAATCATAACAGAAATTATATAATTGCAATTTAGACCAATGACCTTATACTTGTGAAAATAGAATGTGGAATATTTAATTGCATAATGTGACACTACAATTCTATACCTATAAATTCAAGGTTTTCAGATTAGTTAATTAATTTACAATATCCTCTACCTAAACCTCTCTGAAAGTGACAAAATTTTGTCAGCTCCACAAAATATCCAAATCGCATCTTACTTCAAACAAACTAATGCATATCTAAAATAAAATAAGACTTCCATTCTCATATAAACAATGACTCCATATATTTCAGAAATTTGGAAAGACTTTGCAGCAAAACATGTTCAAATTAGACTGTTTCGGGGAATTGGTCTAAGATAAATTATTGAATGATTAAAACAAATCAACATCATTTGCAATCAATGAAATGCTGAATCTGTTCAATACTTACTGTCAGCAGAGTTCACCTTAAGAAACAGAATGAGTGAGGCATACAAAAACAAGCCTCGACTTGGATGCTCGGCATCAACAGAACGATGAACAGAAGAATCTTCCAGCACAGTAGGCAAATTTCCCCTTCAATAAGCAGCCAGGAAAAAGCAATATTTCAATGTTTGCTTTCCTTCCTCTGAGGGAGAAGGTTTCACTATGACTTATTTTACTTCCTTTTTATTCTGTCCTATTTTCTTGGCTCTCACAGACAGCTCCAGTAGCAACATGACAATACCACTTTGCACTTGCCCAAAGCGCCTTTTCTCTAAAAGTCTCAGCTGTGGTCTATGCGAGGAGAGTGTAAAACAGGGGAAACGATGCAAACATTGAAGTTCATCCTCTCGTGCAAACATTTTGAGGGACCCAAACCAATCTTAACCCGGACTGGGAATGAGGGACACCAAAACAAAACAAAACAAAACCAAGCCCCAAAATAGCTCCTCCCAGAGTTCATGCTTAGTGTCCCGGAGGCCTTTGGCAAAATTTACCATTATCTTGAACTCTGTCTCACATATAAAATAAAGCAATGCCATTTTCTTTATGAGGATGTGAAGAGTAACTAGAGTGCATTTTCTAAAATAAAACTTGGGAAAAAAAACCCCAGATTTTGGAGTTCTAAAAGTAGGCCCAAAGTGGTTTCCTGGAGCATATTAGTCTTGAAAGCATTTTTTTCTGGAGTAGAAAATATTCACATTTCTATTTTTAAAAAAGAAATTCAAAAACTTACTTGTCCAATTGAGAAATACCTCAAACACAATAAAACAAAACACTTCAGAACAAAACATCGAAAAGTTGCTGATGCTCTTTAAGCCTATGTATATGCATAAGTATATCTACATCTATATCTATCTACACAAGTGTTGTTTAATAAAAGCTATTTTAAAAATAGTTGCTTAAGTGTTGTTTAATAAAAGCTATTTAAAAAATAGCTTACTTCACAAACATCAGAGCTCTCGGTTGTATAAGGTAACTAGGACATGACAGAAATTTTAGACTCCCTAAATCCTTGATGAGTAGCTGCATTTCAAGGGTCTCTGTTCATCTCTTTGCTCTCACCATTAATAATGGCCTTTGAAACTCAGAGCAGTTTTCTCTTCATATTTTGTCAAGATGTGGATAGTTCTTTTCAAAGTTTATCAGTTAAGAGTTGGATTGTGTGGGTTGGAAATTTCTCATTTCAGGTTTTGAATTTAATGAAACTCAAACAAAATACACAGAAAAACTATCTATTCCTCTACTAAGAGAAAATAGGGGAAAAAAAAGAATATCTTGAAGTAATCAGCAAGAACTTTGCAAACATGTATTTTCTCTACATTTAAAGAAAATATGAGTTTTCAGAAAGAGATTACAAATGAGTATATATGGTGTCATTCTGTTTTTGTTTTTAAAAATATACATATACATGGGGCGCCTGGGTGGCTCAGTGGGTTAAAGCCTCTGCCTTCGGCTCGGGTCATGAACCCAGGGTCCTGGGATCGAGCCCCACATCGGGATCTCTGCTTGGTGGGGAGCCTGCTTCCTCCTCTCTCTCTGCCTGCTTCTCTGCCTATTTGTAATCTCTGTCAAATAAATAAATAAAATCTTTAAATATATATATATGTATATACATATATATATATATATACACACATATACACACAAGTAAATTAAATACAACAACATGTGTAAAAGATAGTATATTATGGCTAAGTGGGATTTATCCTGGGAATGCAAGGCTGACTCAACATTAGAAAATCAGTCAATGTAATTCACCATATCAATGGACTAAAGAAGAAAAATCATATGATATTCTCAATTTTACACAAAAGCACTTGAAAAAATTCTACACCTGTTGATGATCTTTTTAGCAAGTTAGAAAATGAAGGAAAATTCCTTAAGCTAATAAAGGGCATCTACAAAAAATCTACAGCTAACTTCATGCCCAATGGTGAAAGAATGAGTACTTTTCTCCCTAAGAACAGGACTGAGATAAGGATGTCTGTTCTCACTACTCCTATTCAACACCATACTTAAGGTCCTAGTCAATGCAATGAGTTAAGAAAAAGAAATAAAAGGTATATATTTGGAAAAGCAGAAATAACATTTTCTCTATTGGAAGATAAAAAAACACATCTAAAGATACTCAACATTCATATAAAGAAATGAAAATTAAACCACCATTATATGGCACTACATACCTATTAGAGTGCTTTAAAAAAAAAAAAAAACTGATCATACTGATTAGGTGTTGGTCCAGATGTGGAGCAACCAGAACACTCATACTTGGTAGTGGACATACAAATGTGGTACAGCTACTCCGAAAAGAGTTTGGCATTTTCTTATAAACATTTACTTCACAAATGGTCCAGCAAACCCTTTCTAGATATTACCTAAGAGAAATGAAAACTTATTTTCCAGTGGTTTTCTTCAAATTCCTAAAAACTGGAGACAACTCAAATGTTCTTCTGGTGAATGGAAGTATGCTGTGGTACATTTACACAGTGAAATATTACTCAGCAATAAAAAGAAACAAACTACTTATACACATATGGATAAACCTGAAATGCCTTATGCTGATAAGGGAAGGCAGACTCAAATGGCTAAATCTTATATGATTCCACCATATGACATTCCAGAAAAGATAAAATTATAGGAATACAAAACAGATCAGTGGTCACCAGGGGCTAGGGTTGGCAGTAGGAGGAGTAAGGACAGCAAAAGGAAATTTTTAGGGCAATGGAACTGTACTGTATCTTAATCATACTGGTTATTATGTGACAGTGTGCGTTAGCCAAAATTCATAGAAAAGTATACCAAAAGTATGATTTTACTGTGGGTAAATATGATAAATTAACACAATTAACACACACAAACACAAAACATAAAAACCTGGATGGACATATACCAAAATACTGATGGTGATTATCTCTTAGATATGGTATTATGGGAGATTTCATTTTCTTTCTTGTCCATGTTTCAAATTTAAAAATTATCCCCAATCAATATTTATTACTCTTGTGTCAAGGGCAAAAATAAAGTAACACTTTGTCATCTGTTGAATGTCTGCCTTGTGGAGGCCTCCTTGATTCCAGTCTTCCTTCCTTTCCCCCCTACTGTCGTTTGTCCTTTATTTTTTAAAATTAAAAAAAAATTTTATGTATTTAAGTAATCTCCACATCCAATGTGGGGATTGAACTCATGACTCTGAGATCAAGAATCACATGCTCTTTAGACTGAACCAGCCAAGTACCCCTATCCTTTGTCCCTTATAAAAAAAATAGATTCAACATGGCAATCCTCAGTTCAAGAAGCTGCAATAAATGCCTAATGCCTACTCACACAACTCCTAACTACTTTGCTGCCTTTTGAGTCTGTTTCTGGTATAATAACATTAGGCAAAGATTTAGTGAGCCCTTATTATGTACCAGACACAGCTAGGTGGGCCACATGCAATAGCTTATATAGTTCTAGAACAAAGCTCTTAAATGATGTACTTTTCTTTTCCTTAATTTATAGATGCCTATAGCTATAAATTAACAGAGACAGAAGAGCAACCATACCAGAATCCGTATTCTTGACCACTGCAGTAGAGTGATATGGTTAAGGAGCATGGCATCTGGAGGAAAGTTACCTGGATTCTAAACCTTAGCTCACTGTTTTCTAGGTTATGACCTTGGGAGAAATTACATAACTTCCCTGACTCTGTTTCTTGGGTGTAAAAGAAGGATAAGAGTAGTAACCGTACATCGGTTGGTTGTGAGGATTAAGTCCTATTACACATGTGAAGTGCCTGGTACATGACAGGCATTCCCCCTTCACCCATCCCTTCTTCCCTCACCACCAGTCTTCTTTCCCCTTCAGCTCTAGCAGGACTCTTCAGCATCCATCAAGGTGATGTCCTAACTGTTCAGACAGCAGCAGGCTCTTCTTGTCTTCATGTCATTGGTTTATCACTCCCTCAGCCCAGAACATCTCTTCTCTTCCATTTTCTGCTTTACTCTAGTCTACCAGGTCAGCTCAAGATCTCCTTTGTCCAAGTTAACATTTCCTTGTATACCTCTTTATGGTGGTCACTAATGGTTTTATGGGCATTGATTTTGTCTTCGATTAAAATGGCCACCCACTAAGGTAGTCATTAGCCTTATGTGGTGATTTAAATTTAAATTACATAAAATTGAATAAAATTTGAATTTTTGGTTCCTCAGTTACACTAGCCACATTTCAAGGGCTCAATAGCTCTATGTGGCTGGTTTCAACTATCTTGGATAGCACCAGCATAGAGCATTTCCATCACCATAGAAAGTTCTGCTGGAGAGTACTATCTAAAATATAAGCCTTTGGAGCATAAAGTTCTGGAAACCCAGCAGTGCATAACATAGTGATTGCAAAGGAAGAACTCAATTGAGTACTTATGTTTTGCTTTATTGATTCACCGAGAGTGTTCATGTTTGATGGAAATATTAATGTAAGCAAGATCACTTAATCTAGGCTACAAAATACTGACTAATTAAATTATGCATACAATTTCTACTTTAGCTTCAAAAGACCAAATTTACAAAGAGCCCAGCCCATCTTCCTTTTTAGGGAAATGAAATAATTATTCTGTCAATGACCCCTTCAGCTAGGAGCTAATGTCCTTTATGGTACCTACAATTTACACAGAATCTTAGGTTGAACCTGCCTGTATTAAGCAGTCTTTTGCAAAACATTACCCAAAATAATTGTCTTAAAGTAAAAAGATTTCTTTGTGCTTGGTCAATACTGCCCTGATAACTTGCAGCATTTCAAAAAAAAGGAAAATGCATGTATTCACCTTATTTAAAGATGAAGAATTAAGGTCAAGTGATTTAACCAAGGTCACAGTTGAGCACACTATTGGATCCAGTTCCCTGAGACAACTGAGCCCCTAACTTCCTCTCTTCACTGAATCCTAGAGTTCTAAATCACTCCATATCCTTAGGGCATTTTACGCCCACTAATGATGCTACTTATTCTGAGTGCCTACAATTTGTAAGCTCTCTCCAAAAGTGGCAAAAGCTGACACGATGTAACCACCCCCTTCCCCCACCACATTCATGTAAACATCTTGGCTCCATCCCAGCTGAGACAACTGCCACAGAGTAAAGCACTCTCCAAAGAGTCAGACTGAGCTTAAACCAGTCCACTAAAGCTGCTGCAGAGAAGTAGGTCATTAAGAAATAAAACATAAAATTAGCAAAACAGCGTTTTTTTCCACCATATGCTAAGAGGTTTCTCCAAATGATAACACATGAATAAAAATCCATACATCAAGACAGGAAGGCGAATTGAGAAAGTGGCTTCAGGGATGCATTGATGGAAATACTCAAGCAAGATGAATTGCTTTTTGATAATTAGATTTAAGGAATATTTCTTTCTTTTTCTTTTTTCTTTCTTTCTTTCTTCTTCTTTTTTTTTTTTTTTGGTCTGCTGTGACTCCAGTTTTGTGTATTGCAGAAAGACATAAAATTCCAAGGAAATAAAGGTCTTTCTCCCCATGCCTCTTCTCTTTGTGCTTTTATCCAAGACACAATGGAGAACTTTTATAAAATTTCTCTTATCAGGCTTATTTGCCAAATATTTTCAATGTTAAAATGGTTTGGTATTTTAACCAAACTATAATTAAAACTTGAAGAAGAAAGTTATTCCAGGGTACACTATCATTAACATTCAAAGAGAATAAAAGGGGGATAGTGTGAGTTTCAACAAGTGAAATTAGCAAAATGAAACTGATTTTATATTTTAGGCAGTCCCTGATAGCATAGCTCCTGAAATCATAGCATAAATAATGGCCCCAATTATTAAAACTGAGAAATTTAACAAGGCACAAGATCAAAGTGTACGCACACCGGGTTAACCTCATACTCATTCAGTCACAATTATTAAAAAATGCTTTCAGCCAGGCTTGTACTTCGAATTCGAGAGGATTTCTTAACTGACAGCAAATTTACAGCCTCTCCTTATTGCAGCAAATTTGCTTGACTTTTGGTCTTTATGCTGACATTTTGATAAACTAGTACTCCAGTCCCAACGAGAACTATCATGATAATGATCTATGGCAAACACTCACAAATTAAAAAAAAGGTGGGGGGGAGCAGAGATAGCAGGATAACATGCAAGTCTCCAACAGCAGAAAAAGTAATCAACAGTACCAACAAAAACCTTATTGGCAGCCTCTCTGCTTTTGTCCATATTGCAATCCACTCCTCCCCCCATCCCTATCTCCAGGGAGGTATGCTGATCTTTTCATCAAAGAGATTGGGATGGGATGCTAGGGAGAGTCATGGGCAGAGAACATAGAGTATGATGAAAAGGCAGGGAAAGGGATGTGGAAAAAGGGGAACCCTCTTACACTGTTGGTGGGAATGCAAGTTGGTGTAGCCACTTTGGAAAACAGTGTGGAGATTCCTTAAAAATTTAAAAATAGAGCCACCTTATGACCCTGCAATTGTACTACTGGATATTTACCCCAAAGATACAGATGTAGTGAAAAGAAGGGCCATCTGTGCCCCAATGTTCATAGCAACAATGGCCACGGTCACCGAACTGTGGTAAGACCCAAGATGCCCTTCAACAGACAAATGGATAAGGAAGATATAGACCATATATACTATGGAGTATTATGCCTCCACCAGAAAGGATGAATATCCAACTTTTGTATCAACATGGACGGGACTGGAGGAGATTATGCTGAATGAAATAAGTCAAGCAGAAAAAGTCAATTATCATATGGTTTCACCGACTTGTGGAGCATAAGGAATAACATGGAGGACATTGGGAGATGGAGAGGAGAAGTGAGTTGAGGGAAATTAGAGGGGGAGACGAAACATGAGAGACTATGGACTCTGAAAAACAATCTGAGGGGTGGGGAATTGGGTGAGCCTGGTGGTGGGTATTAAGGAGGGCACGTATTGCATTGAGCCCTGGTGAAGTGCATAAACAACGAATTTTGGAACACACACACACAAATTAAATTTAATTTAATTAAAAAAAAAAAGAGGCAGGGAAAGGAAGAGACCAGAGACAGGGAGAGAGACAGAGACAGAGAGATACAGAAAACCCAAGACAGTGACACTGACAGTGGGGCAAGAGGGAAACAAAAACTTCTAAGTTAGAACAAGTTGGTGTTAGATTAGGCATTGAGTTTGATAATCTATTGGGAAGTCCAAACAAGAATGAAATAAAGGTGGATGCATTCAGCTTAAATGGACTTGCTCAGTGTCCCAGTCATAATTTCCCTGACCTTTCCACCACACCGCACCCGAGTTCATGTTCAGGGGCTCTCTTTTGAGCATCAGCCAACCTTGGTATTTTCACTCAGGCTGTTTCAGTTGGGTCAGTTGCCAGAAAGTAGAGAATACTAATTTGTAACCTCCAAGGTTTTTGGATCAGGAAGTTATTTTTCATTTGAAACTCAAGAGTCTGAGCCACTTATCCCCTGATACCATTATACAGCACAGCTACCCAGGTTCTTCTCGGATCCTGGCATTTCATTAATTAATGCAAGAGAAGATCACCTCCGACACTTGTATTCATCAAAGTATCCTCTTCACCAGTAAAGTAGGAGGTAGGAGGTATTATGGGATTGACTGTTTCTGGAGGATTGACAATATGAAGCAAGACTCTGTGGGATTTGCTTTATATCATATGACATTGGCCGATTTGTTATACACAGCAGAAGATGCTGAGTATTCCAGTGAAGGTCATTTTTAAATGCAGGCCAGTAACATCAATGCCAGTGGTTCTCAAACTTTAGTATGCATCAGAATTACCTGGACAAAAGGGCTTGTTAGAACACACGCTGGTGGGCCCTTCCCCAGAGTTTCTGGCCCATCTGGGGACCCATCCCAAGAATTGAGCAATCCCAGGTAATTAAGAAGGGTAGGGCTGTAGGGGAAACAAACAGGTTCATATATGCAAAGAGGTAAGAAGATGCTTGCTCTAGACCAGTGCTTTTTAAATTTGAATGTGCCTATGAATCACCTGGGGGTCTTGTTAAAATCCAGATTCTGACTGAGTAGGCTAGAGGGGTTCTGAGATTCTGCATTTCTGATAAATTTCCAGGTGATGCTGGTGTTGCTGGTCCAGGAGCCACACTGAGATTCTACATTACTCAGGGCAGTGTTTTTCAAAGTGTATCCTGAGAACTGTCTATTTCAAAATCACAGGGTTGATTGGGGAGAGAAGGTACTGACTGCCCTTAGTGTGGAGTCCTGGGTCCACCCCTAGATATGCTGTGTCTAGGAAGAAACTCTGGAATTGGGGTCCTAGGAATCTGTAGGTTGAACCAGTGTTTCTGGAGTTCTTCTACAGACTGAATGGCCTGAGGACTGAGAGTGGGGAAGAGGAGGGCAGGAGGAAGGGAATGCTGACAGGGGGGTATTCAGTGATCCATCTTTACAGGTACTGATTGCCAAGGCCCACAGCTATTTTCTCTCCTTTATTCTATTGCTCATATTTTGTTGGCTGTTGGTGACATTATCAAAAAAGTAACTGGAATCTTAAAAGAAGGGGTAAAATTTCTAATAGCTTATTTTTTCTCTGTATTAGCAAACACTTAGTAAGAAAAAAAATGGAAACTATAGGTCACATTTTTTCAATTTTCCATACATTTAAATTATTCTTGATCTACCTATCCTCTATTTCCATAGACAACTACAAATTATTGTCTAGATATCTTTTGTTAGTAGTAAATGGAAAATGTTTCTGAAATGATTACTTAATATGTTGCTAAATCCAGAAGATAGCAACTGTCTGCCAGCAAGTGCCATATTGAAGTTTCCTAAACACAACAAAAAAAAGAAATTATTTACAGTTAGCATTCAACATTGGCAAACAAGCCATGCTATTAAAGATGTATTTGCATATGTTATATTAAGAGACATGCAAATGTATGTGCAAAATGGGCATAATTAATCATTTCCACCAGTGATGAATATCCCATTTCCAATCTCGCTGTCCAATCCCTCCTTTCTTTTGAGTACAGATGTGTGTTTCTAACCTCCTGGGATCCCAGCATTATGTGCAATACCCTTTTCCCCAACCCCACCTCCTGCCCCTACAGTTAAGGGACTGAAATATGGGAAGTAATTCCATGTTCTTATTCAAAGACTAAGAAAATAAACATTGAAAAGCAGGAAATACGGCTCGTTGTTTTTAATCCTGGTTCTTAGTGTCAGGAATGTCTAGAAAACTTTTCAAAAGTCCAGATTCCCTAGCCACCTGAAGATTCACAGCCAGCAGGTTTGGGGTAGTCCAGGAAATTTCTAACTATCTAAAACACCGTGGTTGATTCAGACGATCAGTCAGGATTGGGCGCCACAGGCATATATTCGGACAGAATGGGGGAACTTTGCTAATAATGTAGTTATTATTTTTGTTGTTAACTATAATTTTTGTGACTACTGAGTTCTTCCTACATAATCAGGCCTGTTACTAAACATTTTATTTATGTCATCACTGAATCATCATAACAACCATCTTCTTATGGATGAGGAAACTAAGAGTTGGAAAGGTTAAATCATTTGCCTAAAACCAGAGATAGTAAGTGGCAAAGCAGGAATCTGTTTTTATCACTAAGTAGTACATGAGTCATTTGAGTAGTTATGTGAGTCATTTAAGTCATTAATTTTTCTCATTTGGACTGAGGGATGTTAGGACTAGACACTAGATCCCTTCTAATCTTCCTTCAAGCTCTGATGCTTATTTGTGGAACTGAGTTGAACCAGAAGACATGGTTTTTGGCCTTCTGGAACTTAAGATGTATTGTCAGAATCCTGTGTCCTCCTTCCCATGTCAGGTTTAATCTATGGCTCCTCGTTTTCTATAGAGCAAAAACTCCCTCACCATCAGCCCCAAACCCTCTCTTGAGTTTCATCTCCCAGCAGCTCAGGGCAGAATCCCAGCCCTCCAGCACTGGGCTTACACAGCTCTGCGCCCTTGCTCACCATGTTCTTTCTGTCCCAAAGCTTTGTCCTTCTTGGTTGCTTGATGGTCTAATCCTGCTCACTGTTCACAGACCACCTACATACCAGTTCCTTTGTATAGACATCCCGCTCTTCCCAGTCAGAATTAATTTGTTCCTTTATGATTTCATTTTGTGTTACAGGTAAAGTGAATTTCAGTCCTAGTTATCTGGCAATGCCAGTACTTGGCAGTCTTGGTTTAGACAGCATGACAACTATAGTTATGGCATATATCTGACTAAGGGTGTGAACTGTTTTCCTATTGGTAAGATTCTGGAGGGCAGAGGCACTTGCCTTACCTGTTTGACACTTCTCCCATCCATATCCAACCATCCATCTGATCTTCCATTCATTTATTTATTTTATTAACTTTAAAATTTTCATTTCAGTACAGTTAATACACAGTGTTATATTAGTCTCAGCTGTACAATATAACAATATAACATAGTCAGGGATTCAAAAATTCTATACATTACTCAGTGCTCATTATGATATGTGAAATCTTAATCCCCCCCACCTATTTCACCCATCTTCCCCACCCACCTCCCCTCTGGTAACCAACAGTTTGTTCTCTATAGTTAAGAGTCCGGGGTAGGTACCTGGGTGGCTCAGTCAGTAAAGTCTCTGGTTCAGTTCACGATCTCAGGGTCATGAGGACAGGCCCTACATGGGGCTCTATGCTGGGAGTGGAGCCTGCTTAAGATTCTCGATCCCTCTCCCTCTGCCCATCTTCCCCAACCCACTCATGTGCTCCCTAAACAAACAAACAAATAAATAGGACTCTATTTCTTAGTTTGTTTCCTCTTTTTTCCTTTGCTCATTTGTTGTTTCTTAAATTCCACACATGAGGAAATCATATGATACTTGTCTTTCTCTAAATTACTTCACTTAGCATTATACTCTCTAGCTCCATCCATGTTATTTCAAATAGTAAGATTTCACCTTTTTTTATGGCTGAATAATAATCCATTGTATATATGTGTATATCACATCTTCTTTATCATTTGTCTATCTGTAAAACCTTGGGCTTCTTCTAGAATTTGGTGACTGTAAATAATGTTGCTGTAAACATAGGAGTGCATGTGTCCCTTTGAATTAGTATTTTTGCATTTTTTTTGGTAAATACTTAGTAATGCGATTGCTGGATTATAGGGTAGTTTTATTTTTACTTTGTGGGGAACCTCCATACTCTTTTCCAAACTGGCTGACCTGTTTGCTTTTCCACCATCAGTACATGAGGGTTCCCCTTTCTCCACATCCTCACCAACACCTGTTGTTTCTTTTGTTGTTGATTTTAGCCATCCTGACAGGTGTGAGGTAATATCTCATTGTGATTTTGATTTGCCTTTCCCTGATGATGAATGATGTTGAGCATTTTTTCATGTGTCTGTTGGCCATCTGTATGTTTTCTTTGAAGAAATATCTGTTTATGTCTTCTGCCCAGATTTAATCAGATTATTTGTTTTTTTTTAGTTTTTTAAAAATATACACATATTTTTAAAGATTTTATTTATTTATTTGACAGAGAAAGAGATCACAAGTAGGCAGAGAGGCAGGCAGAGAGAGAAGGGGGAAGCAGGCTCCCTGCTGAACAGAGAGCCCAATGCAGGGCTTGATCCCAGGACCCTGAGACCATGGCCTGAGCCTAAGGCAGAGGCTTAATTCACTGCTGAGCCACGAAGGTGCCCCTGTGTTTTTAGTATTGAGTTGTATTGGTTTTTGATATATTTTGGATACTAACTCTTTATCGGAAATACCATTTGCAAATATATTCCCCCATACAGTAAGTTATATCTTAGTTTAACTATTTCCTTCACTGTAAAACAGCTTTTTATTTTGATGTAGTCCCAATAGTTTGTTTTTGCTTTTGTTTCCCTTGACTCAAGAGACACATCTAGAAAAATGTTGCTATGGCTGACGTCAGACATTATTGCCTGTGCTCTGTTCTAGGATTTTTATGGTTTCAGGTCTCACATTTATGTCTTTAATTCATTTTGAGTTTATTTTTGTGTGTGGTTTAAGAAAGTCAAGCTTCATTCTTTTGCATGTTCCAGTCCAATTTTCCCAAAACCGTTTGTTTAAGAGACTATCTTTTGCTCATTGTATGTTCTTTCCTCCTTTGTCAAAGATTAATTGACCATATAATCATGGGTTTATTTCTGGGTTTTCTATTCTATTCCATTGATTTGTGTGTTTATTTTTGTGCCAGGACCATACTGTTTTGATTAGTACAGCTCTGTAACATAACTCAAAGTCTGGAATTGTGATACCTCCAGTTTTTTCTTTTTCAAGATCGCTTTGACTATTCAGGGTCTTTTGTGGTCCCATTCAAATTTCAGGATCGTTCTAGTTCTGTGAAAAATGCTGTTGGCATTTTGATAGGGATTGCATTAAATCTGTACACTGCTTTGCATCCCCTCATTTATTTGCATATATGTCAGTTTATATTCCCCAAATTTAAATTGTCTCTACTTGGCACAAAATAGACACTTCAGTTTTCATTGAATTGATATTAACTGATTTTATGGGAATTTCTGCTTGGATAAATCTTTTGCAATCAGCTTCTTCTCCACGACCACCCCTGCCACCTTGAATAAAAACTATGTCTTCTGAGGAAGTAGGTAATGAAGTATCAGAGGAATGATAGCTACAGAAAATGAATAGAAGGACAAAAATGTTAAATTTGATTAGTGCTGGCTATCAGCATAATAAAAGAGACAAAGCTGACATTGTGCTTTGGTTAAAAGACAATAATGAAGGCCAAGCTCTTCAGCTGGATCTGTGCCCAGCACTGCCTTTGTAACAAGCGTGCAAAAGGATTCAGACAGCATGTAACCAATGTGACCTGTAAGACTAAGTGAAGGCAAGCAAGAGGCCATGTCTTAGTCAGATCAGGCTGCTAAAACAAAATACCATAGACTGGCTAAATGACAAAGAAACCGGAAATTTATTTCTCATCGTTCTGGAAGCTGCAAGTCCATTATCAAGGTGCCAGCATGGGCAGATTTGGTTGAAAGCTCTTTTCTGTGTTACAGACTGCTGACTTCTCGGGGTATCCTCGCATGCCAGAGAAATGAGAGGAAATAATCTCTCTCCTGACTCATATAAGGGCACTAAGCCCATTTCTGTAGGCTCCATCCTATGACCTCATCTGAATCAAATAACCTTCCAAAGGCCCCACATCCTAACACCATCACAATGTAGGGTGTGGCTCCCAAGTATGAATTTTGAGGAGACACAAACATTCATTCCATAATAAGCCACCAATAGGTCCTCAGGGCCAGAGTCATTCAACCCTCAAGAGCTGACAGTGTTCAAGGAAAAGAAGTATGGTAGACTTCCAAAAGGACATTCATATGTTTGGACACCAACAGAACAAGGTACACAAAGAAAAATTTTTATTCCAATCTTCTCATAGTCATTATTGCTTGGCAACATGGGGAAACTTTCAAACTTTCCAAGGTCTTCTGAAGCATCTATTCTCTGTGCTCCCCAACTATATGTCTGTCCCATTAACTACCATACTGTGGTTTGCTCTGACTTTATCTGTCACTTAGCCTAAACTGAAAGCTCTACAAAGATGACAAGGTATAATTTACTCTGGTGTGCCCAAGGCCTGGTAAAGACATGAGAATGTCTCAAAATATATTTGATGGATTAATAAGGGGGAAAAATAGCCACCTGTACCTATTACGGGTAGTTCCTTTTAATGACCACCTGTGTAGGCTTGTAGAGTGGGAGGTGTCCTGTTTGTGTCATCCTGATGAAAAACTAGGCTATCTCAGGCTGGAGGTAGGTTTTTGACCCCAGGCAGGGGAGTCTACACTTGGAGTCAACAAGGTAGAAAGGATCAAAAAGATCAAAGTGTAGGAGGTATAGTTGCACTAAATCCCCTCTGAAACAAAACACTAGACCTTTACTATCCCAATAATTGCTAGAAAGCAGTTACAGTTCTGTTTTTATTCTACCAGGACAAGCAAAAGTTTCTTTTGCAAGCGTTTGTTCTCTTTTTTCCAAATTTACATGAGTATCCAAAGAATTCTTGTATAGTTAGCAAATGGCCTCCTCCTTGTGTACAATGAGAACTACAGCTAAACATTTACTTCCTCTTAACCAGGGCCCAGGAATCCTGAACCAATAATTTCAAAGACCTAATGAGATGGCCTTTCATAATGTGTTTTTCTATCTCACTATCCATATACCCTGCTCTTTTCTTTTTGCAATCATTTGCAATCAGTTTTCTGTTATGACCTGTTTAAAACAGAAGATGCATTCGCCTTGATCATCTACTTGAACACTGTAAAATCATTCCATGTTTGATGAAACCTTGGTTATTCAAAAGAGGTTCTTCACAGGTGACCATATTTTCTTGTTGAGAAGTTTTTGAGGCTTGCCTTAGGGGTTAATGTTCTAAAGTCCTAAAAGTGTTAGGGCTCTTAATATTATCCCAGCACAGCCTCCAACACATTTCAAATCACTTTTACTTGCATCTCAGTCAGAAATCAAAGATACATGATTCCTCCCTCAGCCCTATTAAATAAGATAATACATTAAAAACAACAAAATGTGGTCTATGGTGAATGGTCAACACATTGATTCTCCTGCTCTTTGTCCCCTTCCCATTCCTTTACCTAGTGCACACCTAAAGAGCATGACCCCATTGAATATCAATTGATGGAAGTAAAAGGCACTATTCTTCTGATATTTTTTCCTACATCCCAATGCCAGTGGGGATGTGGTTCTAAAGGCCTCAGATGATTGAGGTCACATCTTTTTAAGATTACCTTGTGTTGTTTTAATTGTTTGTGACCCTTTACTGTGAAAATTTACCAAAAAAGCCATCTGTTTTGTTTTTGTTTTTTTTCCATTTTTCAAATCTGGTTACTTTGTTATCTAAAGATAATATTGTGTGTGTGAGAGAGAGAGAGAGAGAGAGAGAGAGAAGAGAGGTTTCCATCTACTGTAGAGATTTCATGTGAACTATAACTCTCTCAAATTCCTTTTGGCTGGGAAACTTTAGAGTCAGATTAGATCTAGATGAAGATGAAGTTTTAAGAAAACTCTTTGAATAGTAAAGATAGCAAAGGACTTAAGAAAGTGTTATCTACATACAAATAGTTCATACCTTCAAAGAATATTTCTTAGTTCTAATATTCAACCATCCTGACCATTTCAATAGGACATACACAGTGAAGCATAATCCTCCTTTCCCTACTTTATTATTTCTGATAGTGATATCACAGACCAAGGGATCATAAAAATTGGGCCCTGGATTTTTTATTTTCTTCAAAGGAAGTTGTCAAGATAAAGTATATGCTTTTTAAATCAGCTTATCACTGACAAGTCACTCTTTAGATTATTAAAGTTGCAAGAACTTCCACAACATCATTCACTTTTTATAGAGAAAAAATTTAATTATTATGGTAAGAAGAGAATGTAAGTCTACTCAGAGTTGTTGAAAGGCATAACTCCCAATACTTTATGAGATACTTTACAATACTGTCACTTCTCAATCATTTGAGCTCTGAATCTCTGCCCTGTGTTTAAGCAAAATCTTTTGCTGCCACTTGTTTCATTAGGGCTGAAAGATCCTT
The DNA here is from genome assembly GCF_002288905.1 of Enhydra lutris kenyoni. NCBI lineage: Eukaryota > Metazoa > Chordata > Mammalia > Carnivora > Mustelidae > Enhydra > Enhydra lutris. Next base: position 30,849,684 of record NW_019154088.1, on the reverse strand, counting down.
CCTCCAGAATATCTCTGGTGTATTGTTTCTCAAGCTGGTGTTTTGCAGGGCACTGACCTTTAAGATGGTGGAAGAGACAATAGAGCAGAGTGGTTAAGACCATAGTGGTTACCGGCATGAGCTGAACATGGATCAATGCAAAGTATGTAAGAGTCCCAGGATACTGATTATTTCAATCTATGCACCTGATGTCGACATAGTTCAAGCAGGCTTTAATGCAGATATAGTCTTAGTTCTGTCATTTCTACCTCTGCGATTTTAAATGTTACCCTCGCAAATCCTCAGTCTTATTATTTACAAGATAGGCATAATTTTAAAAGTTCCTGTCTCACTGGTGGTTGCGGGAATAAGATGAAATGGTGAATGCCAATTCTTTTGTTCATGAATCTGTTTATTGCCTTTCTTCTCTCTATCTTACCTCCAAGTAAAAAATCAGGATTTTGTCTTATTCATGGAGGTATATCCAGTGCCAGGAACCATGTGGTACACATAGCAGGAGCTCAACAAATACTGTTTTTAAAAAATAAATGAATTTGGGGGGCATCTGGGTGGCTCAGTCAGTTTGGTATCTGCCTTTGCCTCAGGTTATGATCATTGGGTCCTGGGATTGAGTCCCACATTGGGCTCCCTGCTCAGCTGGGAGCCTGCTTCTCCCTCTCCCTCTGCTGCTCCCCCTGCTTGTGCTCTCTCTCTCTCTCTCAAATAAAATATTTAAAAAATGAATTTTAGGGGTGCCTGGGTGGCTCAGTGGGTTAAAGCCTCTGCCTTCAGCTCTGGTCATGATCCCAGGGTCCTGGGATAGAGCCCTGCTTCGGGCTCTCTGCTCAGCAGGGAACCTGCTTTCCCCCCACCCCCATCTCCCCGCCTCTCTGCCTACTTGTGATCTCTGTCTGGCAAAAAAATAAATAAAACCTTTAAAAAAATGAATTTTAAGAAAATCATAAATTCTTGGCATGATTCCTGGAAAACAGTGCTCAATAAATATTAGAATAAAAATCAACCTAGTTCTAGAAGATGTTTCTCAAATAAAGGATCTTGTATAATATATACTATAAAGACTCTGAGATACCTGTTAATGAAGAAATCTATAGAACTTCATTAGTTCCATTTATCAGTCTTGTTTGGGCAGAAAACCTTTTCTTCCCAGCTATACCTGTTAAACAACATTCTACAACATTACCACTGGACACATGTTGGGAATTAATGAATTAGTCCAGTATGCTTATGTTAGAAAGAAGGAGACTGAGGTCCAGATATTAAATGGTTTGTCTAGGTCAAGTAGCAAGTAGCAGCAATTCCAGAATTACAGACAAATGTTCCAACTCTCAGGCCTGCCTTCTTTCCGCCCAGCCAAGTGAGCAGTGACATAGTGGCAGTGACATACCAGAAGGTATGGGTTCGAATCCCACCTGCATTTCCCAGCATTGAAGCCTATATCAGACGCGGCCAGAGCCCCTTCTCCTATCCTCTCCTCCCTTTAATGGGGTCTCTTTGATACCTGAGCATGGTATACCTCCCAGATTGGTCCTCAAGAATGTGAAACCTGGGAGTGTAGGGGTCTTACCAACCCACAGGGCAACTCTTGACCAGTAAGAATGGTTACTCTTGAGTAAATTCTTTCTCCTCTATCTCCTCAGGCAGATAACTCCAGGTGCATTCTATGTGTCTCCCTTTAAGGGCCCTGTGGGATGGATCCCTGTTGCTCACCATCAGTGACATAGTCCACAAACAGGTAGCAGTACAGGCAGCTCTTCAAATTCCTTAGCTTCTATCCTTTCCAGTCTCTGTCTTTTCCCAGGTGTGTTACTCTTTTGCTTACTACTGAAAACAGCTGCGTCATCTCTCACGAGCCCATCAAACAGGTGCTGGGTTTCACACCAAAGGTGGCTGCAATTCAGCAGGTGGGGGTGTAAAATAGGAAGTGAAATCTAAACATAAGTTGGACAAGTATGGAGGCCGCTAACAGATGAGAGGTGCTACTAGGCTCAGAGCTCTGCTGTTTTGTTTCCTCCTGAATCTTCAAGAATTTTGAGAAGGCATGAGAACAATGTGTTTACAAACACACTCTGTGTTTATGACACCTTCTGGTTTTTCTGTTATGCTGGATGAAACAAGAGAGCTATAGCTGGTGTGGGGGAAAAGTGAAATCGAAATAGTTACCACAATCCTTTAACAACCTTGGGTAACCTACCCCGGGCATGAGAGGTTAGAGCTTTAAGCTTCTCATTCTGCTCTTTACATTCAAGGCAAGAAAGGGAGACAACACAGCTGTATTAGACTGTGGGAAAAAAAAAAGACCTAAGTATCTCAGTTTATTTCCTGCTTATGTAATAATACAATGCAGGTGTTCCTCTTCAGTGATTAATTTTCTTCCATGTTATGACTCAGGGAAATGGGCTCTTCCACATTGTGGCTCTGTTGTTCCTTGAAGTCTTGACCCTCTCATCTGTGTTCAGCTGGCAGAAGAGGAGAGTGTGGAGAGAGCATTCTGCTCAGAGGAAACCAAAGTTCATATACCACTGGCAAAAATTGGTCCCATGGCTTTCCCTAGAAGCAAGGAGGTTGGGAACTGTACTGACCAGCGAGGTAGTGACTTCTCAGCAACAACTATGTTCTATGGAAGATGGAGCATGAGTTGGGGGGAGCAACTGGCCATCTCTACCACAATGGTACAGCTGTCAAGAATGTCAGTTCTAGCCTCTGGTGAGTCTGGATTCAGACCCTGCTTCTGCCGCTCACTAGCTGCGCACGTGGGCATGTTATTTCACTTCTCTGAGACCTTTTCCTCATCTGTAAAAATGGGGATAATGGAAAAATCTCTCTCTCTCAGAGTTGCCATGGGATTGAATTGTGGATCATGCACATACAGCTCTTGGGACTGTGCCTGGCACATAACAAGTCCTCAGCAAATGCTGTTTCTGTCCTTAACTATGAAGAAATGCCAACATCTCACTTAGGGAGTTGTGTACGTTTTCTATAGTTTGCAAGACACAGAAACTTATAAAAGTGACCTCAGTTCATTTGAATTTATTTTCTAAGAGATAAAAGGGCATATCGGGACGCCTGGGTGGCTCAGTTGGTTGGACGACTGCCTTCGGCTCAGGTCATGATCCCGGGGTCCTGGGATCGAGTCCCACATTGGGTTCCCAGCTCCATGGGGAGTCTGCTTCTCCCTCTGACCTTCTCCTCGCTCATGCTCTCTCTCACTGTCTCTCTCTCAAATAAAAAAAAAAAAATCTTTAAAAAAAAAAAGGGGGCATGAAAAAGAGCAGGAAAAAAATCTGAGCAACCCCACAGCCAGCTTCTTGGCATGAGAACCTTGCATAGGTGATGAGAAGGGTTTCAAATGTGGAACAATAGACCTGCACGCTTAGGAGGACCTCTCAACACGGACACTGGTTCCCCACCGACAGAAGTCAGCCCTGTGCCGGTATAGCATCTCTTTTTTTCTCCTGCTTCTGACTGACCACTCTGCCCTTCTCAGCCTCTCCTTGTTTCTTCTGTGAGCTTTTTCCTGTGTATCATGGCTTCTTTGCCATTGTGTTTTCTATAAGTCTCTGTCTATGCCTTGTGCTCAGATACCCTGCGAGGATCTGGTTGCTAAATAGTCCTTATCCAACAAAGGGCAGCTGTCACTGCCCTGAACCCACAGCCAATGCACCTAGGCTTTTGATGACTGTTTTTGTGCCTACTGTGAATCTCTGACTCAGGTATCATACAAACATGGTGGTCTGGTACCAAAAATTGTTTCATGCTTCCTTGTTCAGAATGGAATAGTGGTTGGAGGGGCACTCAAAATATCAGGAATAGGGAAAATCATTAAAGTGTACAGTGGTGAATAGTAATTTCTTTGACATCAGCCTAGAAACATTTTCTAGGTATTTCTCCCCAGGCAAGGGAAACAAACTATTGGGACTACACCAAAATAAAAAGCTTTCGCACAGTAAAGGAAACCATCAAAAAGGCAACCTGTGCAATGAAAGAACATATTTGCAAATGACATATCCAATAAAGGGTTAGTATCCAAAATATAAAAAGAACTTATATGACTCAACACTGAAAAAACAAATAATGCAATTTAAAAATGGGCACAAGACATGAATAGACAATTCTCCAAAGAAGACATACAGATAGATGGATAACAAACACATGAAAAGATGCTCAACATCACTCATCATCAGGAAAATGAAAATCAAAATCACAATGAGATATCACCTCACACCTGTCAGAATGGCTAAAATGAACAACATAAGAAACAACAGGTATTGGCGAGGATGTGGAGAAAGGGGAACCCTCATGTACTATTGGTGGGAAAGCAAACAGGTGCAGCTAGTCCAGAAAGTAGTATGAAGATTCCTCAAAAAGTTAAAAATAGAACTACCCTACAATCCAGCAATTGCATTATTGGGTATTTACCCAAAGAAAATGAAGACATTAATTTGAAAATACATATGCACCCCTATGTTTATTGCAGCATTATTTACAATAGCCAGAATATGGAAGCAGTCCAAGTATCCATCCACAGGTGAATGGATAAAGAAGAAGAGGTATATGTACACAATGGAATATTACTTAGCCATAAGTAATTAGCCATAAAAAGAATGAGATCTTGCCATTTGCAACAATATGGGTAGACCTAGAGGGTATAATCCTAAATGACATAAATCAGACAGAGAAGGACAAATACCATAGGATTTCATTCATATGTGGAACTTAAGAAACAACAAAAAAATGAACAAAGGAAAAAGAGACAAAAATACAGAGAACAAACTGGTGGTTGTCAGAGGGGAGATGGGTGAGGGGATGAGTGAAATAAAGGGTTAAGAGTATACTTATTGTGATAAGCACTGAGTACTATATAGAATTGTTATATCATTACACTGTTTACCTGAAATGACTATAACACTGGATATTAATTATACTTCAGTGAAAATTGTTTTTCATTGATGAAAATCCTCAAACATATTACCTGCCTTTATTTTGCTATGGATTAACCTGGCTTTCCAAATCTTATGAATGAGTGCTTAAAGATCTTTTTAAAATTTATTTATTTGAGAGAGTGAGTGAACAAGAGAGAGCACAAGTTGGGGAGGAGTGGAGGGAGAGAGAGAAGCAGACTCCCCACTGAACAGAGAGCCTGATGTGGGGCTTGATCCCAGGATCCTGGGACCATGACCTGAGCTGAATGCAGACACTTAACTGACTGAGCCACCCAGGCTCCCCTGAATGAGTGTTTAAAAGTGAAGTTTCGAAGTCAATTCACTTAACTGATATCCCTGGTTGAAGTTTTTCTACATTTACCCACCTTCCATATTGCCATCAGCGTTCTTGTCCCAAGATAAATCTGATTATTCCATTTTCCTGCTTAAAAATATAAATTGATTTCTTTCCACCTGTAATTAAGCTCTAGCTTCTTCGCCTGGCATACCAGGACACTGCCATTCATGACTTATCTTCTACCCTCCCCTCTAGCATCCTTCCACCAGTGACCCACCACACTGGATTTTCTCCATCCTCTTTCACACTTTTGGACCATGTACATGCTCTTCTCTGCTAGCAATTTCGTTCCCTACCCCATTACCACCTAGCAAATACCAATTTATTCTTCAAGGTCCAACTCACTTGATACCTTCTTTCTAAGGCATTTTTCTCAATCCTCCAGTCTCCATCTCTCTCCCCCACCCCACTCCCCACCCTTCTATGCCCAGGTGAAACCAACTATATTTTTACCTGAGTCCTGGAGCATGTAAACATACCTCTGTGGTGATGTTTACTATTTTACATCCTGGTTATCCAAGAGTTGGTCTCCCAGGCACAGTTGTGAGCCTCAAAAGCAGAGAACGTGTCTTACTCATCTTTTACATTCCCAGGACCCAAAAGAACATCTGTTTCATTTAGCACTCAATGCCTGTTTGCTGAATTTTATTGGAATTCAAAACCCTGATACTACAGAGGAACCTGGAGCATGAAAACAAAATCTACTCCTTCTTCTGTGTGTGTTTCCTATTACGCAGAAACTTTACTTCTCAAGGGTTACTTTACGATGGACCACACTTATTCTATTTATATAGTATGAAAGAGAAGTAAATCTATGCTTTCTATAAAGGTACCTAATGAAAGCTTCCATTCTTATTTAAAATCCAGGAAAAGTGTATTATTTTTAATAAGTCATGTCATCCTCAAACACCCTCTCTTATGCTTTTTCTCTTAATGGAAGAATCATCATCAAGGGAGTAATGAGGTCACCAAGGTATGTTAGCTGAAGACATGATAAAGCCACGTTTCTCCACAAGTGGATACAAACCCTCTTTGGGTTTTTGAAAACTAATCTCTTATTATTAGACCTCTATTTTTCTCCCCCCAGAGGGTCACTTCCACTTTGGACTCTTTCGGAGCAGGTGACATTTGGAAATGTGTGTGGGGCTGGCATGAGTGTCACAGTGATCAGAGGGTGCTCTGGCATTTAGTGAGTGAGAACCAGGAATGCCAAATACCTTGCAATGCATGGGTCAGTCATGCAAACTGAATATTGTCCCATCCAATGCCAATAACCTCCAACCAAGAACCACTGAGTTAAGGGGTCTGTTAAGCCTATTAGTTGAAAACCATTGAGTTAAGAGTTGATGGCTTGAAGCCTTTTTTTTTTTAAAGATGAGATGAGAGCAAACCATAGGAATCCAAAAGGAAACTCCTGCCTTAGTTTAAAGACTTTTCATTTAAAGAAAATTCTGTTTTCTGCACATAAAATATGGACTTATACCATATTCACTGAAAACGAGAGACTTCTAAAAGTATCAAGAAGAGAAGCAGTTAGCATGCCCTCTTGCTTGTGAATATAAGGCAGAATAGTAGAATAAAATGGCCCTTCCTTTGAAATACATTTAATTTAATAAAGCACCAAATTAAAGGCAGAACAGCCTCATCCCCATTACAAAATAACCTGTAGAGTGAAAACTGAAACATGCACAATTTCATTAACCTTCCATTCATAAAGCATAATGTAGGGAAAATGCCATTTTAACATCCAAGTGAACAAGGCTATTTCCATGCCTTGAGAGAGCTTTACATATTAACATTGTCAGTGTTGAAATGATGTGGAGGAACAAAATCTCAGACAGACAAAGCACTGAGAAATATTTATCCTTTTAATCATCCATTTTTTTGGATGAAGATATTTCCTTTTCATGTAGTGTTTTGTCTGCTTTGTTAAATATTCTCAACAGCATATGGAAAGCGTGTCAGTTGTGACTTAGTGATATTTACCAAATTTGGGGATTCTGTTAAATCCTGATCCAGGGTGTGTAGAATCAAAGAATTTTAGAACCTCACAACTTGAAAAGAGATCACAAGAATCCAGTTCCCTATTTTGCAGATAAGGAAGCTGAGGCTCAAAGAGATTAGGGACAGTAGGAGTGACGGCTGTCTCCAGGGCCCGGGAGAGAAAGCAGCAGATCTGGGGAGGTTTGCTTTGGAGCTCTAAGCATCTCCCACTTGCAGACTGTCTTTAGTGAACCTTTATTTTCTGAACAGAAAACAACAACTCAAAACCCTGTTCATTTTACAGCATTCCTTAGCTGTTAGTGCCAATACAATGAGTTCCTGACCAAAAAAGAAACAGAGGAATTGGGGCAAAAACAAACAACCATGCAATTTATAAAATTGCAAAATATATCCACCTAACATTTGAAAAACATGTCATATTTCATTAAGATATTGTGCTACATTCAACTACAATCACTGCAGAAAAATGTAGTAGCATCATTTACCTTCTCTGGCTCTAATGGGTTGGCACAAGGCAGGCTCATCCTTTGGCACCCACCCCTTCCTCCCTCCCACACATACCATTTGCAAATAAATTGTGCACCTAACATTTGCTCTGTACAAGTGACTTTTAAACCCAGGAAACAATGCAGTGTATTTTAGTATAGTATAGCAGTAGGCTTCAAGTTTAATGAGATTTGCATCTAATGTAGCAATTTGGAAGTCTCTTTAAGCTTATTAAAATGAGGTTCTACCCAAGTTTACAAGTAGGTTCAATAACATTTGGAACGTGACCATGTCTTGCATCTGAGAGGCTTTTTCAGTGTATATGTAAAGCAAATTGCTTATGTTACTCTCCTTTCCTTTCCAGAGTTCTAGTCTATGATCACTGACACTGGAACAAAATGTCCCCATTTGACAGGTATTGTAACATTTGGGTAATTAGCTTAAAATATAGCTGATTTGTCCTCCTGCTACTATCCCCGAGGCGACCAGTGTCTGAAAGCTTGTTTTAGAGCCATTCAACAAGCAGGAAGAACCACACCTGTTGCATTTTATTTCCTCCCTATTAAATCAGGATGAATAATTTATTAAGAACTGCTTATGCACAGACACTCCAGTGAATGGCTGAGAGATAAGACTGTTGGGCTGCTGGCATTTTGCTATTTCTGGCTGTTCTTGAGTGGAAGCTTGTTTCTTCCCCCCCAGTGGCAATAAGCCAAAAAGCCCTGTGAGACCCCAGACTGTCACCTAAGCAAGCCCTTAATGCCCCAGAACTTTTCCCCTATGACAAAGGCCATGGTTTCTTTTGTAACTGTGGCAGACACTTTGGGTTGGCTACTCAACTGACCTTCACAGCCCCCATCCTTCTATAGGTTTAAATGGGCAGATACTCATATTCCCTGCTCCCTTGTAGCCAGGGTGGTCATGCACCCAGGTTTAAATGATAAAGCATAAGGCAAAGTCCACTGGGCGGGGATGGGGGGGGAAAGGTGGGGGGGGGGTAGGGAGGGGGTGTGCTTCTGAGAAACCTCTTCTTGCCTAGTTGAGAGGCAGTTTGGCACTACAAGGGCTCTGGAGTCAAAATGCCAGGCTTTGATGCTTGGTTCTTCCAGTTCTTATCTGTGAATCCCTGATAAAGTTAATTATACTCTCTGGGCTTTGGTTTTTCTTATCTGTTGTAGAATTAAATATATGTAGCACATACAAAGTACTTTGAGTAGCCCCTGGCATATTGTAAATGCTCAAAAATGTTAGCTACAATTATAATTAATAAAAAATAGAAGGCTTATGATAAACATTTCTGCTAGCTGCCTTTGGAAATGGCTTTGTGAGGTCATGATGCCTGGAGTTATGGCAACCATTTTGTGACCAAGAGGGGATGATCAAGAGAATGACAAAGACTCTAACTCTGTCCTCGCATTGTGAAGTTGCTGACCAAAACCTGCCTAGCTCAAATTTTTCTTCAGTAAATAATAGATATCCTTATAGTGGACTTTCTGTTACTATGTGCACAATAATCCCACCTAATACTGTCACTATTAACCTAACATTTAAGCCCTGCCATCTCTGCCTTCAGCTGTTCTGTTGGCTTTGCTTACCATGTTCCACTTCCTCCTCTGGTGAAAACTTTTTAGGATTGCCCTCCTAACTGTATGTAATGGATTTTCTTTAATCTGCTCTGGGAACTCTCATAAATAGACTATGGGTTTGCTAACAGCCTCCAGTGTGAGAATCAGGGTTTAAGGAGGGACAAGAGAGTTATTAACTTCTCATCTTACTTCTGAGCAGGCTCTAACTGTAAAATAGGTAAGTTCTCCTCATTCCTGCAGGGCTGGCTACTGCCTGTAAATATCTTCATGAGTCACAGGGGTCCCAATCTGACAACCTACGGGCTGTATCTGAGGTGGCTGTAGGGGTCTCACCAATCTCCAGACATCATAGCATGTGGGCTCTGATGGGACTCCAAGGCCACTGCACATGCAGATGTGGATGGGAGAATTGAGTGGTGCCTTGAATATCCCATTTTGCTTCTTTGTCAAGATCATGGTAGAGCTGCCCCATCTCTGCTCCCCCAGTGCACTTAAATTTCTTCTAGCAAAGTTTGTTCTCCCTGCTTTTTTGTTTTCCAGACCATTCCTGAGAAGATTGATCTGAAAAATATTGAAGGCAATGATCTTATAGAATGGCAGATGAAGGAAGAAACACAAAAGCAGCAGCTCTGGGACTCACTCTTGTCTAGACAATTGGCTTCTGGCTGGGTGCCTTATATCAATGTTTCTATATCCAACTTTGATGATAAGCCCCTAAGGATTTCTCTCAGCCTGTTCTTCACTGCAACCACTGTAAAATCATAGCAAAAACAAGGATAATGAAAAGAAGGTCACTTTGTACCCCACCTGGGTTCTAGAATTAAATCCAGCTCAGGTCAGAAATAAGCCATGGGACCCAGTTGCTGTCACCTACCATCAGACCTCAGTGATACTATTTTCCAATATTTCCAGTGCGTTTGTAGATGATTTTTCTGTCGTATAAAATTCAGAGCGAGAAGGAAGTTTCTCTGGGGAAATTTAGAAGAAAGAGAGGCACATTTATCTATTGGCTGAGTCTGTTTTCATTTTTAAGCACATCAGTGTATTTATTATTTAGCCAAACACCCACAAGGTGTTACATGTAAGGATTGACACATTGCCATGGGCTATATTCTCAGAAGAGATTGGACCCTCTGGAAGTTGATGTAAATGATTTGGGTTATTAAGGTATTGGTGAATGAATGGCCCCACCTCTTCCTTCAGCACCCTGTGTCCTGCTAACTCCCAGGATGTGCTTATTTAATGTACATAACACACATACTGCCATGCACATCGCTGTGGGATGGACCAGGGTTCGCCAGGGAACTGGGCTCCTAGAACAGCCAGAAACCAAGCAAAAGAAGCTCCTTCATGGCATTTCCACCCCCCATCGTGTCAGACTTGCCCAAGCCCCCTCTCCAGCTAAACAAGCTATTCCCCCCCAATGCTTCCTGAGTCCTTAATCCTTTTACTGAGAAACCAGAAAAAGAGGTCAGTGCAAATGGGTGTTGAAAAGAAAAACCCTGGGTCTTTTTTTACCCAAGAAAAGCAGAGCATTTCTGAATTCTGGCTCTGACACAGAAAAGCCCTGTCTCTAAGTCCCTGCTCCTCAGGACTGCCTGTGGACTTATTGGAAAGTATTCCGGCTGATATTAACTGCCGTGATCACGTATCCGGCGAGAAACGCTTTGAAAGTACCCAGAGCCAGTTGTTTGGAAGCAAGTAGGCCGAGCAGTCTACTATTATGCGTTAACTTGAAATGAGAGAATATAAGAAAGCTTTCGGGTATGTAGAGTCTTAGGTGCATGCCTCGTCCCGTGCCAAGCACCCAGGGCTGAGTGTCGAAGATCCAGAAGACAGGCTTCTTAGACACCAGGAGGGAGACAGGACCATTCTATGCAAAATAAACAAACAATTAAGTGCTTGACTGTGTGATTGTAAATAGCACTGGGCCAGCTGGGCCTGAGAGAGCACTGGGGCTGAAGTTGTCAAGGGCACTTGGTAGAGAGGCTGCAAACTCATGTCTGGTCTCTGTCAGAGAGAACATAAATTTAGAAACGATCAAGATGGGGCAACCTGTTTTTATCCACAAAGGCTATCTGTGTGGGTCAGGAATGCAATCAGACAACCTACGTGGGTCTGGCTTGAACTTGGTACTTAGTTGAAGATATGACTTATAGCTTCAGGTAGCTATAAACACAAAGATACTGCAAAATGATTTGAGTATTTAGAAAAAACAATTGAGAACTGGTTTTATTATAGCAGGTGGCTACATAAGAATGAGTGTTTGATGGCTTCTTCTTCCTACAGAGATTAATGAGTTAGGACTTCAGTTTCCAGGAAATGTATGTTCATAGTTTTAGTGACCTTTATGCTAGAGAAACAATAGGACGGAACTGCATTCATTCCATCCATGGATTTCACTTTGTCTGGATTCCCAAAGTAATCAATGAGTTTTTAAGCAGCAGTAGCTGAATTCTTTTTCTCTTTGTCCTGACATGCAGACTACTTAGGAGGAAAATCTAGCCAGAGGAGTATTTAGGGAAAAGAGTACTGATGCCTGCAATATACTTTGAAATGCTTCAAAAAATAAGATAGATTGCTGGGTGGATACAGGGATGGACAGACATGTAGATATGTGAGAAAGCAAGTCTAGTAAAACAGTAGTGAAAAAAATCTAAGTGGTAGGTATAAGCCTGATCATATAAAGTTATTTTAACTTTCAACTTTATTATTAACAATTTTATAATAATATGGTGGGGGAAAACTGAGGTTACCCCACCACACACACACACACACACACACACACACACACACTTTCATCTAATAGTTAAAGATCATAATCTGGAAAAACACCAAAATAGCTTGGACTAAGTACTAGAAATGAATGAGAAATAAGAACTGTGTATGTGATTTTTTAAAAGGAATGCTCAAATCTATCTCTACCAGCCAACTGTTGATGTCAGAAATTCCCCCCCATTAGAACACAGTCTTTCAAGTTAAGGGGTTATTCCATAAAAACCTCCTGGGGTTCTTGGAGGACTCCCAGATTAGGCTCCACTAGTCATTAATACTCAAATGTAAATCTTAAGTGACCATTTCCAAATAACTTGTAGCTAAAAAGGTTGGGATAAAGGACACAGAAAAGAGAACATAACACTGAATGTTTTAGGGGAGGAGTACAAGATGCTGAAAGAATGTCTGCAGAGGCATTAAAGATCAACCACACCTCCTTACCACACCACCCCGGGCCAACACAAATCCTAAAATGAGTGTTTGCTGCTCTTGAATTCTAAAGAAAAGTTTTCTGGAACTCCAATGGAAATGCCCTGTGGCAATTTAAAAGGGCTTATCAACTACCCTTCTATAGCTCTCACTACTGGATACCAAAGACTCAAGTCCAAATCATATTCCCATAGTAAAGACTTGGAACCAGGGACTATTTATCTACGGTTAGACTTAAATTTTGACTTGTCTTTCTTTGTGTGGAGAGGAATATATATATATATATATATTTTTTTTTTTTTTTTAAAGATTTTATTTATTTATTTGACAGAGAGAGAGAGATCACAAGTAGGCAGAGAGGCAGACAGATAGAGGGGGAAGCAGGCTCCTGGCTGAACAGAGAGCCCGATGCGGGACTCTATCCCAGGACCCTGGGATCATGACCTGAGCTGAAGGCAGAGGCTTTAACCCACTGAGCCACTCAGGTGCCCCGAGAGGAATATTTTCATTTCTGCACACTTATCTATTTTTTCTATCTTCAGAGACACACTTTCCTTAGCCTGGATTCCCCAGAAAGCAGAGCCTGAGCCAAGGGTTCATGTGCTATTATTTTGTTAGGGAAGGTTCACTAAGAATCAGGAGTGAAGGACAAGGGAAGTGAGATAGAAAAGGAGATAGAACCAATACAAGAAAGTGTTTTGAGCTGGCCACCAGTGAATACAACTAATTGTATTGGTTATGTTGGTATCAAGGACCATATTGCATGGAGCCATGTAAACAATGTCTCAGGAATGTCTCTCTAGGAGAAAAAAGGGGAGGAATTTATCACTTGCTCCCATATCCCACTGGTCCAAGGTTCACTCTACAGAGATAATTTTCCTGTGCTCCCGGGTGTGCATGTGGAAAGCTTGCTGTGAATTTCTAGGTCTGTGTCTTGGCATCAGATAAGTCCCAGAGTAACAGGTGAGCATGGCATAGCATGGGTGTGAGGCAAAACGCTGTCAGGCCATGACTTTATGAAGCCGCTGGCTGCAGAAAGAGCTGTAGCCGTAGTAGTGGCTAAGAATGATCTAACACAGGGCTGCCTAGGTGGCGCATTTCGTTAAGCGTCCAACTCTTTGTTTTGTCTCAGGTCCCTGATCCCAGGGTTGTGAGATCAAGCCCCATGCTCCACACGTGGTTTACTTAAGTTTCTTTCTCCCTCACTCTCTGTTCCCCCAGCCACCCCTACCATGCTCGCTCTCTCACATGCTCACTCCCTCTAAAATAAATAAGCTTTAAAAAAAGAATGGTCTAACTCTGGTACCAAGCAGCATGCTTGTGCCTTGTGTCATCTGGCTCACTTAATACACTCTGGAGCCTCTGTTTTCCTGAGAACAAGAGGCCCTCACTTTTTCCTTGAAAAGGGATGAGTCTAAGTCTGAGTCTTCCAAGTCTCCCCCAATCTGAGTATAGTCAGTCATAGAGTTTCCCTCAAAGTGGTAGCAGTTGAAATTTGCAAAAGGATCCAAAGTGAGAGAGTTAGTTAAAGAAGGTGCAGTCCCACAGTAGCAGTGGGTCGTAAGGCCATAATTGCCATTCACCAGCTCCCTCTCCACCTTCCATCTCAGATCTCTATCACTTGGGCCAACAGTTTGCCACCAATAGGCACTGTACTTACCTCTAGTATAACTGAGATCTGCATCCCCAAGGGGACTGAGGTCCTTATTGCTTTGCCTTTGAGCTGTGATTGCTATCATTACCTATTTTCTATGGATGCACCAAAATGCATCCTTGTGAATCCTGGGAATTTCAGAGAGACTCTTCCCGGCACACACTGCACCGGGCAACTACAGCTCCTCACGGCCTTCAGTATAGGTGGCTCTTTCTTTGCTTGCTGATCCACCAGTAAAAGAAACCCAAAGTAACTTGGTAACAGTTGCAGTTTCAAGTTCAGTGGAAACCTTACTGTGACCTCTGGGCACCAAGGCCTCTCAACGTGGAAAATTCTGTTTGTACGGATGGAAAATACAAATTACACAAGAAGGTTATTGGGAGGGATGGTGAGAGGGGCCATGCTCCTTCCCTAACCCACTCATGTGTTGTAACTATTGGGAACATAACACCTTATATTGGCTGGTAGTTCAACACATATCTTATATGCCCAGAGAAGAGTGCTCTAGTTCTGAAGGGTATTTTCCCCAAGCTGGTGACTGAGCTGAGCCTTTAACAGCCCATTCTTCCATTCTATTAGCCTGGATGCTTCTTGATGAGCAGGCACATAGTAGATCCTATTGTCACACTTCTTCTGCTGTTGCCATAAAATGGGTCTCTTGGCCTTATGTAATGTTGTGAGAGCTAGCACATCAATGTATCAGGCATTCTGAAAGGCCTCGGATGGTTATGCTGGTGAAGGCACTTTGGGAAGGGAAAACAAGCCCATATGCAGTGTAAGTATCAATTCCAGCAAAAATGAATTACTCCACGCCCAGGTAAAAGGGACCAATATAACAATGATGACATAAAGTAGCTGGCTGGTCTCACTGAAGAATGACATCATATCAAGAAATTGGTATCCATCTCTGCCTCTGATAGTGCTGGTAGACAGAACAGCTTTAGTAAGGGAGAGCCCACACTCCTGGGCCCACACATAGGCTCCTTCCTTGCTACCTTGGTCACTCTGTTTATAGGATCCTCACATGAACACAGGGTTGGCTCAGGAGAGACCCTGGCTGACATCTGTGGGAGAAGTCATCTGTTCCCCTGGCTAACGAAATCCTCCTCTGTTGTGAATGCTCTTTGGTGATCATTACTGGGAGACCCAGAGATCTGCACACTGGATGCCCAGTCCCATAGGTCAAGCTACATGGCTCTTCTCTATACCTTCTTTGTCCATATGAGGAAACCATCTTCCTAGAAACTGTATAAACTACACCTTAGAGATCATACTTTGTATTGGAATGGAAGAGAAAGATGGACCAATCACTCCCCCACTGGGGGAGAACTCTGGTTTCCTGATGGCTGAAGGTTTTAACTGTGGGAATGACTACCTTACATCTCTAGGTTGTTGCTCTTGCAGGGACACCCATTGGGTCACATGCCTGTGTATCAACAGAGCAGCCCTGGGAAGAAAGTGAATGGCTTGCAGGCAGTCCTGAGGCTAGAGAATGTCAGCCCCTGGAAGTCCACAAGAGCCCGCGCGGAGCTTGCAAATACTCAGCGGCTGGAACGAGGCAGGTGAGGCTGAGAAAAACTGAAGTAGAACATAAGTGTTTGATAGACCCTTCAAAAGCATATTTCTGAAGAAATGTGACCCAGCTGTCTCTAGGCTCTAGGAATCAATGAAGCAATTTTGTCCTTAATATAGAGTTTTATCGGATTGTAGGACTCTGTCAGCATCACTCTCTCTCTCAATGGCCCCTCACCCTGGAGGGATTCTTGGGAGTCCTGGGGAGATATCTCAAAGGTTCTAGAGACTCCTTCTTGGTCTGTGCTCCTTGTGAAATGTCTCTACAGGCACCCCCTTCCGAGCACAGACAGACTCAGCTCCTGCAGGCAGATGGCCCAGCTCTGCTCTGAAGGCAGAGTTCTGCCTTGGCCACCCAATGGATCACTGCACAGAAAGGAAAAGGCAATGGCCCCTGGCGTCATGCTCTGCTGGGGCAGGGGCCTCATCTGCAGCCGAGTTGCTGGGACTCCGTGGTGTTACCCAGTGTGGTGGCACTGCTTTTCCAGGCTTCTTCATTCTTCTGTCCAGGGCTAGCGCACAACACCAAGAGAACTGGGCCAGGGTGGCTGCAAATAACACTTCCAGGTTGAACCAGGAGTCATGACTTCTTTTGATCCTGAAGTCCTCTCACTAAGGCCAGCTTGCTGGGCCAGAATTTCTCTTTCCCTAAGGATAAATGTTCTAGCAGGGACTGCACGGCTCTTGGACTTCAGCGTTTGATACATCTTCCTCCTCCAGATCCCTTTCCTCCAGTTCACTGGAGCTCCCAGTTCGAATTCTTTATCCAGGAGTTTCCTGAAGACTCTTATCAACCAGGACTACTACCATCTACTGCTATCAGATTTAAAACTGAGGCCTGAGGAAATAAAGTGAGTAGGTCAAGGCCACACACTACTTCCGGAGCAGAGCCCAGCACCCATGAGGCAGGCATTTCCCCTTCTATTCCCTTTTCAGTAATGAGGCCTTCTCCTTGATGCGTCTTTTCACTACCATGTTATATGAATGTCTCCCTCCTTAATTTTGAAGTCTGCTGTGCCTGAGGTGAGCCAGTCTCACTCCTAGAGAAAGGCTGCTGAAAACAGTATTTACACCACCAGATTTTAGTCATTCTCTTTCTTAGTGCCATCTCTGATGGATTGGTGGAAACACTGCTGTCTGAAATGTTTCCAAGTCAGCAGCCACCTCTTCATTTCCCTAGCTATGCTAATTTTAAGAAAGGCAAAATTCTGGAAACAATTTGGTTAAAAATGCCATAATTTTCACTTCTCTTCCTCTTACTCTCATCTCTCTTTCTCTCTCTCCCGCTCACATACACACACACTACCTCCAACAACTATTATTTCCTGCATACAACTGGCTGCAAAGGAGCGTTAAGAAGTTATCCAAATTGTTCTTCTTGGACATGACCACAACTGGGCATCCTAGATACAAGCAGAGTTGATTGTACAGAGCATTCCTCCTTCAGAATTGCCCTTTAGTTGCTAATAAGTCTAAGAGTGAACCCTATGTAAGTATCCACCACCGCCAGGCACTGTGTGAGTCAAGGTGACCAGAGAAATCCCACAGCCCCTGGAGGCCCACGGAAGGTAGTATAGATGGAGAAGTCTACAAAGGGACCCACAGCTTCATTTCCTACATGCATTACGCTGGGCTCTTTGTCAGGGAGCTTTTCCTGGGAGACAAGCCACCTCCTTCCAAATGGAGACACTTGAGGCAGGGCAGGGAGCTTGTATGTGGTACAAGCTTCTCTGATCCATCACACCATCTCCTTATCAAGAAATCTACCCTAGGGGCACTAGGGTGACTCAGTGGTTAAGTGTCTGCTTCCAGCTCAGGTCATGATCCCAGAGCCCTGGGATCAAGCCCTGTGTCTGGCTGCCTCGCCAGCGCTCTGCCCTTCACCCCACTTGTGCTCTCACTCTCGCTCTCTCTCACATAAATAAATAAAATCTGAAAGAAAGAAAGAAAGAAAGAAAGAAAGAAAGAAAGAAAGAAAGAAACATCTATCCTACCCCATTCAGAGCAGAGGCTGTTCCTATTATTTTTCATTGACTAATGCCAGGAAGTAGTGGAAGAATAGGAGACCCCCCCTCAGTATTTCTGTTGACCCTTAGTTTTCTCCAGCCTCAATCATTATCCCAGGAGAGGCACATCTAGCCTCTTACTCGATGCTGGCAGCAACTTCTCTGAAATCCATTGAACAGACTTTTATTTTGAGAACATCCCACCTACTGAGCTCTTGGCAACACAGACCCAGCACATGGGAAACTTACATTGAGTGAGAAAGATATTACCAATGATGACGGTGATTATGATTAGTATATGCCAGACCCTTTGCTAACTCTCTTCATTTCCACAACAACCCTACTAAGTATGATTATCTCCAATCTTTATTAATGAGGAAGCTGAGGTTCAGAGAGGTTAAGTAACTTGCCCAAGGTCACACAGCTAATTAGTGACAGAGTCCAACGGAAAGCCATGGTGCAACCACTGTGAAAAAGTAGACAATTTCAGTGAAAGGTGGTGAGAATATAAGGAGGACATACAAGCTACCTACGGAGCCCAGAGAAGTCACCTAATTTTGTCTGAGGCATTATACAAAGCTTCTTGGAGAAGATGTTCTCTGAGCGGCCTCAGAATCCCCAGTCTGTAGTCCAGAGACAGAGTCAATAATGTAGTCACAAAGTTTGGGCACCACCTCCACCTCTATGGAAGCCCACTGAATTTCCACCCATCTTTCCATCCTCCACATAGTGGCTGGACATGACTTGTCCAAACTGTCTCTGGTCCTGGTGCCAGCCTCTTATTCAGAGGAAGTATATCCGTCTTATGCTTCTTCCCCTCTCCCCACCCCAACTCGCTTGCTCAATTCCTGTACAGTCTATAGCAAGTAAGAGAGTTGGCTGCTGCCTCCTTTTCACCATTAAGCGAACCCGGGTGACAGGCGAGGAGAATTAATGCATTGAATCTGAATATATCTGGAATGGAGTTACTCCATTACAAAGTCATTGTGTCATACTTGAACAATATAAGGATTCTTTCCTTCTCTCCCAGAGCCCACAGCTGCAACACTTCTGTGCTGCTTTGCAGACTCTTATCAGAGTTTTAATGAAGTGTAGTTGGTTTGAAGTAAAGTCCATCCGTTCTCATGAAAAGAATTAAATGTTTCTTGCTCTGTGTATTTAGCTCTAAAACAAGACTCAGGGCTCATTATTCTGAAAACAGTAATTTATTTTCACCCCCGAATATTAATTGTGCTGCTGTATTTTCACCTGATAGAATGACGAGCTCATTATCAAGAAGAGTTTGCCCATAGGAAACAATTGATTACAATGATCTAGAAACCAGTTGCTCAGAAAGAATTTGAAAGAGTCAGACACTACCATGCTGCAGGGGTCTTTGGCTGGAAAAAAAGGAAACTAATTACCACACACAATCTTACTAACATTCTAGGCAACCCACTGTGGCTACTGGGGTGTTTGTAAAAGGTCTGTGGCTTCATTTTTTTGTAGCAATAATCACCAGTTATGAACATAGGGCTGGGGAATTACAAGGTCGTTTAGTCCATCCTCTAATCTTCAGTTACGCCTATATGTCAGATGGGCAAGACCATCTCTCTCTCTCAGTTTAAAGACTGCTGGTAGTTTAATTTCAGGGGCCAGGCACATAGTTGCTGCTCAGTAAATATTTGTTGAATGAATAAACAAATCTGAGCATCTCTTCTGGCTTTCCTGAACCTTCCAGGAATGATTTGTCAGCTAAGCTTTCTATTATAGACTCCAAGACATTATGTAATTTTTCCAACCATGGCTTAGAAGGGAAAAGAAGGAAAAGGAAGAAAGGAAAAAAGGAAGGAAGGGGAGCTATCAGGAGAAGGTAAGGGAGAAGGGAAAGAAAAGGGGGGTGAGAAAGCAGGAGGGACAGAGGAGAAGATAGGAGAGAGGGAGAGTAATGGGGATTAACAGGCTAAGGGAAGGGGGAGGCGGGTGAGTGGGAGCCTAGTAAGGCAGTTAATGGCCTAATAGCAGCATTGGATAGCTAGGGGCTAATCGAAAACAAGTGATATGACCTGGTAGTCTCAGTAAATGGGAGGCAGGAATGGCCCCCTAGGAAGAATCTGGGTTTGTGATGGTTTAAGAGACTGAATAAAACAGGTTAAAAGAAAGCGGGGTGGCGGGGGCAGGAAGGCAGAAAGGAAGGAGGGAAGCCCTCCGATTTAAAAAATCTATAGTCTCCCTAGAACCTTCACTTTCACATTGATAGGATAAGCTTTAGTTTCCAAAAGGGACTTCTCCAGAGAGAGATCCTAAACTTGTCAGGCCCACAGGTTAGAGGGCAGGTTGTGGGAAAATTAAGCCTGCATATGCCCGAAAGCAGAGCTAACTAATTCAGATAACTCTTTCCTTGTTAGAAATTGGGCTCATTTTATCACTTTCTATATCAGCCAAGGCCGAGATGAGGTTTTATGTGCCTTGCTCAGCAACTTAAAATGCTTCATTTTTAGCAAGTTCTTCACTGTGTCTAACTTCTTTTTCTCTTGCTTTAATATAAGTTCCTTTTTTCTCTCTGCCCAGACTCAACAGAGGAGATTAACTGGTGCCTATCTTCTGTACAGTACATTCCTTCATATGGTTTACTGTTAGGTCATTCATTAGCCATCTCCCCGCAAGGAAGGCTTTGAAAATAACTGAATAGATAATGAGACCTAATTCTGCTGTCTGCCCTTTCCTGACACATTCTAGCACACAGTATCATGAACCTGCCAAGGGGGAAAGAATCACGATAAAACCATCGCAGACTAGGAATTAACTGCACATTTCTTTAACATTTACCCAAATTATCGCACAGAGATTAACTGCTTAATCTTCCAAACATTTTTATGGGATTCATGAAGGCCTGGAATTATCACCTCCACATGACAGAAGAAACTGGAATGTGCCTTTTCCCAGCCAGTTATGAGCACGACTAGGAAACTCTCCAATGTGACCTAAAGGGTCCTTCTTGTCTTCAAGTTGAAAGTCCAGAAAAGTCCCAAGAAAATCTGAGAGCCTCAGCCACCAACAAGAACTTTTTCCCAGTCTCCCTGCCATTCTAACGCTTCCCTGGGCCTCCCAATTCGTCCACCCACGGCACCCAGACCTCTCAACCTGAAATTGCCTTTCTCCAGAGGAGAGCCTTGCAGGAACTCCTTAGGCCACCGAGGTGGTTCATGACAATAACTTTCTCAAAATTTTCCATTAGGCATCAGCTGCTCCTTAAGTTAAAGTGAAGAGAAAGGTCATCATCTTTCTTGCTGCTTAAACTGGAGCATGACTCAGAAGAACAAACAGGGAAGAGATGCTGTTAATCCCCACATTATTTTTTAATACCCCACGTGGTCCCTCTGGCCCCACACATCAAGATCCAGGACTGAAGAGAGTCTGTCTTTCCTCAAGTAACTGTTTACCTTTGCACAGATCCCTGAAGCTCCCGGAACGAGCAGGTGGCTACAGAAAAAGCCTCACATTCCTTTTTCCCCACACTGCACAGAAATGCACCAGGCAAGACTGGCTTCCTCTGGGGTCAGGGAAGCAGAAGACCAAACTCATGTTAGAGCAGAAAGTGAGGAGCAGAAAGAGTATGGGCAGACTTTCTCATGAAGGCCATCAGAAAAGGTGCTGGGGACAGAGGAGAGATGAAAAGCCCCTAATGGCAGGCAACACTCCCACCCAGGCCCAAGAGCATCTGTGAAATTCCGTCAGCACCCTTGTCTCCTGGGAGAAGACCACAAATTGCACAATGACGCCTTAACAAGACAGTGGGGGTTTGTTCATTGGAGGGCTGGAGACTGCGGAAGTTCCTAGGTGTGCCAGCTGACTCCCCCGTTCCCAGTGGGGTCACGCCCTGTGGAGGAATGTGTGAGCTGGAGCAGCAAGGAGAGGGAGCAGCGGCCTGGTCTCTCTACGGTCCAGCCAGTGGTCTGGAAGATTTCACGCCTTACTTTCCCTCCCCGGCCCACTGGATTCACACACCTTCCCACACACTCTCAGAACTCCGCTGCTCTTAGAATGCACACCTCACAATCTTGATCTAGAGCCCTAAGGTTTTTAGCTAAGCGTTTTTTGAGGTCTAATGTCAAAACAGGTCCGTGGCAATTCCAAGAGTAAAAGCTTGGTTTTAAAAAAGAACAAAGGAAGGAAAAAAGGTTAATACCCATTCAGCTACATTTTGGGTGAGTATGGGTAAAGCTACTTTTACCCTGTTAAGGATAGGGAGAGCCCTACCCATTCTATCCCCAGATTCCTGATCATACAGTGTCCTACTGGCAACTTCTAAAACATAGAGTGTGAACTCTCTTTTCTTGGTTTTAAGGCTAGAATTTCGGAAATGATTTCAAATTTGATCACCCCGTTCTCATTTTCTGTAGGCTCTGGCAAGCCGGTTGTCCATGACCAAGCTTGCTAGTGCACATTTTAAACTGAAGTAATCCCATCCCTAGCCATGAGATCTCTCGCTTCATTTCAAAGAGCAAGTCTCCCAGCATTCAGCCTGCAGGGAACCTCTAGATTACAGGATGGCCAGTTTTCCTCTGCTTTGCCCGGCATCATGATTTCCCTGACATCCCCCATGTGGAAATGTATCCATTCTGGTGGAATGCCTCCCGGCTTTTGCCAAGTGGCTCAAATGACATTTGCTACTAAAGGGCAGATTAAGTTCTTATTATTCCACCCAGCCAGTAATATAATTTTGTATTATTCATTTGTTATTATTAATCCCTTAACAATAAGAGATTGTGGAACATACTCATGATTCTGCTCTCCTGCAACTAACTGGCCAGTTCTTCTTCTGTCTCAAATACTTGCATTCACATTCCTCATTTGCGGCAAGCTCTCACCATCTCAGTTGCTGTGGGACATCAGGTAATCATCTGGGCCATTCAGGCAAAATCTCACTTGTGTCTGAGTTATGCAGATTAATTTGGGGAAAGCCTAGAATTCTACCTAGATATTGTCTCCACATTCTGTTTTACTTTGGAGACCTGTCCTTTATTTTATTTTTTTAAAGATTTTATTTATTTGACAGAGAGAGACACAGCGAGAGAGGGAACACAAGCAGGGGGAGTGGGAGCGGGAGAAGCAGGCTTCCTGCCCAGCAGGGAGCCCGATGTGGGGGTCGATCCCAGGACCCCGGGATCATTACCTGAGCCTAAGCAGATGCCTAATGACTGAGCCACCCAGGTGCCCCATGGAGACCTGTCCTCACGTGGATTACCTGCACCAAAGTGGTCAAGTGAAGTTGGGAAGGGATTAGATTTTTGTTTTTTTTCCTTCACTTGTGTCTCAGTTTCTATTCTCTTTTAAGAAAGATGGAAGCTACACATCTTCTTTAATGCCCATTTAATGCCCAAAAGGAAAAAAGAAGAAGTTAATGACCAAACTTTTTAAAAAAATATTTTATTTTATTTTATTTTTTTATTTTTTTTTTTTAAAGATTTTATTTATTTATTTGAGAGAGAGACAGTGAGAGAGAGCATGAGTGAGGAGAAGGTCAGAAGGAGAAGCAGACTCCCCATGGAGCTGGGAGCCCGATGCGGGACTCGATCCCAGGATTCTGGGATCATGACCTGAGCCGAAGGCAGTCGTCCAACCAACTGAGCCACCCAGGTGTCCCTAAAAAAATATTTTAAAGAGAGGGAGAGAAAGAGCAAGCATGAGCTGGGGGGAGGGGCAAAAGGAAAGAGAGAGAGAGAGGGAATCTCAAGCAGATTCCGCAGGGAGCTCAGAGACTGACTCAGAGCTTGATCTCACAACCCTGAGACCACAACCTGAGCTGAAACCAAGAGTCGGATGTATAACCCACTGAGCCACCCAGGCACCCCAATGACCAAACATTTTTAATCATTTCTGTCTCAGACCATTCCTTCTAGGTCTATCCAGAGAGGACAGAGACTGTGTTGATTCTGTCTGTGAAAGAGTAAGACAAGTGAGTTTCAACAATGCACAGCTTTTCAATCTATTAAGGAGGAGGCTATGTGGTTATCATACTTAAATGACAGAATTGGCGGGAGCTGACATTCAAATGACACAGGATGGAAAAGAGGAGAGGTTGACGGTGGCAGTACTGAAACGATGACTTATTAGACAGTTTCACCCCTCTCACAGCATATGTCATGTTTCTGCTGGTATTGCTACCCATTTCCATTATGTTCTGCTTCTCAAACCAGAACACACACACCTCTTCCATCCCAGGAAATATGGAACCATGTACCCAGTTCCGGTAGGCAGGAGAAATAAGTCCATCTTCTTGGAATATGAATTTTTCCCCAAAGATTTGGGGGTTAGGACATATAAAGCAATTTTTTAAAAAGACTATTTATTTATTTGAGGGAGAGAGGAGAGAAAGCATGCACGGGGGAGGGTGAGGGGCAGAGGGAGAAGCAGACTCCCTGCCACTGAGCAGGGAGCCCAACGCCAACTGGATCCTGGGATCCCAGGATCACAACCAGGGCTGAAGGCAGATGCTTAACTGACTGAGCCACCTAGCTACCCCTATATTAAACAATTTAACTAGTAATTTAATTTTATATTAAAATAGCAGTATATCATGGAGTAGAGTAAAATATTCTAATTTTTTTTACATAAAAGGGGAGAGTGCAACCAACTTTGCCAACTTTGGTGAGTGTTCTGCTAAATGCCGGATTTCCAGGGAGCTGTATTTCCTCGCTCCTGCAGCGAGGGTACCAGGGCAGAATCATCTGGGTAGCACACCCTGCTGTATCTAACAAAGAACAGACCACCTGCCGCATTAGGAGCCCCAGGCTGGCCTGCAGCAGACGCTCTGCTGGAAAGGGCTGACCCAGGCACGCTGCTGCAGAGGCTGGTAGTACACGGCCTGGGCCCAAATGAGCCTTTCCATTCCTCTCACTGTAAATAAACCCCCACTGTCCACCCATTGCTATTGCTTCTCACTTGTCGGTAGTTAGGAGGCCATTAGTAAAAACAAGAATCTGCTCTTTCCCCATCTGCATATTGGACAAGTCCTGTACTATTTAGCTCATGAGTCCTGATAAGCCGCCAGCACAATCTGCCCATTGACGGCTGGCCTTCTTTCCAGTCCCAAGTACCAGAGTCTCCTGGCTGAGACTCTTAGTCTGCATGTCTCTAGCTGTCCCCAATTGAATGCTTTTCAGCCGCACCTGCATGGCACTTGTAAGAGAAGAAAAAGGGCTCCCTTTGAGCTAATTCACACTCCTGGCCCTCACACTTGTTCCACTCTTGTGTGTCCTGGGGAATCTCTAATTTGAGGCCTAAACATGTTTAAAGAATGCTGTTTTCATGCAC
The DNA here is from genome assembly GCF_002288905.1 of Enhydra lutris kenyoni. NCBI lineage: Eukaryota > Metazoa > Chordata > Mammalia > Carnivora > Mustelidae > Enhydra > Enhydra lutris. The sequence goes on along the minus strand of NW_019154088.1, from coordinate 30,824,599 downwards.
CTACAATGCCCTGTTTATTTTGACCCATACTCTTAGGAACATGCTGGGCACTTCCCTTGTACTTTTCTTTCCCACAGAAGGCAGCCTGGCAGTGATAACAGGGCTTTGCCTCCTTGTCCTTCTTTCGGATGGCTCTGAGGTCAGCCATGGCCATGTCTGGGCCTTCAGGGAGTGTTTGTAATAATCTCGGGATTTAGCATCTTAAATCTCTCTCTGGATTTGGTTCTCCTTTCGTGGATTTTCATACAGAAACCTACTTGGGACATGAATAGCTCACTGCTATAGTCCCTATGGGGGTTTAACACATTTGAAAATTATTACCACGATGACAGAACACCGGATGCCACGATGAATTAGGAAGGTCAGATGCCAATTTCTAATACAGTGAAGTTTAAGAAGAATTAATCTCAATTCTGTTGCTACTAGAAATTCTTTTGTGAAGGAAACTGACTGCTAAGTTCCATAAGGTTAGGGACTAGATCTCTTTTGCTCCTCTTTGAATACCAGCTCAATGATGTGCACATAATAGGTGCTCAATAAACATTCATTGAAAGAAAATGAATGTGTATAAAACATACTGATGTTTGATAGACTTAATATAGCACCTGAAAAGACAAAGCAGAGTAAAGGAAAAACCAAATGGTTACACAGAAGGAAATGGAAGCAACTGGCTTTTAAGAGGTGAGAGAAATTGAAGTGAGAGTGTGGAACAATGTTTCAGGAGGCAGGAGCAGAAATACTGAAGCTCACGGGTGTATTAAAGTCAGTTTTGGGTGCCTGGCTGGTTTAGCCAGTGGAGTGTACAGCTCTTGATCTCCAGGTTGTGAGTTTGAGCCCCACATTGGGTGTAGAGATTACTTAAAAATAAAAAAAAAAATCTTAAAAGAAAGAAAGAAAGTCAGCTTAAGTTACGTTTCAGGATTATAAAATCTCTCCATCTACACATATTTACATAAAGTCTGCTATACACACAGAGGTCTCGGGTAAAGGCTCTTAGTTTTTAACCTGTGCTTGGCAAGCAGTGAACAGTGCTGAGTGTCATGTGTGGGAAAGAACCAAGTGAGCAAGGACTGCACACATGGACGGTCAGATCTAGACACCAGTTCCCCGGAAACAGGTATCAAGAGGTAGAGATGCCAACTCCTCCTTCCTCCCCTTTCCCTAATTCCAGGAAAGCTTGGATTTGTTGAGTGAACCTGTGCATATGAGGGATGGGTCTCATTTGGATCTCCACTGACATCTATCATGATAAAGAACAACCACTGGGCTACCTACTTCATTGGTACTACATATTGCTCATGGCCTGTTTTTTCTGTCAGCCCTTCCGATTATCTTCCTCTCCCAGTCTTTAAAATCTGCTGAATAATTTTCACTATTTTGAAATATGAGAGAAAGGTTCTGCTAAGAAGAGGAAAAGAAGCAACAAAATGAGAAATATGTTTATTCCCATTATGTCTCAGAGATACTTGGGCAAGAGATTATCACCCATGAGATCTATTATTGCCCTCAGTAAGAACCAGCTTAGTAGAGGTAGAATGGCTTTTGGAAAATGCTTGTTATCTTGAATCCAAAGTAATAATTAATCAGTGTGAATCCGAAGTATTAAGTAATGAAATATAAGAAATAATGATAAAATCTAAAACTCCAAATGAGATTTCTTGAAAAAATCTTTCATGTCACCAAGGAATTATGCCTTTCCATCTCTAACCATCTCGACCACCATGATGGATTAGCGAGATTAAAACAATAACTCTGTCTCTATCACTGACTATGATAATAGGTGTCCTTTATCCTATTTCTTTATTCAAACTTAAAAGAAATAAATCTGATTAAATTTGAACTTGTAGGAAACTTGCATACCAAGAGATGGCTTAATGTTAATAGTCTCTGAAATTATTTGGGGCTTTTTCCCAAATTCTCCAAAGATTTCTCCTAGAATAATATTCTGGGAGATGAATGGGGGAGGGCAGACCCTTGGCATATGAGTAATTCACACTAGAATATTACAATCTGTGATTTCTGCCATTTGTGAGAAACTCTGGAGTTCTACGATGCATAGAAATGTGCCATTTTGTCATCTTAATGTGGCTTTGTTGCTCTCTACTGCTCTGGTACTCAATAGCTTTCTAGAAGCGATAAACTCTTTCTCTATGAAAAATGACCAGTGTGTTTACTGAAGATTGAAAAGGTGGTTAATTCACAATGTGAAGGAACAGACTTTTGTTTGAAGTATAATTCTAGAAAAACCAGAGTTTCCCAAAATGGCAGCCTTTTCAAATACTAAGTTGTCTGCTGGTGCTGAATGCAAGACATTAAGATTCAGCAAGAATAATTTTCATGAACAGTTCTTAGCTCACACTTTACTATAGAGGCACAGTAAAGAAGTGACATTATACTCAGGTTCTATCTCCCACTCACCCAGTAACGAGCTGTGTATATTTGGGACAGTTACTTCACCTCTCTGGTCATTGTTATTACCATTATTATCACGACCAGCATTTACTGAGCCTTTAACTATGAGTTAGGCATTGTGCTAAGCTTTTTACTAGATTATCTCATTTAATGCTTGCCGCCACCTGATACAGTGTGCACTCTTATTATTTGTAGAAACCAATCATACCAGATAGTAACAGTTAACAGTTATTGAATGCTTATCATGGGGGATAATACACCAAGTGCTTTATATGTGTCATTTAATATAATCTTCATAATCCTCATAACAATGAGCTGGGTTCTATTAAACTTTTATTTAACAGATAGGAAGTTGTAGCTTAGAGAAGTTCATTAATTTGTCCAAGAGGACACAGCAAATAAGAGACGAAACAGGATTTTGAGTTAAAAATTCTTTGACTCTGGAGTTCAAGATCTTAAGCACTAGGTTCTATAAGGTATATAGAGAAACGAATCATCCTGAAAAACACACTCTGTGTACAGATGTTGAATCCTTTACATTTACATAAGTACCAAGTGCTGGCAAAATCCTGTCATTTAGTCATTACATCACAAAGATGGTATTTCCCATGGGGAGGGCCAGTCCTTCAGGACATTTCGTCTATAGTAATCTTCATGGATCTAGACTCACTTTGTGTCGCTTCCTAAATGTGGCCAACAGCAAACACTGAAAGGACAATTGGTTGAGGTTCAGGTGGTAGAAATACTGTGGAGTCAGAGCTCATCTCTGTACGACTCTAGGTGGCCCATAAGGGACTGAATCTGTGTTCTGGCCACATTAGCACTGCACTTCATCCAAAGAAACCAACTGCCCTCATCAAATCCCAAGTGTTATCCTGACCAATTTCATTTTTTGTATCCCAGTAAACAGATGGCAAAAATCTGAGTTTTGACAATTGGGCAAACTTTCTTTTTACCTTTGTTGGCTTGCAAGAAGACAGGAATAGAAAATAAAAATTCACTGGGACAAGCAGAAGGTAGATTTCTAATGCAGATTAAATAAACTCTTCACACACACAGAGGAACCAACAGAACAGAAGAGACAAGGGTGATCAGTGATTTGTCTATTACGAGAGCAGAATGGGAGATTTGATACTTCATTTTCATGCATTTTCATTAAAGGATCACAGGTCAACGTTTAGACTTCACAGAAGGCACAGAAAGAAATACAGTCTCTTAGACTGATTGTAAATCTGAGGAGCAGTTGTATCCAAATTACAGTTATTAATGTTATTTCTGTCTCTGGAGGAATGATAAATTACATTCAAGTCCATTATTTAGCTGAGTTATTATGCATTTACGAACTTAATTTGGGGACAGTTTTGATTTTCTTTGGAAGAGAAAAGGCAGACTCATCTTTTGGCTGAAACATGACTATTTTGGGATATAGTCAGATATCATCTTCTAGAGAGAGAGACACTGGCCGAGTGTCACTCTTGTCCTCCATGGGTGGTACAGATGAAATGAGGAGGCATATGCAGGGGATTTGTTCTCAGCTCAGTTTCATAATGATACTCTTTCTTTATCTGACATTCACTAAAAATAACATTTGAATGAAGGAATTGGGTCACCTGGTGACATTTTTGGTAGTAGCAGTATATGGGAGGTGGGGGTGGGGACACCTTGATGCTTTCATGCAGAACAGCACACGTTCAGTGTTGGGTCTGTAGAAGGCATTTCCAAAGAAAGCTATGAAAATTCCGCATTTATGCCTCTTCAAAGCACAGGGAAGAGGCCTACATTTCTGCTGCAACTTGGGGGCACTCCCTCATGGAGGCAGGGGCTGAAGGAGATAAACAAAACTTCCAAGTCTCATTACGATCCTGCAATTCTGTATCTTTTCCCATGTGATACACTGGCCCTAAAAAGTAAGCAATCATTTCCTCTCTCTTAATATGTTAGTTTCATTTTCCAAGTATGGAAAATAGAAGCTGCAGATCATTTTAGTGTCAGATGGCTGAACTGAAATTTGGCGCCTTTAAAGACATGAGACACTCATAGCCTAATTTTTGATTCCAGGACTTTCAGGAAACTTGGCACATAGTAGAGTTCAATGGAGATGATTATAATGAATGAAGGATAATAATCTGAAACTTCTTACAACCTCTCTGATGCATCCTCTGCTGCTTTCACTTTCATTCATTCAGCTCAGCCACTCGGGTCCCTGACCAATACTTAGACATACCAAGTACCTACCTCCTTCTGCATTTCCTGTACTCTTTGCCCAGAATACTTCCCCCATGTATTTGTCAGACTGGATCCTCCCCATGTGCACGTGACCCCATAGGAGCAGAAGCTTTGTCTTGTTCATTGCTGGTTCTTCAGAGATAAAAACATTGATTGAGTGAATGAACAGATTTTTCAATTAGCACTTCTCTAGGTGATAGGAACAGACACTTGTTCAAACCATCTCAGGAAAAGGGGCTTTCCCTTTATAAGAAGGAATCTCACAGAAATCTAAGAACGAGAGTGTTCAGGTTCCTTGGTAGGACAGGTATCCTAGGGGCAAGAACTAGAGGGAGCCACCATGACTTCAACGGCAATGTTGGGGAGACCGTGACTCAAGCACTCCATCTTTACTATACTTCACTCCTGCTCTCCCACATTCCAGATGCCCTCAAAATGTCCAAGAGCACAATGCTGAAGGCTTTAGATTTGAGCTTACTGCTCACTTCCATCAGCTCTGTTTCCGGTGACCCACAGAGGAATGCGATGGTCTCAAGTCATCCTACCAAGCCAGGCCAACAGTTCCTGAGTCTCTGGCTTTTGGACTAGTTGGGTCAGTGTACTTCCCAGGTCTGCTCACCTATGATGTGACAAAGGCATGCTATGTGATCTTGGGTGATCTGCTGCCTATTCAATAGAAGTCACTTAAGATGTGTGATTAATCCCTCTACACAACCTCTTTAAGTATCCTCTTGAGCCCAGAATTTCTTTTCTTTCTGGTCTCAAGGTTTTTCTATTAAGAACCCGAACTAAGTTAAGGAGACCTGAGGTCCAGCATGAACCCTGATGCTCTGCCTGGGGGATTATTGCCCTCCACATTCTGCTGAGGGCAGGCAGCCATGAGTGATGGGGAAATGACACTTACAGAAGCCCAGGAATGTATTCAGCCAGGCAGGTCTTGTCATTCCCCTGCTTAGGGGCTATCCATCTCATGCAGAGGGAAAGCCCAAGTTCTCACAATGGTCTACAACTCTAGCTGCTCTTACTACCCCCATTACCTTTTACCACCTCTTCTATTCCCCTTGCTCACTCTACTCCCGCTACAGGACCTTTTGCTGTCCTTAAGTGCACCAGTAGGCTCCTGCCTAAAGGCCTTTGTTCTATCTTTGCCTTCCACCTGGATGCTCTTCTTCTATATACCCCGATGGCACACTCCCTCATGTCCTTCAACTCTTTCCTCAAATCTTACTTCCCAGTGACATCTATCCTGGACACCCAGCTTATCACTACTGTCTAAAAAGAGAACTTCACCCTTCCAACACTCCCAATCCCCCTTACCTTTACTGTTAACTTATTGGTTCTATTTTGATTAATTTCAATTCTGCTAGAATGTGAGATTCATGAAAGCAGGAACTTCTGTCCTTTTCATTCAGTGATGTATTTTAAGCATCTAGCTTAGTAAAATATGTTGATTAAATAAAATATGTTAAGTCAATAAATAATCTTTTTTAAAAAAGATGTATTCGTTCATTTGAGAGAGAGAGAAAGAGAGAAAGAGAGAGAGTGCTACGGAGCACATGTGTGCTTGCAAGATGGAGATGGAAGCAGAGGGAAAGAATCCCAAACAGACTGCTGAGCCCGGGGTGGGGCGGGGCTCAATCCCATGATCCTGAGACCCTGATTGGGCTGAAATCTAGAGTCATACACCCAACCCACTGAGCCACCCAGGTGCTCCGAGCCAATATAATAATCTAGTATTTTCTAATCCAATAGTCTCTCCCTCAGTTTCAGAATCTACCTCTTACTGAATCCGCCTGGAATCTGGCCACAACTGTGAAGCCTCTGTGCCAGTATGTTAGAATTTATAAAGAAAACTGTGGGAGAAACTGCCCTCTCCCCAAGGGAATCTCAGGGAGCACAAACCATACCCCAACTTCAGCTGTATACTCCCGGCCAAGAATGACCTCACCGAAGGCAGATAATCCAGCATTAGACTGTTCAAACTCTTGCTTTTTTTCCTTTCCCTTCCTTTGTTTTTGCATATAATTATTGGCAAAATCTGCCTAACTTGAGCATAGAGGTGGGGGGAGACATAAACCTTAATAGCACTAGTTTTCCAGCGTGCATAAAAGATCTGGCAGGAAAAGAGTTTGAAATATTGGCAAGAATTAGTGATAGAGTTGGTGTATTGAGTTATCCCAATTACCTCAGATAATGGTATAATTATATCATCACCTCTGAGGAGGATGAAAGGAGAATATGAAAAGGCTATGATCTGCTCAGTTTCTGTACCCTGCCTACACACCACAGGCACATTCTGCATATCAAACCCTGGGAAGAAGGCTGTTCAACTCACAGATACCCAGTTCCCAGCTGTTGCATACTGAGGAATCCTGTCAAGGTCCCCAAGGCTCCATCTCTTTGGCCCACATTCCAAGAGAGATGACTGTGGTCAGAGTCATCATAAAGTTTAAGTATAAATGAATCATAAATAATGATGAATAACCACATTATAAATTTTGCAAGGCTTGTTTCATAGGGATGAGATTTATACCTAAAGATATTGGCAATGAAGCCTTCCTCTGCCTTTTTAAGGCCTCGGGATACTTAGGAATAAATTAAAAAAGGAAATACCCTGAAGAATTTATTGAGGAAAGTCCTTGATCAGCCACACAGCCCGAGGCACTCCTGGTGTCGGCTCCCAGTGTGATGCCCGGATTCTAGCTTTACCTTCTAGGAGTGTTATTTTGATTATTAAATAGATATCTCAAAGAAAGGGGTGGGATGAGGAACATACTCATGGGAGACCAGAGTATAGACTACATCTCTGAGCTCTTATTTAGAACTGGGAGGTTTGAGGTAAAGTTTCAGCTCTTCTCTTGAACATAGAGCTATTTGCTGATGTAGAATATTACAATTTTTTTTCCATCTATCAATTTTGTGGGTATGCTTAAAAAAAAAAAAAAAAGAATCCCAAACTTGCTTCTCTCTGCTGCTGCCCAGTCAGAAAGTAAGGGATAAAATAAATGAAATCCGTATGCTTTATAATGACCCCTCGGGTAAAGCCACCTGTCCCTCACCCTGGGCCAGTGAATCTATTTGCAAAGCTGATTTAAGATGAAAAGTGTAATGTAGTGAACAAGCTGTACCCTTTTGCCCTGGCAAATGTTTTCTGAGTGAAGTTTGACCAGCCTCAAAATTCTTCACAAATACAAGAGGAAAAGGCATTAGGCTTCTAAATGGCCTGGATCAGGTTTCCATAGTAGCTTGGTTAGACAACAGACCTTTTCCCAAGAGCTATGCAGATCTTGTCAATAATGCTGGTGCAAAAACAAGAAAGCCAACAATGGGGTCTTGTTCATTTTAAGCTGAGTCATGAAAATCATGCACTAAAACCATCCTTGGAGAAAGACCTGATTGGTAAAGCTAATAGCCAACTTGGAAGGAATTTTTGAAAGGAAATGTTACCCTCTGTATCCTGAGAGGCATTCAAAGCAAGGAGAGATTGAAGAAAAATAATTTGACATTGCTCTTCTCAACCTCATAAAACATTTTTAAAACTAACTCATTATCATAATTTATAGCAGGAACTAGTCTCTTAAGTCTCAATGGACAGTCTGTCTGACATCATAGTCCCATTTGTATGATTCATTTTTTTAAAAAGCAATCTTGCCAGACCATTAAAAAGTAAAACAATTAATTACTTTTATGATAGTTGGTTGCCTTCTGGCCCCTAGTTTCTCTCTTCAAGGGGAACACTATCACTCATGCAGTCTTGCCTGATATTTCTGCCAATGCATGTCAGACTACTGCTTGCACATTCCCCATCCAAAACATGCAAAATGAGGCCCTTATTTCACTGACCATTGCAAATTTAATAGTATTCCTGTCTGTTTTGCTTACAGTTCTGTCTTCTACTCCAGGATCCCTTTACAGCAAAGCAATTATTCAACCTGACCCGCACTGCCATTACACCAAATGTCACCATTTATCCCAACAAATAGGAGAGCATTAGTTAAGGACAGAGCTGTTTTCACTGGTGCTCTCTCAAAGAGGACAGTGAGAAGGCTGTGGTGATGCAGAGCAAAGGATCAGGAAATGACTGTACGCCTTCTGAGACTGAAGGAATTCGGAAGATTCTCATCTTCATCCACTTCCAAAGGAAAGTCAAATGCCATCTAAGTCCAAGAGAACCTGGCTTTTGTGTCTCTCCCCCTTCCTTCTCACTTCACAATCTTCACAATTACAGAAAAAGCTCTCACTAGATTCTCTAATGCTTACTAGAATCATTATGGCAGCAATTGCTGGGCGGATCTGCAATCTCTGAGGTTTTACCACAATGAAGATATTAAATCCTCTCATAAACATGGTCTCATTAATTCCCGTAATAATACTCTGATAGGAAACTAGGATCAAGACCTTCAATACCCATTCTCTTCACAGACAGGGAGAGAGAACAAGGTGCTGGGAGGCCACAGGGGAATTCACGAAGTTGGAATTAAAAGCTAGCGTTCTGATTCTCATTAGGGCTAGTGCTCTATAAATGATTCCACATTTTAGAGGCACAAAATAAACAAAACATAAAAAATAAATAAATGAGGATCACGAGGATGGGGTGAAAATAAAAATAATTCCATCGATTTTTTTTTTTAAGATTTTATTTATTTGTTTGACAGACAGAGATCACAAGCAGGAAGGGGGTGGGGGGAAGCAGGCTCCCCACTGAGCAGAGAGCCTGATGTGGGGCTCGATTCCAGGACCCTGGGATCATGACCTGAGCCGAAGGCAGAGGCTTTAACCCACTGAGCCACCAGGCGCCCCTCCATAGAGTTTTAATAGCATTTCTGCAACTTGTGACTGTAACTCTTTGCCTGGAGAAGAATATATAAAACCAAAGGAGAATAAGGCAAGAGATTGAGACCACACAAAGATCTAGATGGTTTATCCTTTGACATAGAAAACAAGTAGAGAAGAAACCATTAGTGACCAAAGGAAACACAGGGCAAGGTTAAGCTACTGGTTTATTTTTAAAGACTGTGTGGTATGAACTACAAGGGAAAATTTTGAGGCATGTGAAGACCACCCATGCACTGGGTGCACATTCAAATATAGTTTTTCCTTTGAGATGAACCCTAAGTTTTATCTCCTCCATGAAGTCATCTTAGATTTCTATAGCTCAGAATAATTTCTATCTTGGCTGACCTCCTACAGCACTTTCATCTAATCCATGGTTCTAGTTAGAGTATATGTCATTGTAAGGGGGGAAAAAAGAACAACCACTAAAACCATCTCAAGAAAAAAGAGAGCTCTACAAAGTATACAAGGGGACTGTTATATAAATTAAATATTAGAATCACAAAAGAGGACTTAGAAAATTGTTGGATAGGAATCTATTTTTCTCTCAGCCTTGGAATATTTCTATTTCTCTCTCTTCCATCTTTCTAAAAACTATTCACCAATGGTTCTTACTTGTCCAGATCCACAACTTGGCCATGACTGTGATTTGCCTTAGTGCCACCAAACTTACCAAACATCCACTATGATCTGAACTGTAATCTCTGAGTATCTCTCTCTCTCTCTCTCTCTTTTTTTTTTTTTTTTAGATTTTATTGATTTGACAGACAGAGATCACAAGTAGGCAGAGAGGCAGGCACAGAGAGAGAGGAGGAAGCAGGTTCCCTGCTGAGCAGAGAGCCCTATGTGGGGCTCGATCCCAGGACCCTGGGATCATGACCTGAGCCGAAGGCAGAGGCTTTAACGCACTGAGCCACCCAGGCGCCCCAATCTCTGAGTCTCTTAATTCAAATTCTGAGAGGGAAATGTCACTGTCTAAACCCTATCTATAGATGGGTACCCTTTATGTCAGATGTCCAATCCTGATCCAGTTTTTGTGACTTGGGTATGGGGATGGCTCATGTGTGAGGCAGAGTTTCTCTTGCCGCTAGAAGGGAAAGTTAAGTCAGGCTCGTCTCATTTATTGTTTCAACAAGTCTTAGCATGTAATTGTATTCTGCCTCGCCTTCATATTTAACTAGTTTTGTATTATGGGACTTGCTTTTCCTGGTAGAGTAAAAGCTTCTTGACATTAAGGCTTTCCTTTATTTTCTTTCTGCCTCTTTCAGGACCTTGAAAACCATCAAAATACTGGTTGAACTGATTCTATCATTCTTTAGTAGATACTAAACACAAAATGTAAATACTTCTTAGCTACTTGAAAAGTGAAATAATAGTATATTTTCTGATTGTAATATCTGTTAAACATTCATTTAGGAAGATAGAGTATTGCCATATTTGTCTTTATAGAAGCTTGACCACCTCATTGGCAACCATCACATGCAAGCATTTGTTCTTTACTATATTTCAAAATGGTTTTAAGATTATGTATTCAGAGACTTCCCTGTCTCACAATGACAGAGTAAATGATACCTGACTTGTCTTCCTACTGAAATGAACTATCACAATGAACAAAATACATGAGGCAACTGCTTTCAGGCGAAGAACAGGCAACATAGGACTGTAATTCCTGAGAGAAGGGAAGCATGAGATGAGCTCACAACTGCCTTGGGCACATTCCTGCCATAACAGGGAGATTGAGACAAAGCCAAGTAAGCAGATAAGACAGACATGGTCTTGGGCTGCTGAACAGTTAGAGCTTGTAAGATCAGCTACTAGAGAAGAACCCACGCAAAGAAGAGCTCCCAAAAGTCGGTGTGGGGGCTCACCATGGATCCTGAGCAAAGGTGGATAGAGCTGTACCACACAGGGCAAGACTCCATGAGGTCCAGCAGATTGACTGCAACAGGGCTGAGATCTCGATGGTGTTACCAGTGGTAATGTCAGAGGTTATATGACCACCAGCAGATACTGGAGTTCTGGTCTGGAATCCAGACCCAAGAAAGACTGCTTTAGGAATACAGTTCCTACTTTGGTAATGAGAACCTTGGGCGTAAGAACCATATCACAAAGTCAAGGCTACCATAAGGACTAACCTCAAAACCAAAATGAGTCTGTCCTACTGAAGAACAAAACTGAGCCCAACAGAACCAAAAAGGATCTACCCATGATTTAATTTCCCACAAGAACGAAACTCAACACTCTTTAGACTCAACATTCAACATCTAATCCAGGGTCTCTTTAATGAATCATCCATAATGTCCAGACTACAGTAAAAATTTTCTAGGTATGCAAAGAAAAGGATATATATTACCCAAGCTAAAGAAATAATGAAAAAAACAACAACAGAAATAGCATCCAAGATGTTCCAGATGCTGAAATTATTAGACAAGTACTTTAAAGGAGCTACTATAAACATATTAAAGGATATAAAGTAAAAGATGGTCAAATGAACACATAGATGGAAAATCTCAGCAGAGAAATAGAAAATATAGATAAGAACAAATAAAAACTCTAAAACTGTGAAGTACAATATATGAAATAAAAATGATTAGTAAACTTGAAGAAAAATAAATAGAAATTATCCAATCTGGAGATGAAAGATAGGTTAAAAAAATGAAAAAAATCTCAGTAATCTATGGGACAATCATGTGGTGTAACAATTACAAAGTCTTCTATTAACCCAAAGAAGTAAAAAAAGAAGGAACAAAAACCATATGAGGCAACTAGGGGAAAAAATGAAATGGCAAACTTAAAACTAATAATATTAAGTGTAAATGAACTAAATATTCCAATTAAAGGGAGGGATTAAGAAAGGATCCACTGTCTGTAAGAGATTCACTTGAAACATAAAGACAGCATTGGCTTAAAGTGAAAGAATGGAAATAGATACACCATGTAAACAGTAAGCACAAAAAAACTGCTGTGGTTTATGGATACCTTCAAAATAAAGAGTATTAGCACAGATAATGGCATCATGGGGAGTTCCTTACAATACGTTCACTGAGGAAGAGAAAACTTGTGGTGGTTTATAGATGGCTCTGCACTGCATGCAGGCACCATCCAAAAGTGGACAGTTGCAGCACCACAGACCCCTCCTGGGATATCATTGAAAGACAGCAGTGAAGGGCAATCCTTGCAGTGGGCCAAACTTCAAGTAGCACACCTTATTGCTCATTTTGCTTGGAAGGACAAACGGTCAGAGGTATGACTCTACTGTAAAATTCATGTGCTATGGCCAATGGTTTGGCTGGATGGGCACTGAATTGAAGTACCATGAATGGAAAATCAACGACAAGGAAATGGGAAGAAGAGGTATATGATAGACTTCTCTGGTTGGGCAAGACAACAAAGATATCTGTGTCCCATGTGAATGCTCACCAACGAGTGACCTCAGCAGAGGAGGACTTTAATAATCAAGTAGCTAGGATAATGTGTTCTGTGGATACAAGTCAGCCTCTTTCCACAGGCACTCCTACCATTTTCCCATGAATAAAGTAGCCATAGCAGCAGTGAAGGAGATTATGCATGGGATCAGCAACATGAACTTCCACTCACCAAGGCCAATCTGGATACAGTTACATTGGAGTACCTAATCTGCCAGCAGCAGAAACGAACACTGAGTTCTTGATACGACACCATTCCCTGGCCTGATTGGCCAGCTATCTGGTGGCAAGTTGATTAAAATGAACAACAACCATCATGGAAGGGGCAGTGCTTTGTTCTCACTGCAATAAATACTCTTGATATGGCTTTGCTTTCCCTGAATGCAATGTTTCTGCTGAAACTACCATTCGTGCACTTACAGAATGCCTTATCCATCATCATGGTGTTCCATACAGCTTCCCATTAAGGGACTTACCTCACAGCAAAGGGCTATGTGACAATGGGCCCATGCACTGGATTTCACTAGTCTCACTGTGTCCCTCATCATCCTAAAGCAGCTGCCTTGAAAGAATGATGAAAACTTTTGAAAACTTAGTCATAGTGCCATCTAGGTGACAACACCTTAAGAGACTGTGGCAATGCTATATACAAAATGTCCAAGATGTTATGTATGTTTTGTATCAGCATGCAATATATAGCACTGTTTCTCCCACAGCTAGAATTCATGAATCTCAGAATCAAGGGGTGGAAATAGGAGTAGCACCACTTACTACTACCATCTATTGATCCACCAGTAAAATTTTTCCTTTGATCTCTCTGACCTTACACTTTGCTTCTCTACTGATCTTAGTTCCAAAGGGAGGGATGTGTCCACCAGGAGACACAACAATGATTCCACTGAAATGGAAGTTATGACTACAATCCAGCCACTTTGGGCTCATGTCTCTGAGTCAACAGCAAGAAGAGGGTCCGTATTGGCTAGAATTTTTTTATCCTAATTATCAGGGAGAAACTGGGCTGGTACTATACAGTGTATGTAAGGAACAGTATGTCTGGAATACAGAATCCTTCAGGGTGTCCCTAAGTACTACCAAGCCCTGTAATTAAAGTTAGTGGAAAACTGCAGCAACTCAATTCAAGCCAAACTGCTAAAGGCCCAGACCCTTCGGGAATGATGGTTTGAATCACTCCACCAGGCAAAGAACCAAAACAAGCTAGGATGCTTGCTTTAGGCAAAGGAATATGGAAATACTAGTTTAAATGGTATTAAAAAGTAGTTATAAATACCAGCTATGACCATGTGACCAGTTGCACACATGAGGACTGTCATTGTTATGAGGATTTCTTACTTTGTTATATACATGTTTATGTATATATAATCTGATATTTTGATTTTTCCTTCTCTTATCTCCATATCATCCAACATAAGATATATTAATAATAGTTAACTTTACATCACCATATCTAAGTTATAGGATATCAAGAAGAGGAGTGAACATTACGTAAGCCCTCTGCAACCTCTTCTGAAAAATGGGTCAGTGTACTTTCAGTTATATACAGGATAGTTGTGTCATCTTAGGCAAAAGTAGGGCTTTGGTACTGTCTTTATTTGGAGATTAAGTATGACTTCTGGAGATGTGTATGTGTGCCAAACTGTCAAGAGATAGATTGTGATGATCAATTTTACGTCAGCTCTACTAGGTAATAGTCCCCAGTTACTCAATCAAGCACTAATTTTAGGTGTTTCTCTGAAGGTATTTTGTAGATGTGATTAACATCTACAATCAGCTGACTTTAATAAAGGAGATTATCCTAAATAATCTGGGTGGGTCTGGCCTAATCAGCTAGAAGACCTTATGAGCAGAACTGAGGTTTCCTTGAAGTTCTGCCTGTGTATGAAAGCTTAAACTCCTGCCTGAATGCTTCCAACCTGTCATTTTTTTTTTTAAGATTTTATGTATTTTATTTTAGAGAGAGAAAGAACACAACTGGGGAAGAGAAAGGGACTAGCAGGCTCCATGCTGAGCAGAGAGTCCAATGAGGGGCTCCATCTCATGACCCTGAGATCATGACCTGAGCCAAAACCAACTGTTGGCCATTCAACCAAATGAACCACCCAGGCACCCCTAAATCCCAACCTGTCCTTCTTGATGACCTATCACACAGATTTTGGACTTGACTAGCTAGCACCCACAATTTTATAAGCCAATACCTTGCAATATTCACACACACACACACACACACACACACACACACACACACACACACTCCTATATGTACATACACATATATACATTTATCTAACTAGATCTTTTTCTGGTGGAACTCTAATGAATACACTGCTCAACTCCTTTTCTGAATCAAGAACCCTGATACCAATACTTGACAATAACATATAAGAAAAGAAAATTATAAACCAATATTGTTCATTAACTAAAGACACAAAAATTCATAATAAAATGCTAACAAATCAAATATAGAATATAAAAATTATTATAATACATCATGACCAAGTGGGGGTTATTCTCAAATGAAAGTTGGCATAATATTAGAAAATTGATCACTGAAATTTATCACTTTAACAGAATAAAAGAGAAAAGCCATATCACCATCTTAACGGAGCAGCGAAAGCATTTGACACTTATCTCTGGTAAAAATCACCAGTAAATGAGAACTAGAAGGGAATTTTCCAGAGTGTGATAAAGAGCATCTATGAAAACCTACAGCAAATTTATTAGTAATGAAATATTGTGTTCCCCCTAAGAATGGGAATAAAGCTAGAATACCCATTCTTAGGGCGCCTGGATGGCTCAGTGGGTTAAGCCTCTGCCTTCGGCTCAGGTCATGATCCCAGGGTCCTGGGATTGAGCCCCACATTGGGCTCTCTGCTCAGTGGGGAGCCTGCTTAGCCTGCTCTCTCTGTGCCTGCCTCTCTGCCTACTTGTGGTCTTTCTCTCTCTCTCTGTCCAATAAATAAATAAAATCTTAAAAAAATAAAAGAATACCCATTTTTACCACTTCCAGTCATCATTATACACAGAGGTCATAACTAGTGCAATAAAGCAAGAAAAGCAATTGAAAAGCATAAAAATCTGTAAGAAAAAGTATAACCCTTTATTTACAGATGGCATGATTGCTTATGTTGAATGGTTACTCTACCACTTGCTTTGTGGTAATAAGCTTTATAATCTTGAGCTAATTACTTAGTATAATGAACCTATTGTTCCCATCTGTAAGATGGTGATACTAAGTTATAAGGACAAGATGAATAATACATATAAATTGTTTAGTGCCATGTCAGGCTCAATGAGATGTTAGCATTGATGATAGTGGTAGTAACTTAAACAATCAAGGAGTTTATCATGAGTTTTAACTTCTCTATGCCTCCCTTTCCTCATCTGTTAAATGGACAATACTATTGCCTACCACATAACATATTACAAAACATATTACAAAACAAATGCATATAAAGTACTTAGAACATTGCCTGACACAAAATAAGTGTCAATAAGTATTAACTACTTTTATTATTATTTAATTATATGTTCCACACTTAGAATAATCCCATATTTTTAAATTGTTCTCTAAGAAGCCACCTTAAAAGAAAGTATTTGGGATTCAATCTTCTTGGTGAGAAATGTAGCAGAGCTTCTCTAGAATCCTGAAGTGATATGTAGCCAAAGAAATTTAATCAGATTCAATAAGTAGTTACTGAATACCTGTATTCTATACCAGTCACTGCTAGGCACATTTATGTAATTTTAATCTCTTCTAATCCTTACACTAACTTTTGGGTGAGTACTACCCTCAGGCCCATTCTATGGGAAACTGAGACACAGAAAGATCAAATAATTGGCCAAAAGACCCACTGCTAGTAACTGACCAAGTTAAAATATCTTTTCAAAGCCTCTAAGTCGCAGCATTCTGAGAGCTTCTTAGTCATGTACAAGACTAACCTCACCAGATTGTGTTTATTCTTTGTGTACAGATAAAATTAGTTAGTCAAAAGCATTTATTCTAAATGTCCAAATTAACACTACAAGTTTGTGTCAAATGAATCCAAACTGTTGGGGGGCGGGGGCAGGAAGAGGGAGGGAGAAGGTATCACTCCACTCCGAGTATTTTGGATCAACACCAGCATTTCTGCCCCAGTCTTCTAGTCTCTATGTTATGAGGCAGAGAAATCAGGGCGTATAATATATGGAGTCTCACCAAACTCCATGCCAATTCTTGCCAGGAAAAAAAAGAAGCAGCAGCTAAAAATGTAACCTATGCTGGATCCTTATACAAAGTCAGCCTTCATTACTTACTTACTGCTACATGTTGGTCTAGAAGAAATATTTCATTAACTACACTCTTGCTGTAGATTTTATCTAGTTGCCATAGAAACTTTGGAGGAAAAGCTTGTTTTTAACCCTTGGACTAGGTTTGCCACCCAGTTTCATAGCTCTATTTAAAGAGCCCCCTTGTTATTTTAAACTCTTCCCCTTCTGCTTGCCTGTTTTCTCCTGTCAGAAAGCTGGACAGGACCTGTTCATGACCTTCAAACTGCCACTTACTGTGATTTTGAAGGCACAATTTCTGAGAGGAGATAGCAACAACCAATGTGCTTTTCTGTGTTCATCTGCAACACGGGCTCCGGTCACAAAGGAATTTTTTAAAGCTGAAGTTTCACTTCATCACAAATAAAAATTAACTTATTTCTACCACTGTGGCCGAGCAAGCTCCCCACCCAGGCCAAGTCCTCACAAAAGGCATCACGAGCCACACCCAACTCCCCAGACAGCCTCTAAATTGGAAGTGGATGGTTTCTAGGTACCCGAGTCCTTCGGTCCCCCATATGCCCCTGCTCACTACTCCTGGGGTTTCCAAGTTCATCACCAGAGTTGTTTATCTGCACAGCTTTCAATTCCCCAAGGGACATATATGTGTATCTCAGAACAGAAATCTAGGCTCAGTTTACAGTCTGTAGGTTCCCAGGATGTGAATTCCTGCCTGTCTCCATGCTGGATGACATCTTTCCAACACTGTCTCTTTGTTCTCCTGGCTGAGAGCTCATTTGGTGCATATGGAAGTTCTCATCTGGTTACAATTCATTTTGTTCCACAGGAGAGAGGTGGGTGTTGGACAAGGGTTGTACTTAGTGGAGTCAGTCAGGGCCTGGCCTTGCTCTGGTTTGGAAGGAAGGCTGAGGGTCAGATGTTGGGCATTTGGGGATGTTAGAAAATATAGCCTGTGGAAGATAGAAGATTGCTTCCAACCTCTTTGAATTTTGGTCATAGATGGAGGTGTGGTTGGCTACCATGGCTGAGAACAATTTCACATAAAAAACATACTGTTTTTGCCAAAGCAGATACAGTCTCCCAAAGACGAAGTTGGGTAGGGAGGGGCCTCATTTGTGTCCAGATCATGACTGCCACTCCATGGACTTAGCCTCTTAAGGTGAAGACAAAACCTGAGTGCTATGGTCTACCAAGGATCTTGAAACTAGCAGGCAATCCCACCTTGCAGGAGGGCCACCCACTCAGAACACCTTGTCTTAGAGCTCTCATGGTTACAGAGCCCCAGAGAAAGGCCTGGATGACTCCCACAAACAAAGGGAAAAAGAAAGATTCATTGCAACCTGTTCTGTTCCTGTGATTACTAACAAGTGAGATAAGCCAGCTCATCAGTGAAACACTCCCTGGAGATGAAAGGGCTTGAAGTTTGCCAAGACAGGCAGTCCTTCCCTGGTAGGAAGTCCAAAGGTAACCACTGCTGCTGGGCGGGTATCTATACCCGGCTCTAGGCTGACAAATACGCCGGCGAGTCCTAGATGTGGGCAAGGAGGAATTTCAGTTGCATCTGTGTGCCACTTAGAGCTGCAGACTCCTTGTCTGTCTCATTTCTGAATGCCTTTCATGCCTTCTGCAAAGCCCAGTACACATAGATGTCAAAGAAGTGTTTGTTAAAGGTACACTGGGTTGTTTTTTGCTTTTGGGGTTTTTTGGGGTTATAGATCATAGATTTCTTTTTTTTTAATAATAGTTTTATTGAGATATACATCATATATATACCATGAAATTCACCCTTTTTTAAAGTATATAATTCAGTGGGCTTTAGTCTATTTATAGAGTTATGCAACGATCACTACTATCTAATTTTATAACATTTTTATCACTTCTCCCAAAAACTCTGTACCCATCAACCATCATTCACTATCCCCATCGCCTCAGCCCCTGGCAACCACTAAGTTACAGTCTGTCTCTGACCACAGATTTCTGACCAGTGCATTCCACAGTTTCATGGACCTATGCATAAACACACAAAGCAAAATTTCTACCCAGGTCATGCTCTTCAGAAAACATTCCTTGTGCTATCCTGGTTCTAGCTAATCTCGTCTCATCTTTTCTATCACTTAAAAGAACAGATGGCTTCAGCCTCCTCCAGGCCAAGGCTGAGTCTCTGTATTGCCAAACATGTTGATGAGCACTGAAATTCAGCCCAGAATCACAATGAAAGCAAATGAGAAATACCTGTACATCACCAAAGTAATTCAGGCATGTCCCCCTTTAACAACTATATGGGTGACCCATGCTTGTGCACTAACTCTTAGCAAGAATGGACTTCGGCACATGCCAGGTCAGTGACGAGAGGTCACTTGGTCTGGAAAGATAGCACTGAAGGTGGACAATGGAGTCGGCCATGGGAACTCACATGAAGAAGCATCAAGGGCTGTTTTAGGATGAAGCCTCAAACCTGAAGCTGAGGGATGTGAACTTGCACTGGGATCAGGGGGCACAGCCTGAAGATCAAACCCAAGGCCAACTTGGTTCAGGAGCCTGTTCTGGCTCCTGAACAGGCTCCTTGGGTGGCCAAGTACTGAACCCAGGAAGCTGTGGAGCCTGAACAGGGTGAACAGGGCGGTTCCAAGGACTGTTGCCAAATAGCTTGTTGCTACCTCAGTCAGCTTTATTAGCCCAGTTCAGCAGTTTTTGCCTGGGAGCATTTTAAAGGCACCACAGGATCTTTGACACTGCAAACCGAGAATCACTGAGGGATAACAACATGGAGAAGGTTCAGTCTTCCTTCAACAGCTTAGCCTCCTTAGAAAATGAAAGCTGGTGAACACAGTTCTCCAATTCTAAGAACATTATGGCAGCTTCCCTCAGAGCAAGTGGTGAGACTGTATTCTATCTACAGTTGGTGCTTACAATGGCTTTTTCAGGATAGAATGTGAGCTTCTTGTAGGGCTTGTCCATGTCATTTTCATTTTCTGTCCCAGTGCCTAGCAGTGTCTGGCACATTATAACCACTCAATAAAGATTTATTTAGTGGGTGAATTAATTTCTAGTACCTTTCTCCAAAAAAAGATATGCTGCTCCTTTTTTCTAACTTCTCAAAGAGATAGGAGGGAAATAACTGCGTAAGATTTTTTCCCAGAACTCACTGGAAAAGAGAATACCTTTCCCCCAGAAATCACTGTCTAGGGCAGGGAAGATTATGATAAAATGTAAATGTGTGCTTTTAAAATATGCTACTCTTATCAGGAGAAAAAATGGTACAGCACATCTAAGAGGAAAATATGTGAGCTGAATAAAGATTAAAAAAACAAACAAACAAACAAAAAAAACAAAAAACCAACAATACAGCACTTGATGTGAAGCCAGAGAAATGAGCTCTTGATGCTGATGGAGAGACGGCAAATACCTTGCGTGTGTGTTGACCTGTTTCCTCCCATGCCGGTGGCTGACAGCACTAAGCAAGGCTAGGCTATCCTTTCCCACCAAACTGAGGTTTAACTTTAGAATTCTTGCCAACTCTGTATTTCATGCCGTCATTATTGGGTGGCTGGTGTTGATAGACATAATATGAGCCATTAGTCATGGCTGAACAAGAGCACAGGAAGGACAGGGCTGTGCAAGAATGTTAGGTCACTTACAGAAGACAAGAAGGGGACCTGGGCGGAGCTCCAGTGGACAGCGGAGATCCTTGGTCTGACTCAAGCCTTCTCTGTAGAACAGTCTCAGGCTAACTCAAGGAATGCCCTGAGGCTGGATCTGAAACCCACACAGAAAAAAGGTCCTGTTTTCCAAGAAATCCAAGAAGCTAAGCTAAGAAGTCAGGTGACTTGGCAAAGTCTGTTCCCCAGGCCTGAGTCTGGAGGAGCAGGCAGTTTACTGGAGGGGGCGTGAAATAACTTAATTCTGCACCAGGCTGAGGGAATAATTGAGTCTGCCCAAGAGACACGCCTTGGCTCCAGACAGCCTGGACCCCAAGCTCCTCTGTCCACGTGGAAAATACCGATGTTAAACAACTGGATGGAGCAAACTGTGCCTGCCCCTTGCATTGGGAATCGCAGGGAAACAGGGAAGGAAGGGCTTCCTTCCTGGTTTTAGAAGTGAAGGGGTCCTCTCTGAGTTCTAGGCCGCCGGTTAGAGGAGGACCCTTTCTTCTTCTGTCTTCCCAGGAGGGGACAACAGACAATTACCTGGAGCACAGCCTTCTGTCTGGCATGCTTCACCTCTCTTCCCTGCTTGGCTCTGTAGGGCACGGCCTTGGTCTCTCTTCTGAGGCGGAGCAACGAAACCCCAGACAAGCCATCTGATGAGTTCTCTGACATACAGTGAGGCAGCTGGGATCAGACTTTAGGCTCTCATTCAAGACCACTTTTCCCACTGAACAGCGCTGACTCACGTGGGCTGACAGGAGAAAGCCTGATGCCGACAGCTCCCGTCATGAGGGCATCAAATGGCCCCAAAGAAGAGCGGGCGGGAGGCACTGCTCTGTACCTAATCTGAGTTTTCTGTGGCATTTTTCCTCAGAAGGTAGACACATTTTTCTTGCCTTACACTGAAGGGACTCAGTAAGTAGTTTTTGATGTTGAGAACATCCTTGTAACATGTCTGTTTGGCTGTGGATCCGTAGAGCCAGTGTGTGGGCTGGCCTGCCCTTTCTCAGAGGTGCTACAGGATAAGAGAAGTCAGGAAGACCCGATTCCAGCGTGAGCGCTTACTAGCTCGGCAGCCTTAAGTTCTTACTTCTATTCTCTGAGCAACTGTAACTTTAGGACACAACTAATCACTTCTTTAGGGCTGGCCTGAGGATTGACGGTGTATGGAGATAGCGTGACACATCACAGATGATCAATAATGCTAAATCCATCCCTCCCAGGCAAAGACGGAAGCTGGTGTTTCCCGCTCCTATGAAGTAGGCAGCCCAGGAGAAGTCTGCGTTCAAGCTGATCCTGGACTCCTGAATTTCCACTTCTCCAGGCCAAAGCTCTTCCCTCTTCTCCGCCTCGCTGCTGTCTCATCGGCCTGCAGGGTCAGGCCGGGGGTGAAGGGGGTGTTGGGAGAAGGTACCAGGCAACTCAGCAGGTCCAGCCGACTCTGTGGCCCCCTGGGCCCTGGCTCTTAAGTGGAGACAGGCAGCTGTGTGCTGCCCTCGGGGCTGCTTTGGGGTTAGTTTCCAATGAAGCACAATTTGGAGAGAATTAGAATCATTTTGTTGGGAGGTGACAATGGCCAGAAAGTCTGAGGGGGGAGTTGGAATTAAGGAGAGCTGAAGTTGTGAACGATACCTCAGTGGCGACCCCGGTCACCAGGGGATGCTCCAAAGGGACCCCTAGGCTAGTTGCTCCACGAGTCCCCTTACCAAGTAAGACAGCAGGAGCCCATGTCAGAGTCCTTTCCCAATCTCCTCCCCTTCCTCATGGGCTCGGGTCTGCTCTCCTCGGCCGTGCTCAGCATCTGCCAGCTTCCTCAGCCAAGCCCACAGCCTGCCAGGAGGTCAGGTCCAAAACACAACGGCAACAGCAAGAGCAAAGGCTGAGCAAACAGCCCTGAAATGATGATGAAAAGCTGAACCGGGGGAGCAGGCAGACTGTCTGGGAATGACACCAGAATGGTAAATCAGGGCAGCAAGTCCCCACGTTCTCCAGACCAGGAACAGAACCGGAGTGGTGGCTACTTCTCCTGAGCACATTCTGGAAAAGCAGCACCCTTTCTTTCAAATACATTCACAGGATGGTTGTTAAGACCATGATGAAAAGCCATCAGAGCGGAGCAGGAATGGGAGGCCTTAGAGAAGACAGTTAAAAGCTGGCATGTTTAAAAAAATAATAACTCTTCCCTAGCAACCACCAGTACAGTCCTGCCCTCCGAGAAGCCTCTAGTACATGGGTGCTCTGTCCTAGAGAGACTCAAAACTCTGCAGGGCAGCAAGAGGACACCTACCTGTAATCCCCAGCCCCACCTGGGACTCAGAACTGTGGTGCCAGGAGAAGGTGACCCTCCAGGGCCGTGCTTAGGAAGTGAGCAGAGGCTTCTCAGGGGCATAGCCCCAGGGAAGGGAAGATTGGCCTGAAATGAAACCGGGATAAGGGGAGTCAGCACAGCGTGAAGACCCCCAAAGCCATCTCCTTCCTCCTTGTGAGCCATGCAGCCCTGGGTCATAGGTTCTCAGGGAGCAGCTACCTGTACTTTTAAAGAAATCAGACCTCTCAGACATTGAAAGAACATCCAGTGTATCTGGCTGAGGCAAGCCTGCCATTTCTTTCTCTAAAATGTCTTCCTGGTTTTCCTTTTCCTCTCTTCATTTTCACATCGCCCTAGTCCAGGATGTGTCATGTCACTCTTGGATAATTGCCATGGCTTTTAGGTGCCCTTCTTGGCACAGCTCTCTCTCTTCGAGTCTTCCTTGCTATGGCCAGAAGACTTTCTCCCTAAGCCACTTTTGTATCATGAAATTCCCTACATCAGATTTTATGCTGATATCCCATGATGGAGTGTCTGGTGTTCAGATCCCTCTGTCTGGCTCTCCATACCCTCCATAATGTAGCCCCAGCTTCTATGGCTCATGGCAAATCTGGACTTTCCATTCCAGTGGAGCTGGGCTGCTCCCTGGTCCCCGTTCCTGCCGGACTTGTCCTCACCTCCATTTCTTATTCCTCCCTCCTGCCGTGCCCTCCTCACCCTCTCTGCCCTCAAACCCAGCTGTAGTTTCATTTATTCCTCGCCCTTCAGGACTTCTTAGGCCCCCATGATCTCCCGCGCCTCTGAATTTCAGCTGAAGTCAGTGGTTCAATGTGACTCTTGAGGAGATTCTGATTGTCTCATTCATCTGTCTAGTGTGCACGGGATTTGAGAGCAGGGCCACTGCTTGTATCCTTCAATGGGAACCTACAGAACCAGACAGACCATGATGTTCATATACAAAAGAGTCACAATTCATGCTTGTTGGCTCTACAAAATCCAGGGTGACCTTGAATTACAGTGAAGTCATTCATTCATTCAGCAAATGCCTATTGAATAGCTACTATGTGTCACAATCCATGCTGAAAATCAGAATGTGAAAAAGATGGGCATGATCCTCGGAGAACTTACAGAACAGTGGAAAAGACAGTTAAACAAGCAGTTACAATACAGACTAGCATGATGATGTTCTGATAGGAAACAAAGAGCATGCTCTAGGAGTACAGAATGAGGCCAGCTAACCTAGTTTTGGGAGATCACAGAAGGATTTTCATGGGGGCTGGTGTTTCTTAAAATAAGATCTCGAGTTAGACGGTGAAGGGTGCCAGAGAGAATGAGAGAAGAGTAGTTTAAAAAGACTGAAAGTTGGGGCGCCTGGGTGGCTCAGTGGGTTAAGCCTCTGCCTTCAGCTCAGGTCACGATCCCAGGGTCCTGGGATCGAGCCCTGCATTGGGCTCTCTGCTCAGCAGGGAGCCTGCTTCCTCCTCTCTCTCTGCCAGCCTCTCTGCCTACTTGTGATCTCTGTCAAATAAATAAATAAAATCTTTAAAAAAAATAAATAAAAATAAAAGGACTGAAAGCACTTTAAAGTAGCTTGATCATTTCTCAGAATGATACCTTGGTTTTCCTCTATTTACTTAGAGGCACTTTATGCCATAGAAAAATCATTAAATGATAATGTAATTATCTGTCTAAATCTATTAATCTATCCATCCATCCCTCTATTGTATTCTTAGCCAAGTGTACACAAGTCTTGAGTACTTGCTAGACATGGTCTAGGTGGGAGCATGAGGATACATTTTTTTATAGTATCTCTAGATTTTCCTTCTTAGCTGCCTGAGATGTTTGGAATAGAGTTACTTACAAATAGAGGGTGGGGAAGAGGGGGGAGGAAGGAGGGATGGATTGGACTCACACACCCTATTGCTATTCATAGCATTTCTTTTTCAACTAAAACATGGGAATAATCTGACTGCCAAACTATTATGGATAAAATGAAGAGACTGCCTATGTACAAATCTGTGCTGCCTTTCTATTCCTGAGACCCGAAGGGCGAAGGCCCATCCCAGCTGCATTTTCACATGTTCAGATCAGCGGGATAGTTCCTTGGAGAGAAAGGCAGCGAATTTACACATCACCCATTTCTCAGAAGGAAGTCACAGCCTGGATGTGCTGGCATTTTATTATGCCACTTCTAGATGACTTATTTAATATTGTCTCATTAAATTTTAAAAGAACACAAGTGGTATTACAAATAAAACATGGGATTCCCGGGTACAAAGATGAATGATTAAATCCAACTAATATTTTTAAGTTGCTGAAGGAATTAAAGTATGAAGTCTGTGTGCTCATGCGGGAGAAGAGAGAATATTTTGTGACGGAATGTCCTTCCAGTCACGCTGAGAACGTCCTAGCCAGGGACCTATGAGCACAGAGACACGGTGTCGTCTAGCTCACCAAGATCCACTGCCTTCCATTGCTGTGCGGAGCGATGGCTGGACCTCAGGGTCCCCCACTAAGTATTCAGGGCACAGGCATCAGACTCCTCTTTGTTGTTGATGGGTGAAAGGCTGAGGAACACACCCAGGACCCTGCAACTCCACAAACTGGCTTGGAAACAGGAAGGCTCTGGCTGCGATATTCAAGCACATTAAATGGCCGGAATTATCCGGAGCCCTGCAGCATGAGTTCATTGTCTTGCTGGTCTTTGACAACGAGTCCGCTGGAGAAAGGCTGGGCGTAATTAGCAGGCCTGGTGAAAAGGGCTTCGCTCATACCACATGCCCCGTTTTTGTCCTTAGGAGAGGGTGTTAATCTGAGAAAGGGTGAGCCTCTAGGGAGATACACTGATAAAGAATTTTGAGGCTGGCTCTCTTGTTACGGTGACTTTCAGGTGGGGAGGAGATTTCCAGGCAGAATGTAGATTTAGGCCAGGACACTTGCCAGGGATAGGATCTAATGGAACCCGGCTGCGGACAATTGTGCACAATGAGCCATGGGCTCCTGTGTTGGGGGAATGAGATGTATTTTTCTAATAAATTCTTCACAGTCTATATGAGTTGTTACCAGGTACTTAAACTACTCAATAACTTAATTTTTCATTTTAAACCGTGCTCTGTGTAGGAAACAAGGCTGACATTATTCGGATTTTCAGACTTTAGATATGCCTCTGCCAGCCAGGCTTGTTTCAGACCCTGAGGTAGCATTGCAGAAATATTTCTTATAAATGATAATAAATAACCCACATTGTTCTTTGGAAAAGCAGAATCAGTCTTTTTGATGGCATGAAGAAGCTCCGCAACGAGGAGAATATGGAGGTTTTTAGCACTCTGTAGATATAAATACAATCTCTCTGACTGGAGGGTCTCCCACACATATTGCCAGCTTCCATTTGCTAGACCATAAGTCTCCTCTAATTCCTGAGCCCTTTAGCTCATAAT
The DNA here is from genome assembly GCF_002288905.1 of Enhydra lutris kenyoni. NCBI lineage: Eukaryota > Metazoa > Chordata > Mammalia > Carnivora > Mustelidae > Enhydra > Enhydra lutris. The sequence continues at coordinate 30,798,027 of NW_019154088.1, read as the reverse complement.
TTTTTGAATAGCCAAGTATGTTCCCTTTCATGAGGATCCTACTATTCTGAACAGGCTAACAAGCTTCCCGGTTCCCCTTCCTTCGTTCCTAGTGTGATCATGGTCTCCAAGCTGACTCTGTCCCCCACCTCAGCAGTTCCGTTCCCCTGACACACCCACCCGGACCCTGGCTGTAGAGATGCATCCTCAGGGCACCTGGGTGGCTCAGTGGGTTAAGCCGCTGCTTTCAGCTCAGGTCATGATCTCAGGGTCCTGGGATCGAGTCCCACATCAGGCTCTATGCTCCGCAGGGAGCCTGTTTCCTCCTCTCTCTCTCTCTCTCTGCTTGCCTCTCTGTCCACTTGTCATCTCTCTCTGTCAAATAAATAAAATCTTAAAAAAAAAAAAATGAGATGCATCCTCAGAGCTTGGGGGCAGGCTTGGCTGTGCCAAGACCAGCTGCCATGATTTAACCAGGAGCAAACTCAGGACTTCAGCATTTGAATAGAACCGGAAAGTCATTTGTTTTGATGTCCTTCCCCAACAATCATTTCTTCTCTAGTTGAAAGCCTCACTGCTTTCTAAGACAGCTGTGTGTAACAGCCAGACATCACCATAAAGATCTCCCACCCCTGACCCCCTTGGTTCTACTTCAGTCGTCCCATTTCCCTTAAGCATCCCCCGGCCATCCCTCCCCGCAATGATCACAGCTAGTTGCTTATATGTATATAAGCAAACTCTCAAAGGCAGGAGCCCTGTCATATTTATCTTTGCATCTCCATTGTGGCTGACAAGCAAGAGTTGAAAAGAAAGGGGCACCTCTTCTAGCTTTCCCTTCAGCACTAATTCATCTCACTCTATCAGTTAACCAAACCAATCTATTTAACTATTCCAAAGTTCAATCCACATTTCTCTAACTTGTCTGAAAAGATATCATGAAAGATCCTGTCAAGTAGCCTTCTAAAACCCAAATGTATGCCCTTGATCTTTAGGTTTAATACTTCAGTTTAAAACATGGAAATTGGGGTACCTGGATGGCTCAGTTGGTTAAGTGTCTGCCTTCATTTCAGGTAAGGATCCCAGGGTCCTGGATTGACTCCCTCATGGGGCTCCCTGCTCTGTGGGGAGTCTGCTTCTCCCTCTCCCTCTGCCTCTCCCTCCTTCTCTCCCCCCCCCCCAGCTTGTGCTTTCCCTCACAGTCTCTCAAATAAATAAATAAAATCTTTTTTAAAAAAACATGGAAATGAACTTCATTTGTGATATTTTTAGTATGTGAGAACCTGGTAATCATGTCTCCGCATCCTTTCTACATTTTAACAAACTACTTGTTAGATAACACGTTTTAGAAATTTGTTGGTGGTTAATGTGAAGATTACTAGTCTGAAGTTTCCAGAATGCACCTCTGAAACGTGGGGTAACAATTTCTCCCTCTGATCTGTGGATATTCCTTCCTTATTCAAAGATTGTTAAAACTTGTTCCTCAAGCCTATCTTTAAATTATTTTTGTTCCCTGGAGAGTAATTTATCTGGTCTTAAAAACCTGAATGTATTTCAAATGGCCAGCTGCTCTCAATATCTTTGTCCCCAACAGGGGCTTCACCCCACCTCTCCAGGATGTGGAGTGTGGTGAGAGTCTGGAAGGGAGCCGCTGGAGCTTTCCCATCAGCTATTGGCAGAAGTAGATTTGCCATGAAGCTAATGGAGCTGAATCTTCAGAGTCCTTCCCTAATTGTGTATTCTTTTTCTTAAAACTGTTCTGCCAAATTGTGTAACCTTCAAAGCTTACAGATACATGGATCTGCCCTTGGGTCTTGGGTAAGCTCACATATTATGCTTCCACACTGAAAGTATTCTTATGGGCATTGCAAATAACCAAGCTATCAAAGCAAGAAGTGAAAATATAGGGGTGTTTTATAGGCTAACTAGAGGCTTGAATTACTCAGTACCGATACCATCATTTCAGCAAGAATTTAGGAAATTCACTTAACCTTATTGTTATTTCAGTCCTAGTTGACACTCATTAAGTGTTGACCCACCATGGCTCTACCCCGATTTAAAAATAATTTGATAAATAAAAGTACCTGTTGACATACATATAAAACGGAAGAATTAACCTTTCAGAATGAGGATTTATTCAATGAGGGGATTGATTTAATGAGTGTGTACCAATAAGGAAAAAAGAATGTAAGATTTACAGTTGGGAGAACGGACTTCTGAATGCAACCTAGGAAGCAGCAGAAGCTTGAACATATCCCTTCATCCACATCAGTCTTAATTCCCCTTCTGGAAAATAGAGATGACAATACTTCCTGATAAAGAGATTGTGAAAAATGATACCATATATACTAACATACTTTGTAAACTGCAGAGATGATTTATAGATGGATGGTGTTATCATCTCCTTAAATCATCAAAATTGATTTACAAAAATTTGACTTAACACAAACTTTTCTGATGTGCAGACTGTACATACTATTGGCAGTCACTTAGGGCATGAGTTAAAAATTCATTGACGACAATGCAAATACCAAATATTATACAGATCACTGTCAGTTTAAACATCAATAAAATATCTTACCTTAAGGGTAAAATCTCTGCAGTCCAGAATGTTTTTTTCCATTCAGTGCAGTAGAAATGTTAATGATGTTGGCAAGTTCAGGATCAAAAGACTTGTTATCCAATATTGTTATAGGATAAATATTCCTTCAGTTCCTTCTTTTAACGTGCTCCAGAGTCTAGGCTTTTTTGCCGATACTCCCCAGCCCAGGAAAACATCTCTCTGGATTTCCAGAGTGCTTGCAACTGTCTGCTTTTGCTCTCCCCCTAATAACACAAGCTTCCAATTTGAGGATATCTTTCCATTCAGAGAAACAACCTTGGACAATAGTCTTGGGTTGCCCTTGAGATGCTTAAGCTCCTAGATGGCAGAAAGATTTTAGCATCTGTTTCGTTTCAGAGGTTGCTGGAAGACTCAGCAAGATGTCAAGCCTCTGTCGAGCCTCACAGGATGTCTGAGCACCTAGCTTGCAGGATCGATCTGTTGAGGTGGAAGGATCTAAGTTTGCTTAACTCAGTTTAACAGCGATTTAAACACATATTCTTCTCCTCATAATCTGTTGCCCTAGAAGGAGGGCCACGTTTCACAAAATTCCATGCTGAGTGGAGTTTCCAGGCTCAGTGGAGACAACTGCATTCATTACCACCAGCTCTGACTTTCAATTCAGACAGGAATCCCATTTCAGTTCATTATCTCTCCGAGTTCCGGCTTCCTCAGTCTCCATTAGGAAGTCTGTTGCCTTGCTGCCAAGAGGCACTGAAGGTGAGTGGCCCAGTTCCCTACAACAGGTGCCAGCTGCCAGCAGTCTCCTCCTCGCCAAGCACTTCCCCTCTACTGCTCTGTCTTCTGTAGGCCAGAAACCCATCTTCCCTCATTAGGGAGAATATGCCTTTCTGAGATCAGCTCTGACACACAGAGCCCAGCCTCTTCCCTTTCCTTCATGCCTGCCACTCCTATAACCTTCCATCACTCCCACTGTAAGTTTGCTCACCAGGTGTCTTTTCACCTCAAATACAACCCTAACCAAAAGGATACAGACTGGGTGTTCAAAAGGATACAGACTGGGTGTTCAAAAAGATACAGACTGGGTGTTCAACCTCTTTTCTCAGCATTTCCCTCCTACTAGTGAACCTATGGCTTTCAAAGAAGTAAAAGGAGGAAGGAAATAAGAAATCAAGGCCAATTTTGGACAGAAGGAAGAGTGAGGCAGACAGAGAAAAAGAGAAATGTGGGGTGAGAGTCTTAGGACATGGGGACACCTGCTTGGAGTCAGAAACACTTCCCAGGAGAGCCGAGGCCCCCAGGACCATAAACCTAAGCATGATTTAATTGGCATGAAAAATTAGTCTCATCAATCCTTAGTTTTATTTAAAAATCAGTAAGATGGAACTAAAATATGTTTATATTTGTGCACTGGTGGAGTTTTCTTCTACTTTCACTCTCATCATTTCTTTCCCTTCTTTGAGTTTAGTAAAACAAATAAAAAACCAGACCTTGTGTAGCATAAAACATCAAAACCACCAAAGGAGACAATGTGTGTGAATGACAAAAAGATGTGTTTGTTTTGTAGACTCTCGCCTCTGAAGGATGTAAATTCCCCTTCATCCCCCCTCAGGAGGATCTTCAGGGAGCCTCTTACATGATGAAGTTAGGAACAGAACCTCCAAGGTTTGCCATGCACTTGATGAAGCAGACCCCTGTCCCCTCAGATCTTTCCACCACCTTCTCACACACCAGCCTCAGCACTGCCTTAATTTTCAACAGCCAGCACCGGCTTCTCTTGTAAAGGACCATCAGGCCTGCATACAGGCTGCTGGAAGCAATTGGGAATTTCCATCTTGGGGAGAAAGGTAGGGATAAGCCTTAACAACCAGTGATTATTGATTGCAGGAGGGTCAACGATCCAGCTCTCTGTCCTTTGCTAACGAAGAAAACTTTGAAGTAAGACCTCCTACACCCCCAAGAAAAACTCTGTGAAACTTTGCTTGATATTTTTCTATACCCCTCTTCCTGATCCCACTCCCCACCCCCTAATTTTTCCAGGAAAAGCTTCCTAATAAATCACTTTCACATGATCCGTCATCTCAGCAGCTGCCTCTGAAGATCCCAATCTAAGACATCCTAGAATGGAGCCAAGAAGGGGAGAGAGAGAACCAGCCTCCAGTAGGTGGGAGGGCAGGAGATGCAGCAGGGAGAGAAGAGAGAAGGTCTTGACCTAGAGACTGAAAGGAGACTTGATGGAAAAGCAAAGAAAAGAAATATTTTGTACCATCTTCAAGTTCCCTTATATCTTCTAGTAATAATTGTGTGTGTGTGTGTGTGTGTGTGTACATAATTTTCCTCTTTCCCTTCCCTTTCTGGCAAAGGACTATACTGCACGACTTTGGGATATTACAGGCATAACTAAAGAGATGCATGCTATTTTATTCTAAAATGTATTTTCTTTATACTTTCCTAATTTTGGTAACAACAAAATAGCTTTGACAGGAAATAAAAGAAAACACAATTGAAAAAAATGGGATTATAGGAGCCTCTAACAAAGTAACTCTAGGATATGACAGGAATAATAGGTGGAAATGGAGAGCCATCTCTTTTCGGGTTTCACAGAGGTACCCATCTGATCCTCTCCCCACCCTGAACTTGAGGGCAGTCCCATTTCTGTCATGGATTTGAGAGGTTTGGCTGGACTCTTAACCTCTGCATCTCCTTTCTCCCTCTGTAATATGAACGACAGTTATGAAATTAGCATCTGTTATGTCATGCTTTCAAGGTACTAATGTTTTGAAGTTATTAATATTTATTAATATTAACCTATGTAACAATCCTTTGAGTAGCTATTGCTATCTTTACAGACAGGAAACCAAGGCACAAAGAGATAACATAACAGAAATCTGCATAGGAACTAGTGATGCTCAGCATCACCAACTATCAGGGAAATGCAAATCAACACCACAATGAGATATTACCTCACACCTGTTAGAATGCCTAATATCAAAAAGACAAGAAATAACAAGCATTGGCGAGGATGTGGAGAAAAGGGAACCCCTGTACACTCTTGGTGGGAAAGTAAAGTGGTACAGCCAGTATGGAAAACAGTATGGAGTTTCCTCAAAAAATTAAAAATAGAACTACCCTATGATCTAGTAATTCCATTTCTAAGTATTTATCTGAAGAAAATGAAAGCACTAACTCAAAAAGATATTGGCACGCCCATATTTATTGCAACATTATTACAATAGCCAAGATATGGAAACAACCTGTGTTGTTAGCACATTAACCATCAGTTAATGGTTAATGAATAAGGAAATCGTGGTATATATATATATATATATATATATACAATGGAATATAATCCAGCCATTAGAAAGGAATGAGATCCTACCATTTGCAATGACATGGACAGAACTTGAGGGCCATTATGCTAAGTGAAATAAGTCAGACAGAGAAAGAGAAATACCATATGATCTCACTTATATGTGGGATCTAAAATAAACAAACAAACTTATAGATACAGAGAATGGAATGGCACTTACCAGGGATGGGGGTTGGAGGGTGGGAAAATGGGTGAAGGAAGGTCAAAATGTATACAATTCCAATTATAAGTAAGTCATGAGAGTGTAACTAATGTACAGTAGGGTGGCTACAGTTCATAATACTATACCGCCTGGTTGAAAGTTGCTAAGGAATTAGATCTTAAAAGTTCTCATCACAAGGAAAAAATTTGTAACTAGAATGATAGTTGTTTAGACTTATCATGGTGGTCATTTTATAATATAATCAAAATAATGAATCACTATGTTGTACATTTGAAACTAACATTGTTATATGTCAATTATTCCTCAATTAAAAAAATAATAAAATGAGGGGTGCCTGGGTGGCTCAGTTAGTTAAGCATCTGCCTTCTGCTCTGGTCATAATCTCAGGGTCCTGGGATCGAGTCCCGCATCTGGCTCCCTGCTCAGCACGAAGGCTGCTTCTCCCTCTGCCCCTCCCTCTCTCCCCCACCCCCGACGAGATCACCCTCACTCTCAAGCTCTCTCTCTCTCTCAAATAAATAAATAAAATCTTAGAAAAATATAAATAATTAAATAATAAAATGAAACAAAGTTTGCTTTTCCTACTTTACATAGTTGTTGTGAGGATGTAACAAAATAATGTATGTGAAAATCCTTTGACAATTCTAATGCACCGCACATGTGGTGTACATTATTATGAAGAGTATTATCATTACTCTTATCACTAGTATTGACTGCATTAATAGTTGCTATCAGAGCTATGGACCTATCCATGTTATAATTTTTCCCTAAAGGCCTCAAAATACTGAAAGGTTATATTCCTGGAAAGGGTATAGTGGGGTATTGTGGTCTGTAGAATATGTTTATTTAGAGTTTACTTGTTACTTTCTGTCTGTGGTGGGGGACCTCAATTTGAACCTAATGTCTCTCTCTAGTATCTAGTTGTTTCTGAAGGATTAGCCAAGCAGGCTGACCAGGGAGCTGCTGAGGAGACCTAAGAGAAGAACTACAGAGATGGTTCTTGGCCCTGAGCTTAGCAACTATTTTGGGTTGAAACATAATAACAAAACAGCCTTTGTTAGGGCATAGAACAGATCTTTCTTCCCTCATAGCCCTCAGGATGAACCAACCCTAAACTTAACCAAAGTTTGGAAACTTCACAACATTGGTGGAGGAAATTGAAGATGACACAAACAAATGGAAAGTTATGCTATGCTCATGGATTGGAAGAATTAATATTATTAAAATGTCCATACTACCCAAAGCAATCTACAGATTCAATGCAATCCCTATCAAAATAAGCAATTTTTTTTTTACACAAAATGAGATCAAATAATACTAAAATGATATGGAACTACAAATGACCCTGAATAGCCAAAGAAATTTTGAGGAAGAAGAACAAAGCTAGACGTATCACGATTCCAGATTTCAAGATATACTACAAAGCTGTAGTAATCAAAACATATGGTACTGGCATAAAAATAGACACATAGATCAATGAACAGAATAGAGAGTCCAGAAATAAACCCACAATTGTCTAGTCAATTAATCTATGACAAAGGAGGCAAGAATGTACAATGGGGAAAAGACAGTCTTTTCAATAAATGGTGCTGGGAAAACTGGACAGCTGCATGCAAAGAATCAAATTCGACCACCAGTTAATACACAAAAATAAACTCAAAATGAACTAAAGAACTAAATGTGAGATGTGACCATAAAATTCCCAGAAAGGAGCACAAGCCGTAATTTGTGTGGCATTGCATTCTTCTTGATATGTATTCTAAGGCAAGGGAAACAAAAGCAAAAACAAACTACTGAGACTACATCAAAATAAAAAGCTTCTGGGCGCCTGGGTGGCTCAGTGGGTTAAGCCTCTGCCTTCGGCTCAGGTCATGATCTCAGGGTCCTGGGATCAAGCCCCGCATCGGGCTCTCTGCTCAGCAGGGAGCCTGCTTCCTCCTCTCTTTCTGCCTGCCTCTCTGCCTACTTGTGATCTCTCTCTCTGTGTCAAATAAATAAATAAAATCTTTAAAATAAAATAAAATAAAAAGCTTTTTCACAGGGCGCCTGGGTGGCTCAGTGGGTTAAAGCCTCTGCCTTCGGCTCAGGTCATGATCCCAGGGTCCTGGGATCGAGCCCCGCATTGGGCTCTCTGCTCTGCAGGGAGCCTGCTTCCTCCTCTCTCTCTCTCTCTGCCTGCCTCTCTGCCTACTTGTGATCTCTGTCTAATAAATAAATAAAATCTTAAAAAAAAAAAAAAAAGCTTTTTCACAGCAAAGGAAAACATCAAAAAAACAAAAAGGCAACCTACTGAATGGGAGAAGATAGTTACAAATTGATATACCCAATAGTGGGTTAATATCCAAAATATATAAAGAACTTAAACAACTCAACACTAAAAAACACAAACAAAAATAAAAACCCAAACAAGCTGATTTAAAAATGGGCAGAGGACCTGAATAGACATTTTTCCAGACAAGACATGCAGGTGGCTAACAGAAATATGAAAAGGTACCCAACACCACTAATCATCAGGGAAATGCAAATCAAAACCACAATGAAATATCACATAACACCTGACCTGTTAGAATGATTAAAAGAAAGACAAGAAATAACAAGTGTTAACAATAATGTGGAGAAAAAAGAACCCTCATAGGCTGTTGGTGGGAATGTAATTCGGTGCATCTACTGTGGAAAATAGTATGGAGGTTCCTCAAAAAATTAAAAATAGAAGTAGTATATGATCTAATAATTCCAATATTGGGTATTTACCCAAAGAAAATGAAAGCACTAATTGGGAAAAATATATGCACCTCAATGTTTATGCAACATTTATTGTAGCATTATTTACAGTAGCCAAGAGATGGAAGCAACCTAAGTGTCCATTGATAGATGGATAGATAAGGAAGATGTGGTGTATATACACAATGGAATATTATACATAAAAAGGATGATATCATGACACTTGAGACAACACAGATGGATCTAGAAGGTATTAGGCTAAGTGAAATAAGTCAGTTTGAGAAAGATAAATGCCATATGATTTCACTCATACGTGGAATAAAACCAACAAAACAAATGAATAAGCAGACAAAAAAACAGAATCAGACCTATAAATACAGGGGACAAACTTGATGTTTGCCAGAGGGAAGGAGGGTAGGGTTTTAAGCAAAATGAGTGAAAGAGAATGGAAGATACAGGCTTCTAGTTATGGAATGAATAAGTCATGGGAATAAAGGGCACAGCATAAGGAATATAGTCAATGATATTGGGGTTTTTAAAAATATTTTATTTATTTGACACACAGAGAGAGTGCACACAGTGTGGGGGAGCAAAGGGAGTGGGAGAGAGAGAATCTCAAGCAGACCCTGCCGAGTGTGGAGCCTGAGGCAGGGCTCAATTCCACGACCCCAAGATCATGACTGGAGTCAAAATCAAGAGTCAGAAGGCCAAGTGGCTGAGCCACCCAGGCGCCCCTATAGTCAATGATAGTGTAATAGTGATGTATGGGCACAGACGGCGGCTACACTTGTGAACATAGTCTAATGTGTAAGCTTGTCTAATCACTATGTTATATACCTGAAACTTATATACATTGTGTCAACTATATTCAAATTTTTAAAAAATCTAAAGATTTGAAAAAAAGAAGGAACCAACCCTATCAACACCTTGATTTCAGACTTCTAGCCTCCGGAACTGTGAGACAATACGTTTCTGTTGTTTAAGCCACCCAGTTTGTGATTCTTTGTTACTAATATATCCTCATTTGTTAATTTGTTACAGTTCCTTGTTACTAACACAGTTAATTAAATAACTAATACAGAAACTCATTGATAAGCTGCCTCCACTGCCAGCCCCTAATAGAGAAGGTAGAACACCCTTGTAACCTCCCACTTTGGGTCAAAGCTATGGGGAAGAATGCAAGGAGTTCTGAGCCAAGAACAACCAATCTTAAAGTTGGCCAGGACCTAGGACTGCTGCAGCCTGGCTCAGCGAGATGACACAGGACCATCAAAGCAATTCTCAGACAGTAGGAAGCTGTCATGGATGCTAAGTTAGGAGCCCAGGTAGACCCTAGCACGTGGTTGCCCTTTTGGGTTGTGTATAGGATAAATAAGCAGAGGAAGCTGGTCAAGAAAAGGTAAGGAGAATGAAGAGAGGCAAGCTGACGAAAGAGACTGAAGAAAGAGACAGAGACAGAGACAGGGAGACTGGCTGCACCTTCGAGGTGTCTTGTCTCTGCTCTTCCTGAAGCCAGATTTCTCTGGGTTCCCTCATGCATACCCTTTAATAAATTCCCCCCTTCACCCTCTGGTAACTTGATTATTCTTTTCCTTGTATCTAGAGCGGTGGGAGTATGACAGCTTGGAAAGGAAACTTCAGTCCCTGGAGAAGAACACACATAGCAAAGTAGTGACTGGGACATTTCACTTGGTCCAGCTGCCCATGTTCTCCTGTCTTAATCTGAGCAATAGCACAGTGAGCTAAAAACTAAAAAATTGCTTTTTCTAAAAGCCCTAAGATATTAGACACAAGGTAGAATTGTTCTGGAACCCTGTGACAAACCATAGCCTAAAAAATGGAGAGAAAGGTGGGGGCAGGGGTAAGGCAACGAGCATAGAGATGGAGCTAGAGCCTGGAAGGGTTCTGGGGACCCAGTCCTGAAGGGCTTGCAGATCTGCTGAAGCAGTTTGCTCTTCTCCCAGAGAAGACAGAATGGCCCAAACTGATACCCATTTCAGAAACACGAGGATACCAAGAGCGTGTGGGGATGGATTTCAGGGGAACAAGACTGGAGGTAGGGAGTATGACTAAGAGGCTGTCGCAGGATCCAGCCACGAGGTGATGGTGGGCTGAGACGAGGACAGGACCCCGGAAGAGGAGCGAGGAAGGGACTGAGGGAAGAGACGCTGAGGGGGTAACACTGAGCAGACCCGGTGACCGCGCTGCGGGTGGGGAGGAATCGATAAGGACTCACTGAGGTGAACGGCGGGCAGAGACGAGTCCCTGGGCCAGCGACCAAAGCCGCACATTGACCCTTATCCCTCCCAGAACCAGTCCCTCACACTGGAGACCCGGGTCCTCCAGCTCGGCCCGCAGCCCTCGGGGCTGAAGGCACACGCTAACGGCGCAGCAGCAGGAAGGCTGCTCTCCGCGCTGCTGCCGGCTCAGAGCCGTGCGCCAGAGCTCTGTGCTCACACATTCTGGAGAATCGAATCTCACATAATCACATAGGTGACAAAGGCCTCAGCTATAAGCAACATTGATGAAGACAAATGAAGGGGCCGAGCGCGGCAGCTCGCACGGCGGCTCCCAAGGCCCTGCCTGGCAGGGAGGCTGCTGGGGCGGGGGCGGGGCGGGGCGGCTCACTTTTGGCTCCTGCCTGGCGGGTAGAGATGGCGGAGATCCCTCTCACCTAGGGGGCGCCTCAGCGGCTGCTCGAGAGCCTGGACTGGAGGACAGGTCGTGGCAGGGGGCTTTGAGGGAAGTCTAAGGCGATTCCAAGAGCATGTTTACACAATTTTATGAAAGCTGTCTTAGGGCAGATATGCAAGGAGAGTTCAGTCGGATATGGCCTGATCGTGTTAAATAAACAAGCTCCCTGCATCCTGGTGGTTGCTGTTTGGGAGCGTAGCTCTCAGAATTTTAATTCCAGCGGGTGAGTAACCATACCCCGACTGGCATCCGACGGAGTGCCATGAATCCGTCCTGCATCCAGGATGGGGTTGGCTCTTAGCTCAACTCCCTTCTCTCCTCTAGGGCCACTTGTATCTGCCCATCCATTCTTTTCTATCCCAGGACCCTGGGATCACCTCGTGAGCAGAAGGCAGATGCTTAACTGACTGAGCCACTCAGGCATCCCCAGCTTTGAGAGTTTTGCTCCCCCCTCTCCTGAGGGGATCACAGCCAATAGATAAAAAGCAGACATTTATAAATCAAGCAGACTGTGACTAGGGCCGGTGAAGCCGCCATGGATCTGTCCTCGCCCTGACTGGAGGGGAACGGGGCGGGGGGCGGCCCCACAGTTTCAGGCTGGGTTTTGATACCTAGAACCAGCTTAGACAACTTCTGGAGGTGGAGAAGACAGGTGAGAGGACATAAAAACTGCCCCATCCATAGGCAGAAGTGTCTGTTGTGAAAGCATCCAGACCTAGCAGCAAGGAGAGTCTCACCACCATTTCAGCATCTGCTCTGTGAAATTCAAGAGACTACAAGGAAGACAACCTCTCTCCCCAGGGAGGGCTCCAACAGGACACTAAAAGAAAGACCCCTCATCAGAGTCCAAATGAAACATTCTCAGAATTCCCGGCATGAATTAAACAAGCCGATTTTATTAGATCAATATGAAGGGATTTGAAACTAATTAATCAGTGTAGAGATCAGATGAGCTGCTGACAATGAGACATGGAATGAGGACTTGGTGCATCCATAAAAGGCCTGCCTGAATTCAGACAGTGTAATAACACTGGGTCTCACTCCTCTGTGGAGGAAATTCCAATTGCTCAGTGAAAGAAAGTAAGTTGGGTGACAAATCCACTGTCACCAACAATCTTCTTCGGGGAATATCCTCTTAATGACACTCAGATTGATTTTCCATTCCTGGAAGGAACAGAAGGAAGTAGAAGTGATCAGAAAACATAAATATCTTTTAATAAAGCCAGGCAGGCTGCTGGAAGAATACATGTGTACAAGAGAAATAAACAAGAAAAATAATGCACTTGGGAAAATGAGTTTCCAGCATCAACAGGGTGACTGAATCAATAAAACTGGGGTGGGAAACAGCGTGGAGCCTCTTACCACACACTTACCTGGCAGCCACACCCTCAAGGCAGAGGCAGGGGAAGCTTACGTGTGGAGGGGCCAGTTTCTTCCTCTCCTGAAACACATATTTGGGTCAGATGAACTCTAAGGTCCCTTCTGTCCCCAAGATGCTATGATTTGTGACTACAGTAGTGCCCCCTTCTCCATGGTTTTGCTTTCTGAGGTTTTTGTTCCCCTGGTCAGCAGCAGTCTGTGTCAGCAGCAATCCAGAAGCACACAATTCTCCTTCTGAAGGTCGACAGTATCTTCTTGTAGACTTTCTCCTGTCACTGAAGGTCATAGTACCCTAACTCTATGTCAAAATGCCTACATCATTCACCTCACTCATCTCATCGTGTAGGCAGTTTACCATCTCACGTCATCACCAGAAGAGTGAGTTCAGTACAATAAGATCTTTTGAGAGAGACACCATATTCACATCACTTTTATTACAGTATATTGTTATAATTGCTCTATTTTATGATTACTCTCTTACCATGCATAATTTATAAATTAAGCTTTATCACAACTATGCATGTATAAGAAAATATATATAGTTTTTGATGCTTATATAAGTATTATATATGTATATACACACACACACACACACACACACACACACACATATATATATATATATATATATATATATATATATATATATATATAGTTTTGATGCTTAGATAGTACTGTCCATGGTTTCAAGGCATCCACTGGGGGGCCTGGAACATATCCTCTGTGGATCAGGGGGGACTACCACATTCCAGAGCTACCCTGAGAGAGGCCCAGGTTGGCATTGACAGAGAACTGGTGATGTCTGCACTGTGGGAAGACAGAGTGAGGACTCTAAATCAGGGCTAGACCTAACCTCCACCCACTCTCTTCACTTCATTCATCAGAATCTCCTCAGGACCCAGTCAGGTTGTAGCATATTATTTTATATTAGCCCAGCACTGTGCTGTCCAGGCAGTGACTCAAAATGTACACATCCCTCATGTCTCCTGAAGTGGTGAAAAGCCCTCAGCTTTTGGAATCAAAAAGAACTGGACTCAAATCCCTACTACATCATCAGCGGGTTGTGTGATTCTAGACTAGTCACTTCCATGTAACAGAATATTAGGCAGCTCTGTAAGAACTCACATGGGAAAATGTCCACAATGTGTTACTTAATAGTACACCAAAAGTGGAAGCAACCCAAGTGTCCATCAATGGATGAATGGATGAACAAAATATACATACACTCAATGGGATGTTATTCAGCCTCTAAAAGGAAGGAAATTCTGACATATCCTATAACATAGATGAACCTTGAAGACATTATGCTAACTGAAATAGCCAGTCATAAAAGGACAAATCCTGTTATGGCCATTTATATGAGGTGGCCAGATTCATAAAAATAGAAAGTAGAGTGGTGGATGCGAGTGCTGGGGTGGGAGGGGAGACTAGGGAGGCAGTGTTTAATGAGTAGAGCATTTCAGTTTGGGAAGATAAAAAGTTCTGGAGATGGATGGTGCACGTTGCACCAACAACGTGAATGTACTTAATGCCACTCAACTGTATACTTTAAAGTGGTTAAAATGGTAAAAATTTTATGTGATGTATGTTTTCTACAATAAAAAACATAAATAGGAGAACAGTAAATATAATATGATCGCATTTTTGTTATAATTTTTTACATCTCTCTATATTGTCTATGAAGGATACATACCACACTGGTCACAGTGGTTACTTTGGGGGAGTGGGGTTGGAAAGGGCTGCTAATGGATAATATAATTTAGAAGTTACATGTGTCTCAAAGCCCAAGAGCTTGCATTCCGTTTTGACAGGGCAATGCCGATCAATTCCGACTCTCAAAATTCCTCTGTTTCCAGAAGAGGTATTCATCATGACTCAGGTTACTCCGTGGAATGCGGTCTGTGGCTTTCCACTTTTTACCAAGTCCAGTCCAAACCCCTTAGCCTAGTATTTAAAGCCCTGCAACCAGCCTCTTATCCTTCCCTTTTAACGCCTCCATGCACCCGTATTGCAACCATTCCATGCTCGCCGAGCAGTTCTTCACCACCATGCCTTTGACCAAGTCGCTCTCTCTCCACTGTCCTTCCCCTCAGTCTCTGCCTCCAGATACCTCGTCCATTCTTCTGGGACACAGAAGCTGAATCCCACAGGTGGAAGTGATTTCTCCTTCCTCCCTCAAGGCCATCATGACATCAAGCTCATCTCTGATCTGTTGGTGTATACATATCTTCTCTCCCCCATGGACCCTACACTTCCTGAGAGACGGGACCAGGCTTTATGTAGCCTGGTGTGTAAGGCACTTACCACAGTGTAATCATACAACAGCAACAATGGGGATGGAGGGGAGAGCTCCACACAGTGCAACGTGCACGACCCCAAGCACAAGTGCCTCCTTAAAGGTCATGCCCTCGGCACCTGGCTCACCTCCCTTCGTCCCAGCCACTACCACTCATGGCACGCCTGCATGCCAAGCACTGACCTCACCAGATTTCTGTGGTATAGGTGATATTATCCCCATTTTGCAAAAGAAGAAACCATGACGTAGAGATTAGATCACTTGCCTAAGATCATATCGCAAAGAATGGCAATGTGAACTCAGGCTTGACTTTCTAAAACACCCGAGATCCCAGGAATTACAATCTACTGCCTCCCCAGTAAGCTTGCACATGCAGCCAGCACTCAGTACTTCAGTGTCTAATGACTTCAGTAGGAGAGAGGGCAGCGGGGGGGCGGGAGAGCGTGGTGACGACTGAGGCAGTGCTGTGAAAACTGCGGTGTTCTGGGCTCCTTCACCGGGGGAAGCACTCGAAAGATCCGGTCATTCCCACCGGCCGCACTCAAAAGAAAACTGCATCCTAGTTCTGCTCCCTTCAACCACAGCTTTCACTTCACTCTCTTCTTGATCAGTTCCAACACCCATTTTCTCTCCGACAAAAGCCGCATCCTCTCCCTGTAACAGCCAGGCTCTGCTTATACCTGTAGAATCTCCTGGATCCTGTCCTCAGACGCGCAGACATCATTTGGCCACCCGACCTCCTGTGCTCTCCAGAGCGCGGCTGGTACAGAATGTGGGAGAGGCTCTCAGACACTGAGAAGAGATTCCAGGGCCTCTAGGAAGGGTAGGAAGGAGGGGCTGCCCACTGTGGAGAGAAGTGGGTACCAGTGTGCATCAGCCCCTCCCGAGAAGCCAGAGGCCCCAGCACCTGGGGAACCCAGACCTGTGCTGCGTAACTGCAGCCCCTGACAAAGGTGGCTAGTCTAAATGGAGATATGCTCTAGGTATAAAAACGGATTCCAAGACCTAGCAGGAAAAAAAGACTGCAGACTCTCTCATGAATAATTTTTAATGTTAATCACATGTTAAAATGGTAAGATTTTGGATAATTAGATTCAATATACATATGGTTAAAGCTAATCTCACAGTTTCTTTCCAGTTTTTTTTTTTCCCTAAAGATTTTATTTATTTATTTGACAGAGAGAATGAGGGAGAAGGTGTGTGCACACGCAAGTAGGAGGAGTGGAGGGTAGAAGGAGCGGGAGAAGCAGACTCCTCACTGAGTAGGGGGCTCAGTCCTAGGACCCTAGGATCACGACCTGAGCCAAAGGCTTAACGACTGAGCCAGCCTGGTGTCCCTCTTTCTGTTTTTTTTTTAATGTAGCTAGGAAATAGGAAATTACACATGTGACACGTTTCTGGTCAGAGCCCATCCAGACCCCAGACTCTATGTCAGACCCACGCCTTCCTCAACCACTGGGAAGTCTGGCTACCTGGACTCAAATTTACCCCCTTAGACTTCCTGCTTAGCTGCAGCTATAGTGACCCAGGAGCTTAGAAGTGTATAGGCCTCTGAAGCCAGTGGCAGAATTTGAGAGAAGAAATAGCTGGATCTTTGTACATTCACTCATATTTCCCTCTCCAGCCCAACTCCCCAGCTTCTTTCATTTAGGACAGCAGTTCTCAACATGCAGTCCCTGGACCAGCAGCTTTGCATCACCTCGGAAGTTGAACTTGTTAGAAATGCAATTATCAAGCATCATCCAGAAATTCTGATTTAGAGACTATGGGGATAGGGTCCGGCAATCTGATTTTTAATGAACCCCAATGTTATTCTGATACATGTTAATGTTTTCTATTTTTTTGCCCCCTTTTCAAGTTTTTATTTAAATTCCAGTTGGTTAATATACAGGATAATATTAGTTTCAGGTATAGAATTTAGTGATCCATTGCTTACCTAAAACACCTAGTGCTCATCCCAACAAATGCTCTCCTTAATGCCCATCAGCCATTTAGACTACCCCCACTCACCTCCCCTCCAACAATCTTCAGTTTGTTCTCTATAGTTAAGAACCCATTTTCTGGTTTGCCTCTCTCTTTTCTCCCCACTATGTTCTGTTTTGTTTCTTAAAATTCCACATGAGTGAAATCATATGCTATTTGTCTTTCTCTGATTTATTTTGCTTAGCATAATATACTCTAGCTCCATCCACATCACTGGAAATGGCAAGATTTCATTCTTTTTGATGGCTGAGTGTGTGATGGTGTGTCCATCACACACACACACACACACACACACACACACACACACACCACGTCTTCTTTATCCATTCATCTATTGATGGACACTCGGGCTTTTTCCATAATTTGGCTATTATTGATAAGGCTGTCATAAACATCAGGGTAAACGTACTCCTTCGAATCAGTATTTTTGTATCCTTTGGGTAAATACCTAGAAGTGCAATTGCTGGATCATAGGGTAGTTTTAATGCTGATGTTTTCAAACCACTGTCTTAGCTCACTGTTTCTCAAACTTTGCTGCATATTAAGACCACCTGGGGAGCTTTTGATCTGGGTTTTCCCAATGCCCAGATCACACTCCATGGCAAATAAAACAGAATCTTAAGGGGTGGGACAGAGACATCAGTTTGGTTTTGCTGTTATTGTTGTTGTTGTTGTTGTTTTTATTAACATATAATGTATTATTTGCCCCAAGGGTACAGGTCTGTGAATCATCAGTCTTACACATTTCACAGCACTCACTATAGCACATACCCTTCCCAGTGTCCATAACTCAGCCACCCCATCCCCTCACTGACCTCCCCCCAGCAACCCTCAGTTTGTTTTGTGAGATTAAGAGTCTCTTAGGGTGTGTCTCCCTCCCAATCCCATCTTGTTTCATTTTTTCCCTTCTCTTCCCAACCCCTGCCCTGCCTCTCAAATTCCTCATATCAGAGAGATCATATGATAATTGTCTTTCTCTGATTGGCTTATTTCACTTAGCATAATACCCTCTAGTTCCATCCACATCACGGGCATCAGTTTTCTAAAAACCCCTCCCTTGATTCCAGTGTGCAGCTAGGGTTGAGCACCATTGTCTAATGGTAAAGGATTTGAGAATATCAGCCAGAGTGGGGCAGGCTGCAGTTTGTAAGTGAGATAGCCTTACTGGGGGAGTCGGTGGGGAAACACAGGGCTGTACATTTTCTAATGGCATGAGAAAGAGGCTGAACTGTGCACGCCCAACCTAGAAGGTCTCTTTCGGTAGGTCAGCCACTGTAATGAAACAGGGTTTAGTCTCTAGATTTTCTGAAGTTGAAATGACATGTGGAAAGGGAACAGATCTTCCTACAGTCCACTAAGAGACAAGGTGAAGAGAGGCCTGAGTCCAGGTATGTTAAAATGAAGAGATGTTTAAATAGGGTTCCAAAAATTGTGGTACATTTTAGAAACTTACATTTATTAAATTAAGGCTGGTAACACATGTAAAATTTAAAACATACCCAAGGCAGTGTAATCATCCTATTCACAATGTAATAGCAGGATTTATTTTTAAAATTCATGGGCATGGTACCAAAATTTGGCAGAAGTTTAAAGCTGATGATAATTTCCTTCTTCCAGTCCTATTAGCATATCTCTGGGGACAAAATTTTCAAAAATCCAAATCTAAGGCCTTCGGCGATCGTGAGATCCATGGGTGAAAGGCCCTCCTTTGGTATGCCCCGGGATAGGAGGGAAGTGGGGGCTCTGCAGGTATGCACAAGCAATCCCAGCCTCTCCCGACCCCCACCCACAGACACACAACCTGGGTGGTATCTGCTGGCCTCTGGTACCCCCTGTCCATAGGCATACTTGGCTGCTGGCCACAGGAAGTAGAGCAGTGACAGTGACAAGACCCCCTCCGTTCACCTTATCAAAGTAATTCCTCCAGTTTGATACACAGTTGTCTGTGTTTCTGAACACTTCCTTCAGAAAGCACCTGCAAGCACATATTCTTCTGTTCCAGAGGCTAGGTTGGGCTCAGGACTCCATGTGACATAATGGAAGAAGAGAAAGCAGTCCCAGAATGAACAACAGTTTTGTCTGAGGAACAGGCACATCAGTGAGGAGCCACAGTTGGTCTCGGTGGCATATGCTTTCTCCTCTGGGAGGTGAACTCAGAGACATGCCCACCAAAGAGACCCCCAGCTACATGTATCAGAGGTCTCTAAGAAGGCCCATGGCAAGGTCTGTGGGATCCACATAGTACAGGCAGCCTGGGCACCGTAGGATGAGGGGGGTTGGGGGAGGGATGGGGCAGGGAAGAAACGGCAGCCCTGTTGTCACCGGCTGGTTTCAATTCTTGGCTGCCACCACCTTCCTGTTTCCTAGAGATACAAGGCCAGGCCTCATGCCATCTTCTCTCCTGGAGACCAGAGCTTCTAGGGAAGAAGGTCCACACCCAGACAGAGGAGGGTGAGCACTGGGATTCAAAGTCCAAGGCCAGCTCTTACATTTAACAGTCAGAGAGATCATCCACTGTAAACCCATGGTTTACAGCCAGGGCAAAGTCCAATCTCCTGGTCTCATTTGCCCCCATTACTTTCCCTCTGGGTCCATAGGTGCCTGAGTTTCTTTAGCCTGTGGAAAATATGCGGAGGAGGGGGAAGAAAGAGAGAGGAAGGTGGGAGGGGCAAATAAGCACACGGCCTGCCCACAGCCCCAGGGCACCAGGGTAGTAAACGCTTGGAGGGAAGCCAGCTGTCTTGCACCTCAAATCTTCTGCACCTCCCCAGCCAAGACTCAGACTTGTATATCCTGGGCTCTTTCTGCCTCATTTCACCCAGGCTTTAACTTTCCCAGAGCTAGGTCTGGGTTATTCTGTCCAAAACTTTACTCTGGAAATCTAGATTGTAATGCAAGATGTACGTTCTCAGAATCAGATTTCTGAGACCTCAATTGAGGACAGTGTGGGCTTAGCAGTCTGGCTACATTCCATTTCCATCAGCCCATCGGATGAATACCAATGAGGTGTTCATTGCGTCCGCAGGATTCAGGAGACTGCAATGGCCCAGGTAAATCGGAAGGACCCAGCCAGAGCTCAGCTGGTTGGCTATTTAGGGAGCATAAGGAGGGCATAGAGGGTCTGACATGATTGGCAGAATCAATCCTGAGGCTTTCATATTGCTCCTCCATTGGCCGTACAGCTACAGGTCCTATAATCCACCCCTTGATTCTGTAGGATAGAAGAACCCTTTCAAAAGACAACCCGAGACAAATCCCAGAGAGTCTTGCAACAAGTAGTGCAATAATAATAGTAGCATTAGTAATCATGGTTGACACGCATTGCTTCCTGTGGGCCAGGCACAGTTCTAATGCTCCGCATGGATGTGCTTGGCATAGGATCTCTGGGGCAATGTAAGGACCAGCCTCTCCAAGGTGGCCCCAGGCAGCTCCCTGGGGGCAGTCCCTTCCACGCTGCTGGTTCTCTGACACAGACCCATCGTGATTCTTCAACTTTAACCTGTTAACTCAAGTCTTAGCCTGCTGAGGACCCGGGCCGACCCCTCATCCCAGGGGAAGGAGAGCAAGCACCCGACAACTGTGCTAAATGAGCTGGCCTTTTGGAGAAACACAGGAAGGAGGGAGCATGAGCATCTCCAGGAAGCAAACACTGTCTGCTCCTTGCTATTGCTCCCCTAGGGAGCCGTGGTGGGAGGAGGTTGTCTCATTTCATGAAAATATGATATATAAAAAGCCTAAATTAAAAGGATTCAGAAAAGTATTGTTGTCTCTATAAAACAATCTGCTCTGGAGTACCTTTTGGTATTTCCCTAAGTATATTTAAAGCAAGATTTCAACATTAGGTTTATTGAAACCTCAGCTAGCACACATACGGTGCACACCGCGCAAGTGCTCCTAAACCACTAGTTAGCAAGAACCTTATTTTTCGAGGTGTGTGGCCCGTGGTGGGGAGGGGCGAAAGGAGTAAAAACATCACCAGCTGCTGACCGCGTGTTGGACCTGGGCGTTTTGGCATCAACGTGTGGTCCTCACAACACACCCGTGGGGGAGGTGCCACCATCTCCATTTACAGATGAGGAAACCGAAGCTAAGGGTTCGAATGCCATCCTCTGTACTGCACAGCCTTTCATAGCAGAGCTTTGTTGGAAGCCAGGCTTTTCTGACCCCAATGACCAGAACTACAGACAAGGCGCAAAGCCAGATGAGGTCCAGCCATTCTCCACAGTTAGTCCCATGGCTCCCTAATTACAGATGTGGTTGCAGAATCCCCCCCCAACACTTTTTTTTTTTTTAAATTTCCCTTCTTTTTGGCCTTTCTTTGTCTTCTCCATCCAGTCAGAATGAATTTTAGCTGCTAAGAGCAACTTGGTCAATGGGACCAGTCCAGCTGGTAGGTCTGTGAATAAATGCCACTTCTGGAACCATTCTTCAAAAACCGCAGCTTGACTAGGAGGATTCAAATGCCTGCGCCTGTCCGCAAGGGCCATCCCACCAAGGTGCCAGGTTGACCAAGAGGTGCACTGGCAGTGGAACCACACAGGTGTTCTGGGGTTCAGAGGAGCACAACAGGAAGTTCTCAGGAAGCCCCCCACATTCAGAGGAGTTGAGCTCCACATGGATTCGGCATCCTGACGCGCCAACACCCGTTGCAGACCCGGCATGTCTAACAAATGCAGCGCTCGACCCCAAGACGACGAAATTGTTACCTCATGTTGAAACGTACCCGAAGCTGCAAGCAATTAGCACTGCATCTGTGAGGCTAGGGAAAGACAACCAAGAGAACGGGGGCTTTAAAGAACTATTTTGGTCCACATGGAAAATTGATAAATTTTGTGCATGGTAAAAATCCTTTCAGATATGTTTTTAAACCTTAAATTTTAAAACTCAGGTTTTAAACATTAATCTGGGAAAAGCAGCAAGATTCCCTGAACATCAGGAGATCTGTAAGCAAACTAAAAAGCAGTTGGAGTCTTCAGTAAAAGAATTAATGTAATAAATGAACTCAGACGTTGGTGCAAATTAATCAAACTGCATAAATTACAAACTTTAATCAGTCATGGAATTTCAATACTCGAAGGGATCTTGGGAATCATCTGTTCCAAGAGCAGGAATTAGGGGAAATAGTCAAGTGTCTCTGAATGGAGAGACACACAAAGAAACAAAGAGATGCAGTCAGGAGGCAGTGTGTGCAAGGGTTTGCAGAGACAGCCTGGGTTCAAAGCTCACGCCTGCTTCCTGACGGCAGTAAAAACCTGGCTGAGATGTTTGACCTTAGTAAGCATTTATACCTCTGTAAACCAGGTAGGTCCAACACAAGGTTACTCTGAGGCCTAAGGGAGACAAATGCACAGAAAAGGCTTAGCGTGGTGCCTGGGACACCATATGGTGCCTAGGACAACAGCCCTCTGTAAATATTAGCTCCATAGAAAAGGCAACTCTACAAACAGAATCTAAGTGTGCCAAACTAACACACTGTGTATCACTGGCCTTTCTCTTATGTGTTTATAAAAGAAAAAGCAATATGCAGTAGACCTAAGTACTCAGACCTCTGGCTATGAGAACAGGACATGGTACCCAAGGTCTTCTCGGAATTAAAAAAAAAAAAAAAAAAAAAGATCTTCATAGAAGGGATCCACATCTCTGTTAAGAAAGAAGCCAGACCTGATAAGCAAGGCAAGAGGACCCACGAAGATGGCGACTCTCCTCTTTTATAAGAGTAAGTGAAAGCTTCCTGCAACGGCCATTAATACAAAGCTATCCCAAAGTTATGTAACTCTGGGCCAGGTATTTACCTGGCCCAAAGAGGTCCACAGTGAGCCTCAGTGGTGTTCAGTTTTAGCCTGGAGTTGAACCAGTGTTGTACAGTGGACTGACTGCAAAAGTTAAAGATTAACCAGTAAGGCATAATTCAGAATTCGTGTGTCTTTATGTCTTAACATAAAGTTAATTTGGCCTTATCATGTAACATTTATTAATTATGCTGAGGAGGGCAGCATAAAATCACAGGGGAAATCCGGGTTCTATCCATTGGTACTGTGAGATCTTGGATAAGAGATATAATCTCTTAATCCTCAGTGTTCCCATATGTAAAATGGAGATAACCATGCCTGCCTCATGGTGACGGGCCAGCACAGTGTCTGCCTCATAGTTGTACCTAACAAGTATTTATTAGTTTCATCAGCGGCTCTATTTGTGAATGAAAAAGAGAGCTATCCTTCTCTTACTCAGTTTCCCACACTGATAGGAATTCTAGCTACTTCAGACCAAAGCCAAGGAATAGACAGCACTCTTTTCAGCCACAATGCACCTGAATTACACACATGGTATTTTTGAGGGGATGCACTCTGGAGTATTTAACTCCCAAACCTGAACCTACAGAAAAGACAGCCGAACTTGAAGCAAGAGAAAGAGTTCTCACCCCCTTTCCACTACTAGCTAGCTTTCTGTGTTTTGTTTGCTTGGTTTTGTTTTGAATTCAGGTGAGTCACTTGACACTTAACCTGTGTCTCCGGTTCCAAATCATGAAATACGAGGGATTGTTTTTAGACTAGACAGTATCTAAAGTCCCTCAGAGCTTTAGAAATTCCATGTTGCTATAGCTGGTTCATGCTGTTTGTTAAACTGTGTGACTACACTCTGCACCAAAAGCCACAGGGCCCTGCTCTGTGTCCTCCACTGTGGTTCGAGTCACAATTTGTTCCTTCAGTTAGTGGTTCCCTGTAAACAGCAATGGCACAAACAGAATCACAGTGAACCGGGTGCCCTTGTGCTCATTCTGGAGTTCAGCAAAAGCCAGGTGAGCTGAGAGGAAACAGATCGGCCACGAAGACAGGATTTTACTGTGAAAATGAGTTTTCTGACAAGTTTAAAGCAGCAAAAATGCTCTGAAGACTATTTTATACCTAAATAATGCCACGTGGATTAAAAAACAAAACGAAAACCTTCCCTACCTCGGCAGGTTTTCGTTTCCTGGGGCTGATAATATATTTCACTTGATTCCAAACTGATCCCTCACCCTGGAAAAAATTTCGGTCAGAATTCAAAATAAAATGAGGGCATGTGCCAATCAAACCAACGGGGAGAAGCGCTTCAGTTTTACAGATTGTTCACATATCATAAAACTAAGTAGTTGATTTATCATTGTAATTTTCCCAATACTTAGTAGTGTCTTGTACCTGGCAGGCTGGGAGCGCTTTGAAGGCAGAGATGATATTCCCACCTCTAGCACCATGTCCTGGTGTATTACAGATGCTTGTTTTAATTTGCTAGGGCTACCTGAACCAAGGACCACAGACAGAAATGTATCTGCTCACCATGTGGGAGGCTAAAAGTCTAAGATCAAGGTGTCAAAAGGCTGGTTTGTTTTGGCCTCTTTCCTTGGCTTGTAAAGGATGGTCTCCCTCCTCTGTCTTTATAGGTCTTTCCTCTGTATGTCTTGGTCCAAATCTCCTCTTCTTTAAGGACTCTGGTCATATTCTCTTAGGGCCCACCTACTAATCTCATTTTAACCCTATCTCCAAATACAGTCACATTCTGAGGTACTGGAATTTAGGACTTCAACATACATATAAATTTGCAGTGTGGGGTTACACAGTTCTGCTCATGACAGTGCTCGATAATGTTGGACGAGATAATGGTGGAAGGATAAGTTGATGAACAGATGGACTGGATGGATAAAAAACCAACTGGTCAATAAATTCTTGGTGAATTGAGTGAACTCATAGTCACTTGTGAAGACTGGCTTTTGCTGTAATATCATCTCAAAGGTTCTTACGTTATATATTTTATTCCAGCCTTACAAGCTCTTCTTGGGCTCCCCTGGGCCAATGATGTTGCCTCCAGTACCCTTTGTCCCTCCTCTATGTGTCCCCATTGCAGAGAAGGGGACTGGGACCAAAGGGGTGGGGATAATGGGGAGCCCCATTTCTGGCCCTGCATCCGAATGGACTTCCTCTCACCTTCCTACCCAGTTTAATTGTGCTTAGAGCCCTGGAAGATTGGGACCTAGCACTAGGAATAAACCTTTCATAAAAGCAAAAAAAAATTTTTTTCTAAAAATTACTACTACCAAATTCTATCAAGCTGACAAAAAATAGCTATGCCCAGACTTATGAATGCCATTTCCCCTGTCCTCTGTCATTCTCACTTGTAATGACTTCCTGGACCCAAGAGAATATCAGTATTTGCCTGCAACAAATAACTCTCACCTCCCCCATAATTACCTGCATCCTTAGAAACTTCACATTAAGGGGGCAGAAAGAACTAAGAAAATAGTTTTAGTTAGATCTGTTGCCTGATGGTTCATGGTTCGTGCCTGGTTCTGTTTGCTTTTAACTGAAGAACCTGTCTTGTACTTAGTTCCTAGGTTGTCTTAGCACTTGGATTCCATTCAATGACCTAAAGAATTGCCCTATACAGTTGTAGGGAAGGCAGAAAATGCTTACCAGGGACCTCAGTGAATTTCCCCTCTGATTCCTTTGGTCACTTTGAGCATCTACGACGTCTCTAGTGGCACAGAAATTCACGAACCCAACCTCTCCTGCCAAAGTTCCTTCTTTATCTTTCCACCTGGCTGTAGAATGAATTTGATCAGATGTAATTCTAGCAAGGTGGTTGTAGGTGCGTGTCTGGATGGAGTCAGTGAGGTCATTGTGCTCCTTGCCCTCCCCACGACATCCTGAGTCATGCTGCTGGCTGCCAGTCTGACTCAGAACTACCCTAGTGTCAGCCTTCATTATAGCAGGAAGCGCAGCCTAGGAACACACCCAGCCTTAATGAATGTGCTGTCTGTGGCACAGCTCGTGTGAGATAGGTGCACAAGTGTTATGGGACCACGCAGCCCTCATTCATTCATTCCTCGCTCATCTCTTCCCAATTGGAAATCTTGTTCAGCAGATAAACCATAACAAAAGCCTCCCTTGAAACAAGTGTGTTAATTTTAAAAGCTTCCATTATGATTTATACCAATTCTGTGCTTAAAAAGAATAACACAGAGATAAAGGAACAGTGTGAGTTCTAGCTGTATAACACGTGAATTAGGTATTAAAATTTAAAGACAAATTTATTGTGGTCCTTTGTCAATGACAGTGATGAATTATCCAGGCTATGACCCTTGAACAGACCGGCTACTCTCAATTTAGGATAAATCCATGCAATTGTCCCTCGGCTGGCCTCCCCTGAGGCTTCCTGAGATGAGATAGTATTCATGAGTATTTCCATACATGGCACGAGGCACGATACCATTTATTTTGATTACACGTATATAACAGGCCCTGCTGTCCTAGGTTCTCTTGATAAGCAGAGGTCTTTACCCATTCCCACACACTTAGATATTTGTGTTGGGAATTAATCAAATATGTTCATGTGCTATAAAACTTCTTGTCAGGAATTCAAACCAAGTGATTTCTGACCTCTCTCTGTCTGCCTTGCTTTTTAAAATGTGTTTTAACTGTCCTGTTTTAGACATGCTTTATTGTAAACCATTTTATATTCTTTTCAAGATAGGTGGCATATAAATCATAGTTGAAGAAAAACCTTCAAAACAACATAATATTCCCAGAGTGTGAAAAGCTCAGTGGGGAAGCAGCAAGATGGAAGGTCGGTTCCCCTCAGACCCACCCAGCTAGGTGCACCTGTCACTTGACCATCAGGCCCTATTTTCCACAGGCCATGGAATGATGGCTGGACCATTCAGCAGTCTGTTTGGAGCTCTACTCTGCCAGAAGTACAGCATCTAATTCATTCAAGTCTTGCTCTGACGACAGTCACATGTCAAAAGGACAAGGACCTACTTTTGGCCAATGAAGGAGAACTACATGAATGACAGTGTGGAGGTGATTGGCACTTGGAGAGAAAAGGAACCTTGTCATCATACGATTTGTAAAAGCCAAAGAAGGGAATATGAGCATTTTGTGTTCCTGGAACTATAAGCAAGCACAACTCCACAGGTCCAGAGAGAAGAAGGGGTGAGTCAGTGGACTTAAACTTGGAAGGCAGCATACTGTGGAAGTCAAAGGGCAGGCTCAGGAATCTGGACAGACCTGAGTCAGGCTCCTGACACTGCCCTCACAGCTATGTAGACGTCACTTCCTTGTATCTCAGGTTCCTCAGTAGGATCATGAGTAATAGGACCTACATTCAATGTTGACCATGTGAAGTCAATGAAGTAAGATATATAAAAGCCTCTAGCATGATGCCTGAATCAAGTAAAGACCTGCTATCATTGTTGATGCTACCACCATGATTGCAGGCCTTCTATGTGGAAGGCATTAGGCTAGATGCTCTTTGGTCTGACAGTCAGAGACTCTACTCACATAGAAATTGACTCCAGAAATACTAGAGGCTCCATATAATATAATTTTGACTATCGACTCACACATAATTCCAGAGAGGAAGAAGAGAGGAAATGATTCAAAGAAACCACTGTCTTCAATTAGCTTATATTTTATAAGTATAGTTACAAAGGCAGAAAGGAGGAATTTGCAAGAGCAGATACAAAGGAATGGCACAAAATGAAGAATAAAGTCAAGAGGCTGGGGCCTGGGACTAATGCATTACCTTGAACACCCACAAGAGCCACTGGGGTGTGCTCAGAACAAGAAAAAAAACAAGAGAAGAGTTGGCTTACTGCTTGGGGCAGATGATGCAGTTAACTTAGAAGTGATAGAGTGAAACAGAATTACTCAATTCCTAGTTTGTTCCATCTTCTCTATCAAGAAGAACAATCTGCAAGCCAGAAAGGAGAGCAAAAACATGGCCAAGAGGAAATTAAAGTCTGAGATATGAGGAGATAGGAAGCTGCTGCCTTTAAGTCTCCAGGCTCTGGTGAATTACATCTCAGAGCCATCCACTTGTGCACCCAAATACTCACTGCAATGGGGACAGCAAAGTAAACAGCCCTAGTAACCTAAAAGAATGTGACTTCATGATTATGACATCTAAAAAAAATGGCAATGAGATAATATATGAGAGTTTATGAGGCATGGTAGAACTTCGAGAAACTTGCAGAAAGACAAATGTCTCCATTTTAGTAACAGACACTTTTGGCAAAATTTTAGCAGAGATTCGACAACTTGCATCGACCCAGGAAGATGAATACTGGTCACAGCAGCATCGTCTCTTTCGTGGGGTTCTTCGGATGGCAACAGTGTGCCACAGGTGTTGTAGAGTTAGGAAATGGTAACAAACAAGGCTGCGTAATTTGTTAGTAAACCAGGTAAGGAGAAAGGCTCCATGGAAGTACAATTAGGAGAACTCAGAATGGCTCAGCTCTAATCCCCAAAGAGGACTGGAGAACAGGGTTGCATAAATCTGGTGACAGATTTTAATGGCACTTGACACAGTCTTCAGTGCCTCTCTGTTCAGCTGGTGATCTTAACTTTCAGGACAAGGAAGTTTACTGACATCTGCTGGGAGAAAGACCAGGAGGCAGCCAGTGGTGGAGGAGGGGTCGAGAGCCCAGCTGTGGAAGCAGGGAGCCTGTGTTTGGATCCCAGCTCCACTCCTTACAGGTTGTGTGATGTTACGGAAGGTATGTATATCCTCTGACTCAATTTTCCCATCTAGGAAATGGGGATAATAATTGTACCTACCTGACTAGATGAAGTAGATTAAACTGGCCTGTATAAAAGGACTTAGAAAAGTACCTGATTATAGGAGTTACCAGGATCCCAACCACTTATGGCAGGCTGAAATGGTGGGATCCTGCAAGATGAAACCTGGAAAGAAAAAATACTTATGATAAATTACAGAAGAATGATGAAAGCAATGGAGAAAATGAGTCAGGGTAAGGGAGAGGAGGTGGTGGAAGCAGAGGCACTCTGGGAAGGTGGTCTCTAATGAATGGTATTTGACCAGGGACTGAAAAGAAACTGAGCCACGTAGTGCTGGGAAGAACAAAGGCCTTAAGCAGGAAAAAGCTGGGGCCAGAAGGTAGTACATGAGGCGGAAGCCCAGTGGGCATGCTGCAGAGAAGGAAACTGAGGTTAGAGAGGCTTTTTCACACGCAGCCCTGCCAGCCAGGAGAAGGATGGGGTTCACCTTATATGACATGAGAGGCCACCAGAGGGTTGTAAGTAGGAGAGAGTTATGATTTTAAATGATCACATTGGCTACTTTTTGAAGAATATGCCGACGAGGGGTAAGAACGGAATTAGGGAAATCAGTTTGGGGGGATAGCAGTCTAATAGTTTTGTGGCATTTGTTAAAAAGATTTTATTCATTTATTTTGGGAGAGAGAATACAAGTGGGTGGAGGGACAGAGGGAGATGGAGATAGAGAATCTCCAGCAGAGGCAGAGTCCATGGTGAGCATGGAGCCCCATGCAGGCTTCAGTCCCTTGACCCTGAGATCATGACCTGAGACAAAATCAAGAGTTGACTGCTCAACTGACTAAGCCACATGGGCAGCCCAGTTTTGTGGTATTTTAAGAAAGAGATGATGGTGTCTTAGGCTGGGAGAAAATGGTAAAAGGTGGCAGACTCAGAATATATTTTGAACAGTGTGTTCCTGATTTTATAAAAAAGAAATACACCCACACATATACTGGAAAGACACATATGCAGGTATTAATAGTGATTATCTCTAGATCATGCTATTCGTGGTGACTTTAATTTCCTTCTTTATGATTTCTTCTGCATTTTTCAAAGCTTCCCCAACAGACACATGGTATTTAAGGAATCGGGGGAGGGGGAGGGAGGAGGACATTTTTGGAAAAGAAACAATCAATTATCCAAGGACAAGTCAAGTGAGTGAGGACCAGTACAAGCCTAAGAGATGTCGAGGATTTGACTGGCAGCAATTTCAATATCTATTGACTAACTAAAAAAGTAATGACTGCAGGATATAGGATTTAATTTTCATAGGTACCTCCCTCCCCGCTGAAAGTGACTGTCCATGTCTGCCCCCACTTCATTCCAGCCCACCTGGTTTATCATGTGCAGCCCTGAGCAGCATAACCTAGGATTTTAAATGAGTTAGAGGAGAACAATCTGGGTAGGAGGGGACTTCAAACTACACATGGTAACAAGAGGAGTAGTTACCACCCACTGAGCACCCACTCTATGTCAGGCACTTTCAAAATGTGAAGGAGTTAAACTAGGAGATGATTTGAATGGAAGGAGAAAGATGACAAACGAACATATTTTTGAGTACTCATGGAACTACTGCATTGAGCACTTTATCATACTTCATCACATCTAATCCTTACCATGATATTCTAAGATAAGTATTATTCCTGATTTAGAGAGCTGAATTGAATTCATGAAAGAATTAAACTCATGAAATTGAATTAGGGAAACAGCACTGCATCACTGGGCTTGGGAGCCAGATAGCCAGAGTTCAAGCCCTGGCAGCTATACACGCCCTTGGCCATGCTACTAAGCCTTCCTAAGCTTCAGTTCCCTTATCTACAAAAGGGGCCTATCTCATGCTGTTGCTTGAAGATTAAATTACTTAACACATTAGAGCACTTAGCACAGTGTCTGGCATATAGTAAGCTCAATAAGCATCAACTATTACTGTTGAGAAATCATACCCAAGATCACCCTGTAATTCACCAATAGAGAAGAAAAGAATCCGAGGGGCCTGTGTAATTACTTTCTAGTGGTGAAGTTCTGTCATAGGGAAGGAGAGAGGCTTATACTGACTTCAAGAAGTAGAGCCAAATTCAGGGAATTTAAGTATAACAAAGCGTTAGGTAGAATGCAACCTGAAATCAGTTGGCTAGGTAATGCCAGTGACTTTTCTGCCTAAGAAGATACCTATCTCCCTCCTTCAGGGAAAAGTCATTAAGCGGTTCTTATGATGCTGTAAGATACCATGCCCTGTGGGTCTAGAGAGAGAACCTAATAAAGCTTCTTGTAGCTCGACAAAGCCTGCACGTCTAATACCCCATTATGCAGAGCTAGTCTCTGATGAGAGGTGGGAAAACACATGGAGTTCAAGAGTCTTCCTGATGGGTTAGAACAGACCCCATAAGAAGCCTTTTTGGGGGCGCCTGGGTGGCTCAGTGGGTTGGGCCGCTGCCTTCGGCTCGGGTCATGATCCCAGGTCCTGGGTTCGAGCCCCACATTGGGCTTTCTGCTCAGCGGGGAGCCTGCTTCCTCCTCTCTCTCTGCCTGCCTCTCTGCTTACTTGTGATTTCTCTCCGTCAAATAAATAAATAAAATCTAAAAAAAAAAAAAAAAAAAAAAGAAGCCTTTTGGGAGAAAGGGACCCCAAAGGCCCCAAAGGGGTCCCCCAAACTCACCACAAGGAAAGGGGCATTCTGAACTGAAGGTCTTGGCTACCAGCAGGGATTCACGGCAATCCCTGTGGGAGTTGGAGGAGGCTGGTTCCAACACAGGCCATGACTGTGACTGGAAACCTTCTGGATGTGGGTGTGAGTGGGGTACAATGACTACTGAGCACTATAAACTGAGAGAGCTGTCGTCTTGGAGCCCAAGCACATGCACTACTTGGAAGCTCTAGGCAACAAGGGAATCCCGGCAGCAGGGGGGAGTTGGTGTTGGACTGTGTGGGCCAGTTTATAACAACACTGCAGACCATTCACACCCAAGACTGACCCTTTGGAATGAATTAATACCAGTGTGTTCTTAAAAAAAAAAAAAAAAAAGACCAGTGTGTTCTTGGTGTTCCTGGATGTTTAGAAGAGGTGGGAGGTGGTTGGGGCCTTAAGAGGGAAGTTTTGGAATCCCTACTAATGTGAGCAGGAAGGTGTTCTGGCAACTGATCAGATATACTATTCTTTGTAGCACACCCCAACCCAAATCGGTGAAATATGTTAAATCAGTCATATACAAGTCATAAATAAGACTTGATTAAACTCAACATTTAGGACTTTCTAAAAATCAGAATTAATAGCAACAGCTCATATTGATTTGATGCTCATTATATGCCAAACTCTTTACATGCCTTAACTCATTAATCTTCACAAAACCCTACGAGATGGAGATGATTTTCATCACCACTTTATAGGAAACTGAGGCTGGGAGAAGCTAAAATACCTTGTCCAAGGTCACATGGTAGATACTGATGGAACAAGAATTAGCTAATTGGGCGCCTAATGGCAGAGTCTATCCTTTTCACCAATGCACCACTCTATCCCCTGTTCAGATGGAAAGGGAGATGCACAGCCACATGGCAATGCTGCTGATGGGATGAGAATAGATGAGTGGGCTACAATACCCGTAAAGTCTTTCCTATGCTGCCACACTGAGATTTTATGTTTCCTTGCAACCTTAAGAATCTGTGTGCTTCATTTATCTCTACAGAATTGCTATCAAAATGAGCTGTTTGTTATAAATGGAAAATAAGCATAGGAACTATGGCTTAAGGAATATAAAGATAAACCACATATCGAGACACATTCTAAGTCTGTAGGTCAAATTTCATGACAACAACCTTCAGAGGAGTATTTGTCCATTCAACAAATATTTATTACATGCCTTTGTGTGCATTGTTTCAGATGCTGGGTATATCGCAGGGAGCAAAACAGACAAAATCCCTTTGTGGATTTTACAGTGTTGTGGGGGGAGAGAAAATAAACAGTAATCCTAATAGCTGAGTAAATTAGATGGTATATTAGAAGGCTGTAAGTACTCGATCACAGTTGCAGTTTTAAATTAGGTGGCAGGGGAGACCTCTTTGAGAAGTGACACTTAAGCGAAGGCTAGAAGGAAGAGAGAGTCAGTCTTGTAGGTATCTGAAGGGAAAACATCTGAGGCAAAGGATATAGCCAAGGCAGAGGCTGGGACAAGAGCCTTGCCTGAGTGGAGGAGACACAAGGAGGCCCCCTGTGACTGGGGTGGGGTTAGGGGAGGAGTAGGGTAAGGTCCAAACAGTGAGGGGAGGGTAGCCGGTCTGCCAGGCTTTTATACCAAATAAGACCAGGAACTGTTATGGGGTTTGAAGTAGAGAAGTGACAGGATCTAACTTGCACTGAATATATTAAAATGCACCATATTTTATACTGTTTTGACTTGAACATATTCTTTATCACGGAGATCATTGCTCGGGAGGAAACATCAACGTGAGGTACAGAGAACCCCACAGGTCTTGTGATTGGACTGGAAGGGGAGGGAGTCAGTGGATTTGAGTAAAAATAATTTTGTCATTTAGTTCAAAGAGTTGCTGGGAGGAATAACTAATAACAATAGTTGTAAAGGTCACTGCAAATATGAAGGGCTAGCAAATGCTAACTACTACTTAAACATAAAAAGCCTGTCATTATTCTTTGGTCCCAGAGTCAAGACCTCTAGCAGCCATGGCCAGCCAATCAACAGTTTGGTGCCTTTAAAGGACTTCTGCCATAACCTGTGCTATCTGACGGCTGGATCTCCCATCTACAGCTCTGGTGGAAAGAACAGAGCCGTTTACTCTATGTACTCAGCCACAAAACACAGGGGTTGATGAACATTTGTTTAAAAAATATATATATTCTTAAGCAGTACTTACAAGACTCCCTGAAAAGCCTTGAGTTTTCAAATGAGTGACATGGGGATAGAAGTAAAAAGCTCTTGCAAATGAGTTGTTTACACCAATCCATCAGGTCATGGAAATTTTGCTTGAGATCTGTTTGTGTGGGAACAACACTGGAATACTAGCTTGCCGGTGCCAGCTTTGAAACCGACACAATGAATAGCTATTGTTCCGACACAGCATCCGGCTGCTCATGTCTACACACACTGAAGACGACCTTCCTCTTCAGAAATAACTTCCAGCCATTATTTAGTTTTTTTAAATTGTTACCGGTGTACCCGATGTTCTAGAAGAGGGAAATTGCATAAAGACATGTCAGATTCTCTTCTAAAAGGGTTCCACAACTTCTCTATTTTGTTCAGTCAGGTCAGCCAGGTTACAGCATTCCTAGCGTAATGAGAAATGGTGGAAGAGACACAAAATAAAGGGCAAAGAAGGGAAGTAAATTATTAAACACATATTAAGTACCAGGCTCTGTGTTATATTTTATTTCACCACCACAACCCCATGAAAATAAATACTATTCCCTATTTTGCAGATGAGGCAACTAAGGTTTAGAGAGATTAAGTAATTTACTTAAATTATTTAATATGCCTCAGAGCTGGGGTTTGAACCTAATTCTGCTGACTACAAATCCTCATGTTCTCCCACCACATGGATTTGCCCTCGAGAAGACTGTCCTCTAGTGGGTGAGGCAAGACTTACACACGGAAACCAACTGGAGACCCGTATCAGCAGTGCATAATCAGATGCTTAATTCACGTGATCAAGACTCCTGAATTCAATTCTATAAACAAGAACAAATAGCCACAAAGAGCAAGGACCTAAGCAAAATACCAGCAGGGACAGTAAAGGAAGCATGATTTTTCTATCAATGACATATACGCCTCAGATAATCTGAGATTCTCTGAGAATTATTTGAGAATAATTCTATAATAAATAATTCTCAGAGAATTTCAGATTATCAGAGAAGATAAGCATGAGGCTATAGGAACAAGATGGCATTGCCCACCTTTTGATGTGCCTGGGCCCACTCATGTCTTTTCCCTAAAGTTCCAGGGTCTGAAGGATAATAGACTTGGGATGGGAGGTGTCAGAGAAAAACCAGTAGGTCCCAAGACACTGAAGAAAATGTGAAATAGAGGTCACAAAGAGAGCTGATAGCACCCATGGGTCATTAGGAACATAAGCCTCAAAGGTGAATGATTACCTGCTAATGTTTCAGGAAGTGTTTAGCTTCTAGGATGCCTGCCTGGTTTCTTCCCATCCACTGGTATCCACAGTCCTGTGGGAACAGCAGTTGTGCTCATTATGAAGCTATAATAAATAGCCCCAAACTCACCCCTCTTCGCTCTGCCTGGCAGTTGGGGCCGGGGCTGTGTGGCATGCTGCCGTTAGGCTGTGCCAGGGACGAGTGCTGGATGGAGTCTACAAGGCCACAGAGGGAAGAAGGGGCCAGCTCTCTGCCGAGTGCTGGCCGTTTGCTTCCTATTTACCAGCAGCTGCCCAGTCTCAGGGCTTCACCTGGACTGGCCTGTCCTTCCGGTAGCAGCAGGTGATTTCAGCTGGCAGTTTTTCCAATACTCACAGAACAAGCCTCATGGTACATGACCACCAACCCTCAAATCTTCTATGTTTTAAAAATGCTGACCTCTTCCCTGCTCCTCTAGCCCTGAGGCTGGCTGCTGCTTCCTTCAGTTACCATCATGACACCTTCATGTACTCTTTGTCTTTTCTTCAACACCTAGTAAAGAGTTCCGTGTGTTACATTCTCCCTATTAAAATAACTGATGTGGGGGTGCCTGGGTGGCTCAGTCAGTTAAGCAGCTGCCTTTGGCTTGGATCATGATCCCAGGGTCCTAGGATCGAGTCCCACATCGGGCTCCTTTCTCACCAGGGAGCCTGCTTCTCCCTCTGCCTCTGCCTGCTACTCTGCCTGCTTGTGCTCTCTATCTCTCTGACAAATAAATAATTTTTTTAAAAAAATCTTTAAAAAAAATCATAACTGATGCAATTTCTGACTCCTGACAGGACACTGATAAACAATTAATTTCACTGTTAATTGAATTGAGAGCAAATTAGAAAGCTATTTCATATATGCTAAGCTCCGATACACATTTAGTTCATCCCTCATACCCACATGAGGCTGCTGGTTCTGAAATGCTAATCTGACCATGTCCCTGTCTGGTTTGAGGTCCTACAATAGCTCCCCACTGTTTATGGGATAAAATCCAAGCCCCTAGCACCAGGCCATCCGTAAGGCTCTATTCCACCTGCAGACACATCCCTACCATGCCTGTTCAAACCCACCATGCTGTTTTTCACATCCCATGCCCTTGCCTAGTTTTTCCCTCTGCTTAGAACTTGTCCTTTAAAGCCCAGCTCAGATGTCACCTCTTCCCTGTTTCTACCTCTCCCTCTAGCAGCTGAATAGTCCCTTCTGAAATACAAATCGAAATCACAGTGAGATACCACCTCACATGGGTCAGAATAGCTAAAATTAACAAGTCAGGAGACAACAGATGTTGGCAAGGACAGGGGGAAAGGGGAACCCTCTTATAGTGTTGGTGGGAATGCAAGCTGGTGGAAACAGTATGGAGGTTCCTCAAAAAGCTAAAAATAGAACTACCCTAGAACCTAACAAATTCACTACTAGGTATTTATCAAAATGATACAAAAATACTGATTCAAAGGAGCACCTGCACCCCAGTGTTTATAGCAGTAATGTCCACAGTAGCCAAACTATGGAAAGAGCCCAGATGTCCATTGATAGAAGAATGAATAAAGAAGGTGTGGTACCTATACACAATGGAATATTACTCAGCCATCCCAGAGAATGAAATCTTGCCATCTGCAATGATGTGGACAGAACTAGAGGGTATCTGGCCAAGAGAAATATGTTGGTCAGAGAAAGACAAATACCATATGATTTCACTCACATGTGGAATTTAAGAAACAAAACAGATGAACAAAAGGAAGAGAAGGAAAAATAAAATAAGATAAAAAGAGAGGGCGGCAAACTGTAAGAGACTCTTAACTATAGGGAACAAACTGAGGGTTGCTGGAGGGGAAGTGGGTAGGGGATGGGGTAACTGGGTGAAGGGCATTAAGGAGGACACATGATATGATGAGCACTGGGTATTACATCATATGCATCACTAAATTCTGCCCCTGGAATTAAAAATACACTATATGTTAAATAACTGAATTTAAATTTAAAAATTTAAAAGTAAATAAATAAATACTCCCTATTATATACCCCTCGTGCTCCTAGGTCTAAATGTGCTCTCCTATTAGACCATGAGCTTCTGAAGGCTAAGGCAGACATCATATTCTATCATTATGTCAATACCTAGAACCATGCTGGGCACTTAGTAGACCCTTAACAAATATTTGAACTTGAAATTCTGTTATATTTTCTTTTTTTTTTTTTTTTAAAGATTTTATTTATCTATTTAACAGACAGAGATCACAAGTAGGCAGAGATGCAGGCAGAGAGAGAGGAGGAAGCAGGCTCCCTGCTGAGCAGAGAGCCCGATGTGGGGCTTGATCCCAGGACCCTGAGATCATGACCTGAGCCGAAGGCAGAGGCTTAACCCACTGAGCCACCCAGGTGCCCCTCTCTGTTATATTTTCATTATCCAGGTTTCTTACTACCCACTTGAGGTATATAATTACAAAAAAAAAAACAAAAAAACAAAAACAAAACAAAAAAAAACCCCAAACCTCAATACTCAAAGAACTTTAAAACTCATTCCTTTCTCTTCTGTTTGGATGGAATCTTCATCCAGATACAAAGCTGTTTCTATATTTTTGCATTAGGTAATATCCATAAGAGGTAGCAACATTATAAATTTTCTTCGTTCAGTGCCAAGGAGGGCTGACATCATCAGTAGTGCAAAAGCTGCAGTTGACAAAGGAGTAAAAATGGCCACTGAGGATTTTGGCTAAAAGGAAAGTGGTTCTTCAAGCAAGCCAGCACTGTTCTAAATAATGCTCACAAAAGTCCACTAAAATCAAATACGTGTAAGAGGTTAAGTGATTTGCCTACCTGAAATCCAGGACTCAGCTCTCCCATGATACCAAACATGGGATGAAGGTTGTTACTGCTAGGACGAACTGCTCCAGGCATCCCAGTGTGGCCAGGGGTCCCTCATGGATTTGGCAGTGGGACCACTTCCAAGTTGACTACATTACCAGGGCACAGGATTTTTGCTGTCCCACATCTTGAAAACCATTTCCATCACTGTTGGCTAACCACACATATACTCTACCACTTCGATGATTCCTTAAAGTTCGAAAGTATTGAGCAGCAGTAGAAAACTCTGGGACCCTGGAGACAAACAGTAGGCAGCATCAATTCAACTCTGATCAAGGCCATGGTGGCCTCAACATTTTGGAGATGGAGCTGAAAAGAAACAAAGGCAAAAAAAAAAAAAGCAGTTTATCTTTGTTCTATAATCTTTTCATCCTTTGATAAGTAAATAATAAGCATCTGTTCTTGCATGGAGAAGGAACATGAGTCAGTTTGGCCACAGATAACTGTGACCTAAGATAGTGTTTTACCCACAGAGTTGCTAAGAGAGTTGTGTTTTCACACCTTAGACATCACAAGGATTCAACTGAATCTTACTGAGAATAACTGATTACACTGTCCTACCTCAGGAGTAATTACATCTGTTTGAGTTTCTGTCACTTTATTTTCAGAAATCTCTGCTGAACAATCGCACACCTATTTGTTTTGTTTTGTTTTTTATGATTCTAATATTGACATTTTGTGTAAACCTGATTGACTGTGAAAAATCCATTTGAGAGGGGTGGCTTTGGTATGGTACTGAGCAGAACCTGGAGAATGAAGTTAGTTAACAAAATAAGAAGTTATGTTTCCTAATCTAAAATTGTAAATTCAAAGAAACAAGCTAAATCTCTCATATTTTTTCCTTGTGAAGAACCTATTTTGAAAAATTCCACAGAAGGACAACAGTTAGATAGTGTGCTGGGTGTCTTTCTTCCACCCCTCCAGGCAGGCCCTCCCCTCTCCACTCTGAGACCTGCCCTGGGAGGCACAACCCACAGATCATGTCCATGGGCTCTTGGACTTCTTCACTTCCTGCTAGGTTCTGTCAATGAGGAACTCAAAGGAAATGGGCCCTCTGAGAGTTGTCTGTGGCTAATCAGAATCTCTGCCTCAGGACAGCTTTGGGTTGACTTAATGCTTGACCTAAGGTCACTTCCCTCTTCCCTTCACCCGAACCCAGGATGAGGGTGGTGGTACTGCTTCTGGCCCTCCGTTATTGTGCAACCCCTGGGGGTTCCCTCTCCAGCTGCTACCCCACTCTCATCTTCAGAAATAGTTCCCTTATAAGTTGATTTTCAACAGATTATCTTCACTTGGGTATGCCATCTCTTTCCTGCTAGGATCCTGACTAGATAATGTTATAGTACTCAGTATGGACAGGTAGAAATTCCAGTCTTTTATGGCAAGTCTGCTTTCCAGAGAGCTAAGTAATATGCACAGATACTATTAAAAATATTTAACATACTGCCCCAGCAGGGTCCTGCAGACCCTGCTGAACCAGGCATTATCCCTTAAGTTGTTGGATTATATATAGAAAGGCATACAGAGTCCCCAAGGAGGGGCTGAGGCAGCCAGAGCCAAGCATACTGGGGAGTGTCAGAAGAGAGGCTATCGACCAACCAACGGAAGGGTTTAGTGTTTTAACAGCTGGTGCATTCCAGCTAAATGTTAGCCCAGGTAATATGCCCACCTATCTATTTTCACCTTTAGATTAGCAAATTTCAACACGAAGTCCATTTTTATGTTTATTTAACAGACTCTGAAGGGAGAAATGCAGACAAAAAAAATGAACAGAGAACAGATGTTGCCTTGTACGTATAATGAATGAGCAACAAATTTTGCATTCCCTCACCCCCACCCCAAGTGAACCAAGAAAAGAACCAGTTTTAAGCCTCTGGCAGAATGGGTAACATATCGACAAGCTCAACATATGAACCATATTTCAAAGGCTGCCCAGTGCTACCAGGGATTTTTAGAACTGTGACATTTGCATCAAAGATTGGGTCTGTGCTGAGCATTTTGCATCTCTTATGACAGTCCTTTTAATCCTGGACTGTGGTTTCTGAATTTGTTTGAGCCTATAAAATAAAGCAGTGTTTGATCCTTAGCCACACACAAGAAGTTTCTTGATTCTTTTTAGAGCTGATCCTGTGTAATATAATTGATTATTCCTCCTCTGAAACATAATTATATCACATATTTTTATATTTCCTTCTGCTGCTTCTATGGTGACACCATTTACATATCTCCAGTGATTAGTCATGAAAATGGGCCATATGCTTGTAACACATACTATCTGGGTTTTCAATCCTGTTAGTTTAAGCTGTGGACAATTACATAAATTCCTTTCTTACTCACTGTGCTGCAAATGATGAATAACTAAACTATCTTACTAATGTAGCATCAGGTTCAAGAAAACGAGACACCTAATGATTTTGCCAGAATTTAAAAGGCAATTTTTAGCTACAGATCAATGGTTGGATCTGAAAGAATACCCATCTCAGGAGATAGCATTTCAAATATGTTATTTCTCCTTTGCCCTGATAACAACTGGCAATAACAGCAGAGAACATAACAGAATTAGGGAGAAATCCATTTCATGGAATGTGTGCATGTATGTACAAGGGGCCAAGGGATAGAGGACAGATTAAGCTACAGAAGAAAATATTCTGGTGATCATAAAATGTATATAGTGCTGTAGGCCAGCCCTGTATTTAATATGCATAGTGGTATAACTGATATCTATTATGTAATGCATAAATTAGTCTTCTGTTTAGTCTTTAATACACAAGGCTAAGTGATCAAGGAAATATCCTATCTTGATACAAAGAAATGTTCTTTGAAGTTTATTGGTTAAGTTTCTGTCCTTATGTGACATATGAGGTTTATGAAACACTTCTCCTTATTAAAGAAAAATATTATGCCACAAGCCTTCAATTAAACAACCATCTCAGGAAAAAGGAAGATAAAGAGAAATACAGTTAATTAATCATGCCAACCATTCTTCTCTGAAGATATTAGCCAGGACTTCAGGAATTAATTAGAGTAATATTAATACAACAGAACTATTAAACTATATCCACGGCTTTTACATCTGATAAAACATTCCTAGTAAAGATAGGTTATTTTGTCCAGTTAACTGAGTAAGCAAATTCTCTCAGTGTTTCTACACTTGATCTCAGCCAAAAGGCCGAAAAGTGATTCTTCCAGGGTTTTTAGTACTGTAGACTGTGTCAGGATTCCCAGAGAACCGAGGCAGTTCTGGGGTCATTGTTTGTCTTGCCTGCCAATGTGTTCCACAACCCACTCCACAAAAGATCCCAAGGTGTGGAAACAATAAGTAATCTTCTTCGTTTCTAGTAAAAAGTTAGTTGTTCTGGGAATAAAATGTGCCATTATCCAATCTCCAAGTGGGAAAACTCAATCAAATGCAGTAAAAGTATAATGTACAAGAGGAGGCCATAAAGCTTCATGTCTAATGCTGCTGACCACCCACGGAGACAACTGCAGAATCCTCCACAATTCAGTACCTCAGTCAAGTGAATTTACTTTACTACTAAGGAGCAGAAGCTATACACTTTCCTCTAAATGTGCTGCCATAGAAAATCTGTGACCAGAAAACTCCAACATCATCACTTCAGTGACAGCATCGGCTCCCCCATATGACACCCCTTCTGTTTCAGGCCACCTTTCTAGAATGGCCTTAGCCAGAAATCAGACAGCAACTGTTTTGATCATGTAAAAGTATCAAACCAATTCACTTTCAACTAAAAAGAAAAATACTGTTGATATGACAGTCTCAAAAGTCTAGATACTGACTTTTGAGATGGTCTGAGCCATCTGGAATCTCAGTGGGGACTTACCATTCATAACAACAGAAGATCATGGAGGCACAGAAGACAAAGGGCCGAGGTCTTCTAGTGGGATGGCTAGCCCCCAATGAGATAACTTACATGGCATTTGTGGCAGATAATTCTACTGTCAGAGAGGCTTTTTTGCAAAGAAGTCCACAACTGCTTATTTTGAATTGACAGTTGTTCAAATGAATCAAAAACTTCATCTCTATAACACTTCCTTTGATTCGGACTTTTTGTTTTTCCAAGGAAGTAGAGGAAGTCCAATCCCCGTCTGCCTTATAGCTCTGCATGAAGTGGATGACTACCATGATGTCTTCTTTAAGCCTTCGATCCTCAATCCAGATGGGCAAATGCTATTGGCTGCTTCCATTGGGTTA
This sequence comes from Enhydra lutris kenyoni, assembly GCF_002288905.1. Lineage (NCBI taxonomy): Eukaryota > Metazoa > Chordata > Mammalia > Carnivora > Mustelidae > Enhydra > Enhydra lutris. The sequence continues at coordinate 30,756,090 of NW_019154088.1, read as the reverse complement.
AATATAAGGGATTTAAAAATGAGCCAGTTGCAGTACCACACAGACATATAATTAAACTTCCTTCATTAGGATGATTGTTATACTCGTATTGTAAAGTAACTTAGAAACTGACTTTGAAGGTATTTTTTTTCCTTTTCCCCACAGCAATGTAAGCTTTTTCTCAAACCAGTCTTACATGAAACACAATACTTGAATCAGACTGAGCAGAGTGGCTCTGCCTGAAGTGAAATGGGGGACCAGAGCCTCATCCACGTAGCCTCCCTCTCTACCCTTTGGAGGCTCTAGAAACAGCCTCAGGGAGCCTCTGGGCCCTGAGCAACACAGCATAAACACCAGTGCTCGTGCAGAGAAGCTTTCTTGAAAAGGAGACTGTGCACAGAAAGGGGAAGACTCTGAATGCTGAGCTAAGGAATTTGGACTTTTCCTAAATGAAAAAGCCATTGGAAGCTTTTAGGCTTTTAGCTTTTAGGGGAGTGATATGAGAAGATTAATGCTTTAGAAAGTTATGTGGTGGTGATACGGAGTTTCTACCATGGAATGGAAGAAGAGCTAGAAATTAATAATGAAGTTGTTGTACTAGATGACAAGATGATGAAAGCTCTTTGGAAGGGTATTTTGAAGATAGAACTAATAGAAACTGCCTGCTGGTGGACTAAAGCACAATTCCAAGGTCATGCTAAAATTCCTTGTTTATTCATTCAACTGACAAACATTTACTGAGAACCTACTGTGTTCCCGGCACACTTCAAGATGAGAGATGAACAAAAATAGTTTTGCCTTCAAGATGGTGACAGGCTATTCAGATGAGACAGAAATGTAATTAAGCAGTTAAGGAAAATATGAGTAGAAGGTATTACTGCAGAACTGTATACATGACGACACAAGAGCACAAAGGAGGGAAAGGCAGATATGCAGATCAGCTCCCTCTGCTCTCGTCCACCCTCCTTCTAGCCTGCCTCTCTGCAGAGAGGGATGGGAAAACTAAAGACTATATTTCCCCGTTTCCTTGAAGCTCAATATTCCCACATGTATTTACCCTCTAGAAATACTTAGAATGTGGGTGTAAGTACCCCAAGAGGGAGGCCACCTGTTACTGCTGCCACTCTTTATACTGATAGGCAGTTGTAGTGGTTTTTGATTTTCCAGTGGCAGTGGTACTAGTGTCTAGTTCCCAGCTTCCTGGGTACCATGCTGACCTGGATCATGGCAGAGGCAGCTAAGAATTGTGATGGCCCCTTCCTTATTTTCTGGTGTTCTGATCACAACAGATGTACTAATCCCTTGGTGGGCCAGTTGTGCAATGTTAGCCTGGGAGTCCCTTCTGGAAGCTCAGCCTAGAGTTTGTTCCTCTAGTAATTTTAAGAGCACCTGTTCCCCTCCACTCTGCTTTTTCTTCTTTTTTTCTTTAGTTAGCTGAATAGATCATTAGCTACATGGAATTCCTAATTATGTCATAGAGATATTTAACATAGGCTGGAGGTGGTCAGAGAAGTCTTCCAGGAGAAGATAAAGCCTGGATGAATCTTAAAGGCTGAGTATAATCTGGTCTAATAGAGAACGAGGAAAAGATGTTCCAGACAAAGCCAGGAAGGTAGGGAGAAAAAGATGTGCTCAGGAATTGCATAGCATTAACAAAGGGGAATGCTACGAGGTGAAGACAGAGGGGCAGGGAGAGGTGCATTCATGAGAGCCTTGTGGCAGGCTAAGCAATTCGAGTTTTATCCATAGGAGTTAATGGAAATTGTAAACAACAAAATAATATAAGCAGGTTTGTATGCTAAAAAGACATACCTGTAGAATTGTGAAGTATAGGCTGGCACAGCTAGACAGTAAGGTGAGGAGGCTGCAACTGGAGGGAACTGTAAAAATATTGGCAAGAAATATTGAATATTGAGAGATTAGCTGAGAAACAGTAGGAGTGGAGTGGTGAGGACAGATTTTAGAGGCAGGAAGTACAATCTCTAAGATTTTGTGACCATCTAAATATCAGGGTAATGTGAGCAGAAATGTGTTGTTGAGAGTGACACTCCATATTCCGGTTCTGGCAATACGTGTTGATGGTGCCATTTAAAAAGATATGGAATAATGGGGAGAGTCTGGGTGGCTCAGTCAGTTAAGTGTCTGATTCTTGATTTCGGCTCAGGTCATGATCTCAGGGTTGTGAAACTGAGCCCCAAGTCAGGCTCAGAGCTGGGCATGGAGCCTGCTTAAGATTCTCTCTCTTGGGCGCCTGGGTGGCTCAGTGGGTTAAACTTCTGCCTTCGGCTCAGGTCATGATCTTAGGGTCCTGGGATCGAGTCCCACATTGGGCTCTCTGCTCAGCGGGGAGCCTGCTTCATCCTCTCTCTCTGCCTGCCTCTCTGCCTACTTGTGATCTCTTTCTGTCAAATAAATAAATCTTTAAAAAAAGAAAAAGATTCTCTCTCTCCCTCTCCCTCTGCCCCTCCTCACTGCCCTCGCTGATGCATGCATGCTCTCTCTCCCTCCAAATAAATAAATGAATAGATAAATAAAAATTGAAAGATATGGAATAAGGAAAGGAGAATGTGTTTGGTGGGGAAGATGAAGAGTTCAATTTTGGGCATGATAAATTTAATGACCCTGAAGTACAACTAAGTAAAATTATAAATAGGCCTTGGAATAGATGAGTTTATAAGTCAGAATTCAGTTTAAGAGACCTGTCACATAAGCAGACACTGAAAACGTGGGTACAGTACAGGAGAGTGTGTAGCCTGAAAAGGAGGCAGGGCTGTTGACAGAGTCCTGGAGACAACCACCATTTATAAGAGAGGCATGGGGAAAGATGGTAAAAGATAGTGCTAGGGAGATCAGAGAATGGAAAGAAAATGGTGCCTTGAAAGGCCATGGGGGAGATCTGAAGGAAGAAGGTCCCAGGGTAGACAGTATAATGTGTGAGTACACACGCGTATGTGCACACACACATTGATATTTGCAAGGCCTAAGCAAAAGCACTTTAACGGGAGAGTTGAACAATGCATTTGGCATAGGGGTAAAAACAAGCACCAGAGCAAGGGACAACAACCGTATCAAAGGACATTTTTTTTTCAAGAAACTTTAATGTGCAAGGAAATGAGATATGGTAGCTGCTGGGAGAAGACACAAATGTGAAAGTTTTATGCGCTTTTTTAGATTGGGATGCCTTACAATAACATACAATTATTGACAGCCTGCTGTTTGCCAGGACTGTTCTAAATGTCTTACATGTAGTAATTCATACAACCAGCCTATGAGATAGGCACTGGTGTCCTCCCTATTTTACAGAAGAGGAAACCGAGTAAGAGTGGGTTTAAGTAACTTATCCAGGGCCACGGAGACTGGAAAAAGCAGCACTAGGGTCCATACTTGAGGATTCTGGGGACAGGGCTACCTGCAGAGCCCACTACGTTTGACTGCCCCCGCATCGAGAGGATGAACAGAAGCAGCAGAGAGGAGAGGTTAATATGCAGGTTAAATATGCAGAGAGTGTGGCATTCCCAAGGAGCCCAGACAAGATAGAGAACCCTTGGGTGGGAGATAAGGGTGAGGATGAGCATCGAAGAGGGGTCACAGCTGCAGGGTCTACAAGCAGCTGTTTGCGTGAGACCTCCATCTTTTTCCATCTAGTGGGAGGTAAGAACATGTATTTTGTGCGGGAGAGGACATGGTAAGGAGGGGCCTCAGTATGAGAAGGGAGGAGTTGAGGTAACTACTTGTCAGAGAAGATATGGTAGTGCTGAGGCACACCTAAAGGACTGGCTGTCCACCCTGGGTCCCTTGTTCTGGCCTCATTTTGCTGGTGTGTGACTTTACCGAACAGAACTCCATTTGGAGCAACAGAAACTGGGAGTTTCTGATGCAGAAGGGAAAGGAAAAGGAAAAGAATGACATTACAAATAAAAAAATATCAATTTATTTAACAAATATTAAATAGTCATTACTATGTGCCAGGTACTATTCTAAACATTTCTAAATGTTAACTCATGTAGGAATTATCATTAATAGTAATCGTTTCCATTTGCTGCTCTATTTATGAGCTAAATGTTTTCTTAAATCTCACGCAATCCTCACAACCTCCCTTTTCTCATTTTATAGTCAAGATTCATTCACCCAAGTGGCGGTTAGCAAGTGGTGTAGCCAGGCTTTGAACCTATGTCTGTGTCTCCAAGGCCTCTCCTTCCCACCACTATACTACATCTTCTCGGGATAGAATGAGAAAATGAATCAGCTGTTTAGACTGGATACAGAACATAACGCCAAAGCATAATTGTTTGGCTGAAAATGGAGGCACATAGGGTGGACGTCTCACTGTGTTTCAAGGACAAATAGAAAGAGTATAAATGAAAGGGTAGAAATTTTGGGTCAAAGATTGGTATTCCAGAGTTTGTGATTTCAAAGGTAGAGTGAGAGCCAGAGGTCTAAATTGAAGGTGGTAGGCTAAAGTCCTGGATGAATGCAGGGTCTGGAAATGAGAGCAAGGAGGCACCAGTATGAATCGGGTACCAGGAGGCTCAGGAGAGGAAAGGTTTTTACAAGAGGATGAAGAACCAGTGGGTGGAAGGGACTGTGGAGTGCTAGGGACGTACCTGCCAAGCTGTCTTCAAACACCTCTTTGATATCCCCACTTGTCCCTTCCACATGTAACAAAGGTAAGTGATGAATTCAACACAACTCAGATGAGCTCAGCTTTGCAGAAGGTAGCCACACAGACACAAAATTGTCCTGTACTGGCCTTAGGAAGAGTGAGAATTTGATAAAACCCCATCAAGGGTATATATGTGTTTAATAAATGTTTATTGCACTCCTATTCCATGCCAATAAATTCTACGAAAATTTTTAAAATTCTGCATTTGACAGAAAATAAACAAGTGAAACAAGGTAGATGGTTTTAAGTACTATGGAGAAAGGAGTTAGGAGAGGATGCATATTGTCTTTGGTATATGCCAGTTGGGGAAGGCCTCACTCTAAGGTGACATTTATATAGCCTTGCAGATATCTAACAGAAGAAATGCACATGCAAAGGGTCTAAGGTGGGAACATAACTTGGTGTGTTCAGTGAACACTGAGGAGGCTAGTGTGGCTGCTGCAGAATGAGTGAAGAGGGGAATAGTAGGAGAGGAGGTCAGGGTAAGAGCAGAGAATATGGGTCCTTAGAAAACACTGGAGTTTCTTTTTAGCAGAGGATTAACAAGATCTGACTCATATTTTCAAAGTCTCATTCTCTGTATGTCAAGCAGTTTGTGTATGGTAGGGATTAGGGAGGAAAAATACCATTTAAGAGGCGATTGAAATTAGCCAGGTGAGAGACAACAGAGGGTTGGACCAGGGAGCTAGCAAGGAAGGTAGTGAGAAGTACTTGGACTCCACACATATTCTGGAAGTAGAGATGACAGAATTTGTTGTTGGACTGTGTGACTGGCAGCCTTTGTCATGGCTCCCAATGATTCCTACCTTGCTGTGAGTGTGGGCTAGACCTAGTGACTCACCTCCAGTGAAAAGAATGTGGCTAAGTGATGGTATGTCAGTTGTAAGATTAGGTTACAAAATGTGACTCCTGTCTAGCTGCTCCCCTTCTCTCTCTCTCTGGCTAACTCTGGGAAAGCCAGATGGCACACTGTGATCCTCATTTTGAGAGGTCCACGTGGCATGTGTCTCCAGCTAACAGCTAACAAGTACCTGAGACCTGCCAATAGCCACATGAGTGAGCTTGAGAATGATCCTCCTAGTCAAGCCTTGAAATGACTGTAGCCTTGGCTGACACCTTGACTGTAGCCTTGTAAGAGACTGAGGCTGGTGACAGCTAAACCATGCCCAGATCCCCAACCTATAGAAACTGGAGTATGACAATTTGTTGCACAGTAATAGAGAACTAATATAAGTTGGATATGGGATATAAGAGAAGGAGTACAGATGATGACTCTAAGGGTTTTGGCCTGTGCAGCTGGCATCTGGAGTTGCCATTTACTGAAGGAGGAGGAGGTTGAGAGGGAAGGGAGGAAGCAGGCATTGTTCTGAATATTTAAGATACTTATTCAATGGAGATTATGAACATGCAGTTATATATTCAAGGCTGGAATTTAGAGATCTGGGCTGTTCCAGCCTTTAGCCCATTTTTTTCTATTGCTTTGTCTATCTTTTTCTTATTAATTATAGGAGTTATTTATATAATAGAGATACAGGCCCTTTGTTGGATATATGCATTATAAATATCTTCCACTCTATGGCTTACCTTTTCACTTTCTGAGTCCTGATTTACAGTCTAAATTTTTTTAAAAGATTTTATTTATTTATTTGACAGAGCGAGAGATCACAAGTAGGCAGAGAAGCAGGCTCCCTGCCAAGCAGAGAGCCCAATGCAGGGCTCGATCCGAGGACTCGGGGATCATGACCTGAGCTGAAGGCAGAGGCTTTAACCCACTGAGCTACCCAGGCACCCCACAATCTAAATTTTTAATAGAGCTTGATTTATCCATGTTTCTTTTTATGCTTAGCACATTTTATGTTCTGTTTAAGAAATCTTTTCCTACCCCATGGTTATGAAGATATTTAGAAGTAGAAATCTGAGGACCTTTAGTGTACAGGATAAGATCACCTATGAGTGACTGTAGTAAGAGAAAAAAGCTTGGGTGGCCCAGGGCATGTCAATGCTTAGAAAGCAAAGGGGTGAGAGGAATTGGCAGATGATAGTGAGAAAGAAGGGGTGTCTGGGTGGCTCAGTGGGTTAAAGCCTCTGCCTTCGGCTCAGGTCATGATCCTAAGGTCCTCGGATCAAGCCCCACATCAGGCTCTCTGCTCAGCGGGGAGCCTGCATCCTCCTCTCTCTCTCTCTCTCTCTGCCTACTTGTGATCTCTGTCTGTCAAATAAATAAATAAAATCTTTAAAAAAAAAAGTGAGAAAGAATAAATGGTCAGTGACGTAGGGGAAGACATAGCTGAGACACAGTGGAGTCCCAGAAGTTTCCAGGTGAGGTCATTAACGCTGCCATATACTCCTGGTAAGCAGAAAGGGCAGAGACTCAGGGAAGAGTTGGAATTGGGAGAGTGGAGGCCGCCAGATAAGCACGATTTTAATGAGTGTATGTGTGTATGTTGGGGAAGGACAGCTATAAAGTCTGACTGAAGCAGAATGGAAAAAGAAGAAGTGAAGACAAATAGAGACCAGTCTTCTGAGGAACTTTGCTGCAGAAGAGAAAAGTAGGATGGTAGCTGAAAGGAAATGTACAATCACAGAAGGGATTTTTTTTTTTCCATGAAAGATATTATGGCATATGTAACATTGAAATAGGTGACCAGCTGGTGAGGAAAAAAACCAACTGAGGAAATAAATTGAGGAGGAGGACAGAGGTGGTTTTAGTGCTGGAACCATGTTCCTGAGTTGGTGAGAAGAGACGGGGTCTGGGGCACCAATGGACAGGACACTCATGGATGCAGCAGGCTGGTCAGTGTGGTTGTGGAAGTAGCTGGAAGGCCTTCTCTGGCTGCTTTGGTTTTCTCCGTGAAGTAAGAATCAAGGTTATCAGTCAAAAGAGGAACAGGGAGAAGTCTGCGACTGTAAAGGAATATAACAGAATTGTTGAGTCCAGACTGTGAGCCAGGCCACCTGGGTTCACATCCCAGCTCTCCCATCTAACAACGACTATGTACCTTGGGCAAGTTCCTTAACCTCTCTGTTTCCTCAGTCTCCACGTCTATGAAATGCAGATAACAGTATCTACCTCATAGAGTTGTTATGATGATTAAATGAATTAACACACGTAAAGCAAAGTTTTACTTATATTATAGACAATATTGAGTTTCTGGACCTATTAAGGAATTAACATGGACCATATGAAGTCAGCAAAGTGGAACCACAGGCATTTCCCTGAGATCTGTCTGCCTGTGGGTCAGAAGAAAGAGAGGTTTCAGACAACCTGGTGGGAATGCTCCATTTCTCAGCTCTAGCAGTCCGTTACAATCTTCTAGGGAGATTAACAAAATTATCTATTTTTGGGCCCACCTTCATAGATTCCAATTTGCTGATCTAGGATGGAGCCTATGCTGGTATTTATGAAAAGCTCCATCTGTGAATGTAAGGTGTAGCTAGGGTTGGGAAGTGCTGGTCTCTTAGCTATATACTTGCTGTGGAGATGGGTGATGGGCAAGTGGAGTTATGTCTAATAAACATCCTATTCATCTAATAAATGACGCCCCACCCATCTACAAGGCAACATGCTAGATTTATTCTGGTTCTCTAAATGGTTTCTCCATAAGAGGACGGTGCAGTGATCACACAATCAGAGTTTGTAGTCCAAGTGGTGGTCACCTCACCAAAAATGACTAAAGTGACTTTGTTGTCATATGCAGTGGTGTGACTCTCTCAGGGCACAGACAACACTGTTTCTGGGCTTTGAAACACAAGGCGCTAGCTACAGACCAAGGGAAGTCACTAAGGAGATGCCATCTTCTCAGGCTCATCTGTGGGCACAGCTTCTCAGATTTTTCCCTGAAGATACTTCCAGCTGAAAAAAGTGAGCAGCCAGATCTGCCTACCACATTTCAGAAGTGTGGTGAGAGGGAGAGTAGAGAAGGCTGGTTTAGCTCTCATACCTATGATTTTGATAGAAACACTGGACATAATTTCTCACAGTCTACAGACATGGTTCCTAGTATATAGCCCATTGCCTATATCAAAACCCACTGCTAAATTATAATATCTCTGAAATGCTGATAACAATTATATCTACCTCATAAGGTTATTGGAGGTAGGGTCTGAAATCTATATTCTAATAGGCTTTCTGGAAAAATACTATGCATGACAAAGCAAAGGAATCTAGAGAGTTTTACTTTCCATGAAGAAAACACCTGAACAAGTCAAATAGTAAGGGAGACCTTACAATCTACCGGCTCCTTTTCCACCCCCCAGAGACAATACCTTAAACTCTTAATATTCTTATTTTTATTATTTTGGAGGTTATCCCCACTGGGTAACTTATTAGATAAAATTAAGAAGTATTTCTATTTCTTAAACTAACAAATAAAGTAATTTTTATTGACTCCCTGATATGAAAGAGAAGGATTTTGTTCATACTACCCTATTCCTTTCTCCTCAATGCTATAATTGCTTTTTTAAAAATTTTTCTATTAATGGCCACTGTAACAATAATATTCAACCTCTATTTCTTTTTACATAAAAATTGACATCCATCCTGTCTTGACTCCCCACCCCTCCTACTCCTTTCCTTATATCAGATATATTTAGACTTTTACCAGAATAGATTCTTCAACAGATAGACCTTCCATACATGTATCTGCTTCCCTCTGCCCCTGCTGCCATTTTTGGTCTCACCCCTCATATCTGTCTTCCATAAATCTGTTGCCTCTCAACCCAAAGTTTTCTCCACTGGGCAGATGGCTCCCTCATCCCCTGCCACTGATACTAGGCCTTCACCCTTCCCTGCCTTCTCATCAGGCAATTGACTCTCAACCACTTTCCACCTTCCAGAAATGTGTTGAAGCCTCTTATTCTTCTGTGAACCTCAGTTCCATTCTCTCCCATGGTCTGGGTTTATTCCTTCTGGTACTTCTATATTTTCCTTTTGGTTGATCTGGGGAGTAATAGAAGGCAAATGTGTGCACCTAGTCCACCTCCATGAAACAGATGTCCTAGAACTCACTTTATAGAACAATGGACTGTATGCTCATGGTCATTGTGCATCTCAGTTCCTATTCCCTCTTAATTATGTTTGTTCTGCTTTTTCTTATTTGAAGACTATTCTTGAGAGAATGTGTGTCAAGCAATTTTTCTTTCCTTTTTCATCGGTTTATAACATGCTATTTTTCTTGTATTACACTCTTTTAAAATCTACCTTATTGCCATTGAAAGCATTTCTTCATAGCCCTCAGCTTGTTCCATCTATAATTCCTGGATGTTTATCCCACTCCTGGGTATTTAGCTTTCGCCATACTTCAACCTCTCCTTTCATTTTGAATCTAACTTTTAAAAAAACAAAGTAAAACCTCCTTTTCAAAAGTAAGTAAAAATACAAGAGTGAATATCTCATTTCCAAAGACAGCAACTCTGCTGCTCTATAAGTCAGTGCTTAAGGGAGTCAGGTTTTAAACCATTAGTCCTCTGTGGTGTGAATGTATCTAGCTCCCCTGTTACCATGTTAGCTTTGGAATGGGGTTGACCATATTCAAATCCTGCCACTTACTTGGGTGTGTGATCTCCAGTAAGTTACCCCAGTGGGCAGAAGCTAGTGAACCATTCTCCAAATCCTTCCCCCTTTCCTCCTGGAGATTATGATCCAGGCTCTATCTCTTAGTCTCCTTTCCAGTTAAGAGTAACCATGACATTGAGTTCTGGTCACTGGAACACGGGTGGAAATTCTGGCCCACAAAAAACGCAGAGTCCTCCATTATCTCAATCACCCTGGCTGCTGGCCTGATTCGAAAGTCCAGGGCAACCCTGGAAGACAACAGGGCCTCCCTCTGTGCCTGGAGGAGAAATTCCACCCCACCCTCCACTGGTGCTGCCAATGGGATGTTACATGATTAAGAAATAACCTTGTGTGATTAAGCAACCAGCTTCCCTTTTGTTAATCCAATGAGATTTCAGGTTTATGTTACAGCAGTTTGCTTTACCCTAAATATATACCTGTACTTAAGTTACGTTATACTTAACTTCTTAACTTCTCTAAACTTCACTTGCCTCTTCAGGATCATTCTAGCACCTACCTTCCATTGTGCTGTTAAGAGGATTAGAAGAGAAGCAATGAATGCAAACTACACTAATGCACAGTGCCTGGCAAAAAGCAAGTACACAAAAAAAGATTCATTCCTATTATTCTGTGAAGGCTGTTATTAATTACTGCTATTATGTCTGATGTAATAGAAGGCTCTCTCACACACATTAAAATGCCCATTCCTTGCTACCTGAAATTCCACCACTCCTTTCTGTAAATGTGTCCTCTCTTTTAAAAAGTAACTTTGCCACCTTTAATTATAAAATAAACATGTTTATATATTTAATGCAAAAACAGTATAAATAATATAGAACTTCTAAAGAACAACTATTGATCATCTAGAATCCTGTCATCCAGAGATAATCACCACTACCATTTTGCATATGCCTTCCCAATTCTTCATCTATTAATACAGGTATGCACACATGTAATACACATACATATTTATAATCCAAATAGGGATAATACTAAACACATAGTTGCTTTTTCCACCTAACATTTTATCTTGTACAATCCCTTATGTGTTCAAATAGCCTGAAAAGATGATGTCCCTTTGATGGATACTTTTTTTTTTTTTAAAGATTTCATTTATTTATTTATTTGACAAAGAGAGACAGTGAGAGAGGGAACACAAGCCAGGGGAGAGGAAGAGAGAGAAGCAGGCTTCCTGCTGAGCAAGGAGCCCATTGCGAACTTGATCCCAGGACCCTGGGATTATGACCTGAGCCAAAGGCAGATGCTCAACCAACTGAGCTACCTCACGGGTGCTTATTGGTGTATAAAAAGTTGTTTAACTATTGTATGGGTCTATCACACTTTATTTTTCCATTCCTTTCATGTAGCATATCTCTGTTGCCTCTATCAGAATAACCTATGTGGAATAAACCCCCTTGTATATAAAATCTTTGCCTCTGATTAATTATTTGCCATTTCTGCTTTTATTTTCCTTTATTTGGACCTTTAGAAATAATATTTGACCCCCCAAAATGATAGAATAACTGATACTTATTTCATTGTGATTTATGTTTTATCTTTCCTACTTTTTTCCCTGTGGTTTTTAAAAGCAAAAATTCCCTGGAAAAGGCTGCAGATCTTTCCCTGAAGGTCTCATACTAATAGTTTATCAGATTGTTTTATTTGCAGAAAGGACAGAGGAGCTGTATCTAAACTGTGAAAGTTCTAGGTAGAAAGAGTTGTGAGAGATAGGAAGTGAAAGATTCAAGATAAAATCTCTGCCTATCTCACAATTTACATGTGAAGGGACATCTCCTCTTCTGTCATTCCAACCTTCAGTGAGTGAGCTACCATAGTTTCTCCTTTGTGCTCAGCTAGATGCAAAAAGAACTTGAAGCATTAACAAGCAAGGATCTTGCTTAATTGAGTTTTTGCTGAGTATATAGATAACATTAACAATAAGAGTAAACAATACCATCAATGAAGCATAATCCTTGCAGGACCTCCTGTTTACAGAATGGCTTGGGCCAGGGTCTATAGATAAATTAATAATGATTCCAGCTTCCTCTGTCTCTGGCAGCTAAATCAATGCCCACTCTTCAGATCAAGGAGACGCAGTATTTCTCCACTACATGTATCTTGGCAAAATGGTTGAAAATACATAGGAAGATAGTTTGCATCCTTCTTGGAAGGTCTCACCGATTGCAATTTTATATTCCCACAGCTGGAATGAACCACATGAGTCCACAACTGGTTTGGCAGGTGCAGCAGAGTTGTTAACTAAGGTAAATGCTCTCCTATCTCATTTGCATTTATCTATCCTCTTGGGTGAAGGTCTAGTCACAGATATTTATTGAAATTACTACGTAGCTCTGCTTTCCCCTCAGGCTTCTATCAAAGTGTAACATTAAAATGACGGACACACATCTGCCTTTCTAACTGTCCTCACACAAAGAATGGTCATTTGCAATAATATCCTCTTGAAATAAAAAGGGCAACAGTATGAGGTACAATCAGGGTCCCATCAGGAGACAGATGGCACACTTATATTAGAATAATTCATGGAGGATTTAAGGAAAGGACTATTTATAAATAATTTATTTATATTTATTTATAAATAAATAAAGGTGTGGGCAGGGTGTAGGGAAACCAGAAGTGATAGAATGATACACCCAAGTCTAGTAAACAGTGGGGTAGTGAGCAACCCTAGGCCCGACAGGCCAGTTACCAGACCCAGAAAGAATAGAATCATTTGGAAATGTCTGTGTTAACTTACTTCTGATAGAGGGATGCAGCCGGCCCTGGGTGATCCTGTGGGGAAGGAGTCCAAGAAATAAACACCTGGACCTCACTCTCCTCAACCTCTTGATTTCCCACTGGAATTTGCATTGGTAGAACCCAACCAGAAGCCCAATTATGTAACAGCCCATACAAATCAGTCTTCCAGGGTAGTGACTGGAAGAGAAGAGGGAAGGTGAAGAATATGTGGAGACACATGAGAGATACCTGGCAAAGGGGGAAGGACTAAGAGTTTGGCTTGCATATACCATTATGAGGCACCTATTAGACATCAAGAGGTGGTGTCAGGTAGGCAGCTGCCTCTGTGACTGTGGTTCAGGCCAAGGCCTGAGCTGGAAACAGACACCTAAAAAGCACATAGATGCTTTTTAAAGCAGTAAGACTAATGGTGGTCATGAAGGGTTGTGAGGAGACACAAGGACTATGAGCAGGATCTAAGTCTCTTCGAGTGAAGAGGGTGGACAGAAAGGAAAGCTCAAGAGTGATAGAAACTGGAGGGCAGGTGAGCAAAGAGTAGCATGGAAGGCAGGGAGGGACCAAGTGCCAGAGTCACAGGCAGCCCATGAGTCAATTTGGAGGAAATGTGGGCCCTGGCTGGCATTACTAGGGACCTCTCTGTGTTGCAGTGCGGCCTAAGGGACCAGAGCCTGACTGCAGAGCATGTGGGAGAGAACGGGAGCAGGAGAGTGGAGACTGTGAGTGTGAGCAACTCTTGTGAGGAGTTTCTGCTGCAAAGAAGGGAAAGAAATGGGAGAGAGCACTCAGCAGAGGCAAGAAAAGGTCAATTATTATTATTTTTTAAATTAACATATAATGTATTATTTTCCCCAGGGGTACAGGTTTGTGATTCGTCAGTCTTACACAATTCACAGCACTCACCAGAGCACATACCCTCCCCAATGTCCATAAGCCAGACATCCTATCCCTCCCCCCTCATCCCCCAGCAACCCTGAGTTTGTTTCCTGAGATTGAGAATCTCTTACGGTTTTTCTCCCTCCCCAGTCCCATCTTGTTTCATTTTTCCCTCCTACCCCCCTATGACCCCCCCCTCAAATTCCTCATGTCAGAGAGATCATATGATAATTGTCTTTCTCTGATTGACTTACTTCGCTTAGCATAATACCCTCTAGTTCCATCCACCACATTGCAAATGGCAGGATTTCATGTTCTTTTGATGGCTGCATATCCATTCATCTGTTGATGGATGGATAAAGAAAATACAAAGGTCGATTATTTTTAAGAAAGGAGAAACAGGAAACCTGGGTGGCTCAGTCAATTAAGCGTCTGCCTTTGGCTCAGGTCATGATCTCAGGGTCCTGGGGTCAAGCCCCATATCGGGTTCCTTGATCAGCAAGGACCCTGCTTCTTCCTCTGCCCCTCCCCCTCCTCATGCTCTTTTTCTCATTCTCCCTCTCAAATAAGTAAGTCTTTAAAAAATTAAAAATTTAAAAATTAAAAAAAAAAAAAACAAAGAAGAAATAACATTAGGTTTTTATGCTGATGGGACTAACCCAGGAGAAAGAACAAAAATGATGGCAGAGGGGTGAGAGGAGCCACTGTCACCACCACAGCCACAGGGAGCACACTGGCCCCTCTGTTAGGGAGCAGTTGCCACTCAGTGCCAGCCACTAGTAGCTAGGTCCCTGGTTTCTCAAGAGAAGCCAGACACTGACCTTTTTTTCTTCTTTTTTAAAACATGAAGTCTCCTGATATTTAAATGTTTGCAACTAATTAAAAGCATTTTTTAAAATTCTCTGAAGTCCAAACCAAACTCATCTGCAGGCTGCCAGTTGATGACTTCTCCTATATGGCAAAGTTGTGTGCCTTCCATGGCGGCCTCCTGTTTGAGGGATGTCAGAAGGACAGTGGCAGTTTGAGTTCTAAAGTCTTTGAACTTGCAAGTGTCCCCACGTTGGTGCTTGAGCGGGGCGGTTAATGATACAGTCATTGTCTCCTTTGTAAAGGGCAGAGGAACTGAGGTTGCCAGAGCTGGCTGCATATCCTATACTTAAGTCCTCACAGTTAATGCTTAGGCTTCACATATGCCCTTTACCTCCTCCCATCTCCTTCTTACTAAGGAAACTTACTATTGCCTGCAGGCCAATGCAAATAAAGGTCACCAAGAGACACTTTGCAGCCAAACACTGAATGCTGGCAAGGTGGAAGGGCTGATTATTTGTAGGTTCCTGGCTAATAAAAGAAATGCCAATCAAACAGGGCCTTCCTCCTGGTCAGAAACTCAGAAAGAGCCTAAGCTGTCAGATAGCCCCAAGCAGGATAGTGCTTGGCTGTCCAAGGATATCCAGCACCTGCATGGAAAAACTGCAGAGCCTGGTGAGTTGACAGTCCCTCACTGACCCACAGAGGGCACAGGGACGGCCAGGCAGGGAGAAGGGAGAACCAACTTTGGCCATATACTGCCTCCTCCAGAAGCCACAGTGAGGAGGAAAACCACCTCAGGTGGGTTTCTGCATTTTTATACACACAGAACTGGTCTGTATAACAGGGTTAAAATCCTACACCTCTACAAGCATCAAAAACATTTCTGAGGTCATAGCACTGATTTCCCCTAGCAGTGCCTGCCTCTGCCTGGAAGTGGATTATCAGTCCTAGAAAAACTGTATCTGGGGTGATTTCCTCTTATTTAAGAAAGAATCACTAAAACTCCAGTTGGGACAGAAATAGCTTTCATCTTTGAAACATTCTGCTGTCACTGACCTTTCGATTCAGTCTGCGGAGGGCAAGTTGCAAAAATGTTCCAAGTAACCGGTCACACTGTTAAGCTTTAAGCATACCTGTTTTCCCCCTCTATCCTGCTAAAACTTGCCCAGTGAGGGCAAAGAAGGGTACATAGGGTTTGAGTAGGCTGAGGAGAAGAGACAGAAGAGAGAGAGTTCTCCATCAAAAATGTTTTAATGTCTTTATCAGGGAGGCTAAAATCTCCCTGCTCTAGGTGAAAAAGAAACTGGGGGAACATTTATCAAGGGTTCCTTGGTAGAGGAAATTCTGGGAAACTGAGAGTATGGCAAGTACAGTTTTTCAATCTCTCCAAATTCCCACATAAAAATCGAGTAAGATAGGGGAGCCTCTGTGGCTCATTCGGTTACACCCGACTCTTGATTTCAGCTCAGGTCACAATCTCAGGGTCATGGGATTTAGCTCCATGCTTGGCAGGGCATCTGCTTAAGATTCCTCCTTCTCTCTCTCTCTCTCTCTCCTCCCCTGCCCCTCCCCCATCCACTCTCAAATAAATCAATAATTTTTTTTAAAAAATGAGTAAGATAGCAAAACCAAAAACCTGTGGACAACAGTTACAACAAAGCAAGTTATCCCCATGAATCCCAAAATATAACCCTCACAAGACCTGCATGGTAGCTTGTCTGTGTAGGAAGAAGCAAGCAAGCAATGGGACTTCTCGCTTATGGACTGAGAAGAGAAAAACCACACTGTAGTGAGATATCACTGGAAAATATGGAGGGCCAATTGGAGAACAGAAGCTGAAATTGGGCGGCTGAGCTCTTGCCAAAAGCAAGTGAATGCAAAGGGCGCTCAGTAAGAGGGACTGAAGGGGCTCCCTTCTAGGATGGGACCCTGACTGCAAAGAAACTGATGGGAGTGCAATCCGGGCAGAATAGGGACACAGAGACAAAGGGAATAGAAAGTTCAGACCAAAGTGGAGGAGGAAAACAGAGCCAAGAGAGTTGAGAAAGAAAGCTGCTATGTATTTGAACACAACACTAAAATAACTAGATGGGGGCTCTGTGAAGTAAGAAATGTTTCATGAAACCCCTGCCTCATTCTAAAGTCCAGAAAACTTAATTTCACTATGAAATGTGCTACAGAATAGTATCAAAGCAGTTGCCATACAAAGTTATTATAAGGAAAAAGAAAATAAGGAACTGAACAGCATCCAACAGGCAAAGAAAGCATGCCACAACACAGAACAAAACTGTAATCTAATACTTCGCAATGAGTTCAAAGACATTAAGAAAATGATAGAAGATTTGGAAAAAAAATCAAAATTAGAAAAAATTTGGAAATGAGTTGGCAAATACAAATTAGAAATAAAAAATCACTGCAGGAATGAAGAGTAAGCATGAAGGAAAGTAACAACGAATATACACAACAGATAATACCTTAAGAGAAACTAAATGTGCAAAAGAGAAAACTCTTAATAATCAAAAAGTAATGAAGAAAGAAATTTTTTAAAAGATTTAGGAGAAACTGAGTAATGTTAAAGATAAGCAAAGGAACTTGAATGTATTGATAAGAGTCCCTGTAGAAGAAAAGCCAAAGGGAATAGAACAAATACTAAAAACTATAACTCAAGAAAAACTTTTCTAAAACTACATGTATATATAAAACTATATATATGAAACTTTTCTAAAACTATATATATGAAACTATATATATGAAACTAAATGCTGAAAAAAAAATACTATGAATATCAACCCAGAATGACCACTACCAAGCCATACTGGGAAGAGACAGGAAGGGAAAATTGCTTGGGCATGTAGAAAAAGAACAAGTGAATTATAAGGGAAGGAAAATTAAATTGCCATTAGTATTTTAAAACAGCAGTGTTTTTTCCCAGAAGGACATGTTGTAACATAGTTAAGGTACTCAAAGAAAGAATAAGCCAAGGATTTAATATCCAGTAAAACTTGTTTTCAAGTACAAAGGCAAAGACAAACTTATTAACATACACAGATGCAGGGAATACTATTCCTAAGAACCTTTCCTGAGGAATGGGCTTCAGAAAACCCTTCCTGAGGAATGGGTTTCAGACAAGATGACTAGGGCAACATTGACATAGGATACTTTGCCTGTGGGCCAAAGATGACATAAGGGTTAAGAAACTATTTGTCTAAACAATTAGATAAAATATAACTATTAATAACTGGGGGAAAGAGCAAATGCAAAATACATGCACATATGTGTATATGTCTACACACAGTTATCATTTTCAATCTCTGTCCATCTTAAGAAACAGAAGACTGATCCAGTGTGAGCATCCCTAACACCACATATGATTTTAAAATATAAATTCTCACTAATAAAACCTTATTAGAGAAATGGTAGATTCCAGGCATGACACAGAAGTATACAGGACAAGCCAGAACATCTTGTCATACCAGAAAGCAAAGAAGCTATTGATGACTACTTAGGTCATGTTAAAAGGATTCAAAAGAGTCGCCTTGAAGAGGCTTCCACTGAGCAAATATGTGATCATTTGAGCTTCAGTAATAATAAATGTAATGTATTCAAACCTATAAGTATATCAAAATCTATAAGTTTTTTTTTTAAGATTTTATTTATTGATTTGGCAGAGAGAAAGAGCACAAGCAGGGAGAGCAGCAGGGAGAGGGAGAGGCGGAAGCAGGCTTCCCATTGAGCAGAGAGCCCAATGTGGGGCTCAATCCCAGGACCTTGACTGAGATCATGACCTGAGCTGAAGGCAGATACTTAACCGACGGAGCCACCCTGGTGCCCTAAATCCATGAGTTCTTAAATAATTTTGTAAAAAAGGTATTAGTTGTTGGGTTGGCGGTTCCGGGAATGCAGGAAGAACAATAGAAATGACCACTGGGCCGCCATCTTCGAGTCCCCTCCCCCCACTTCCTTAACCCTAGACTCTCCGGCCAAAAGGGTGTACGCCCAGGTCATGTCTCCATAGGTAACCCGATACCTATGCAGGAAACAGGAGTATCAGGAGCCCTCACCCCATACCTTCCGATCACCAAATATGTATGTGAGCCCATGCCCCACCTTGGCCCGATAAAAGACCCCCTGCCAACTCCCTCCCAGTGCGACTTCCCCCACTCCCCTTTCCGGAGTGGAGGAACCTCGCCTGAGGGTGCCCACCTCCTCCCGGTGCGACTTTCCTGGCTCCCCTTCTCCCGAGCCCTGAAACTTCGCCAGAGATGCCTTTAATAAATCTTGCCTTGCACCCACCTTGCCTGGTGTTGTGTTTACCTCGTCTGCAAAACTTTACATTAGTCATCTCTGAAGTACTGGTTCCTGAGAATTAGCAAATAAAGGGAAAGAATCAAGCATTTATCCTTCTCTCCCTATATGAGCTATACCACTGATAAATCAAAAGTAAATGAAGTATCTCTTTATAAATATATTCCAACTAATAAATGGGAAAGAAACTGTAGAATAAGAATAGCCTCATTTTGCTATTCTAATGAGTTAAAAGATGTAGCTATTAAGCATCAAAGTTGTTCCTATCCTAAAAAGAGAGGCAACCTGATACCATGTGCCTCCTATGATCTTGCCAAACACTACATAGAAACTTGCCAAAGGGAGAAAAATATGAGTCTGATCCACTGTCTGCACCCAGTTGCCAGTTTTTAAGAAATAAGAGGACAGGGCAACATGTTGTACTGCACCAAGAGGCTGCAATCAGCCAAATCCAGACTTGGAGGAACTCTAAAGCCAAACGGCCTGGAGTCTTCCACATAAATTTAGAGGCAAAGAAAGTGATGGAAATGGATAAAAGAAACTTAAAGATATATCAAATTATAAAAATGAGCAAGACTAGGGGCACCTGGGTGGCTCAGTAGTTAAGCATCTGCCTTCGGCTCAGGTCATGATACCAGGGTCCTGGGCTTGAGCCCTACCTACATTGCGATCCCTGCTCAGTGGAAAGCCTGCTTCTCCCTCTCCCACTCCCCCTGCTTGTGTTCCCTCCCTCGCTGTCTCTCTGACAAATAAATAAAATCTTTTTTAAAAATGAGCAAGACTATACAGGGCTAAGAATACACATATGCAGAATAACACTATAACAATGAAGCAAAGTGATTACAATAAAAAGTCAGGATATGGTTACTTTTCTGGGGAAGTTGGAACTTCTGGGTGGGTATTCTGTCTGGGTTCTCCAGGAAACCAACAGGATATATATAGATATAAGAGGATTTTTATTACAAGAATTACCTCACTTGACTGTGGAGGCCAAGAAGTCTCATCATCTTTCATGTGCAAACTGAAGAACCAGGAAAGAATGGTATAATCTAGTCCAAGTCTGAAGGCCTAGAAATCCCTAGTCTGATTCAACTATTAATCTCTTCCAGAGGCACCCTTACAAACGTAGCCAGGAATAATGTTTTACCAGCTATGGGGACAGTCCTTAGCCCAGTCAAATTGACATGTCAAATTAGCCATCGTGGTAGCTGACAAAGTTCTATTTCTTGACTTGGCAATTTCAAGAATGTTCACTCAGAATAACTGATTGCCAATATAATTGTTTTGTACCATCTTCTGTATCTGTGTTTTATTTTATAACAATAATATTATATTGTCACAATAATAGCCCATTTGAAAGGACTCTACATTCTCCGTAGGTGGGAGAAGAGTCTGCTGTAAGGAGAAGAGATGGGATCAATTCCCCAACAGAAAATGTTGTCTAACCAGGAAGCAAGATGGCCCTTCCCAGGATGCTGATGAGCCACCAGCACTTCTTTGTTTTTCCTCACCCTGTGGGGAAGATCACTCAGCCTTCCCAACAGAACTCTCAATTAATACATTGAATCATTGTTATTTTTATGGCAGGAGATATGCAAAAAGTACTTTAACTCAGGTCAAAGAAGCTCAAATTAATTTCACAGACACCTTTTAAATGGATTGCAAGCACTGTCAAATCCTATTTCATCTAGATAGGTTCAATTCACCTGGGTGTAGTTTGCTATGGTTATCTTGTTGGGTCCCCAATGTTGGGTCCCCCAATAATGGGTCCGTGATTAAAGGAGCAAGACTGATACAAAGCGAAGGTCAAGCAAAGCTTTATTTCACGCCAAGCATTGAGAATCAAACCGACCGGCTGGGGCCATGCCTCTTACAGAGAGCTCGACCCCTCCCTGCCTCACAGACTAACTTTTATAGAGCAAAGGCCATGTGGTTGAGCCTGGCCACACACAGGTGGCCAATGAGATTGCAACACACAGAGAAAGCTGCACAGTCATGCTAGGTCACACACGGGTGCCAATTGAACTACAATTCACCCCATAGTAGACACCTGAACCAGCCTATCACCTTGGTGAGAATTGGCACCCAAAAGGCTGGGCCCACACTCCTTGGTAGCTAGGGAGACAGTATGCACTCTTTACCGATTGGATGTCTCCACCTGACCCGACTCATCCCTGCATTCGGGCGGTTATCTCTACCTGACCTGACCCACCCTTGTATTTGGGCTTTGCCACCTGGGACTGGTTTCCCGGAACTGCTCCTAAATAAGTTCCCCTGGGCCAGGGATGGGGGGTGGTGGTGGTGGTGGGAGGCAGGGTCAGTTTATGTTTTACTGCATAAACAACAAAATGGCTATTCAGCCGAGGTGGGGCCACTCTGGCTAAATAGGCCCTTACAATCTAATTCTTGATGGTTGAATGGCTTTTAAAAATTGGTAAAACAGAAACATTTTATCCAATTAAAAATTTTTTCCCATCACAATAAACTTATTAGTCACTAGAATAAATTACTAAAAGAAGTTCTGCTATCTTCTTCCCATGAGACCCTAAAAAGTCATCTATTCAGAATCCCCTAGGTGTGGGTGCATATGGATACAGGTCCAACAGATGCCCACAGGTGTCTCCTAAGAAGACTGTAATTGCCCGGGTGCGCTGGACATCATAAGAAAGTGGAAGAGCTCTGTGGTTGAAGCCACAGACATGTATCAAAAAGATTTAAATTCACATCCTGGCTTTTGTCCTGTGACACTGAGCAAATCAATTAACCTCTCCAAATATTCATTTCCTTTACTTGTAGAATGAGAGTAGTAATCACAACTATTTCATTAAGTTGTTCCGAGAATTGAACATAATGACAGATGTCAAGGGCAAGATCCCTATCACTCCACAAAAGCTCACTACGTGGGAGCTATTATTATTAACATTATCATCATCATCACCAGAGGGAGGGTCTTTTGAGAAACAAAATACTTCAGACCAGTGACTTCTCAAAGAGTAGTCCCCAAAGCAGCAGGCTGTGTATCCCCTGGGGACTTCCTAGAAATGCAAATCCCTGCAACTGCTCCCATCTCAAACCCCAGACCTACTGAATCAAAACCTCTGGTTCAGAGCCCAGTAATCTCTGTTTTAATAAGCCCTCCAGCAATTCCAGGCACGCTAAAGTTGGAAAACCATGATCTAGTGCCATCATTTGTTGAAGCTTCTTGCATACTTTCACCACCAAAAAGCTTTAATTTTTCAGGAAGGCTGCTAAATTTTTGTTTTTTTAATTGACTGAGAACAATTCACTTGAAATCTAGCCTTGCTTGTATTCTATCAGCCAGTGGCGCCAAAGGGAGAATCCAGGTCTAAAGCCCCACTAGCCTTTAAGGACACTGAAGGCAAGACTGTGACTTGTCAGCTCTGTGTTCTCCAGCATCTCACATTGTCTGACAAGTTGTAAATACTCAATAAATATTCATTGTCTGAACAATAAATGACGAGTTAGGAGAAAGGCTGGAGATGATTACAGCATTCAACCAGCAGATAAATTTCCATCTCAGGTCATCTAACTTAGGATTTTGTTTAAAAATGCTTGCTTTCTATAAAACTCAGGAGACATTAATTTGTTTGACTTAGCAACTTAAACATGTCTTGTAAAAATGTATGACTTCCAACTGAAATTGGGAAAAAAAAAAAGGATTAACAGTGATTTTAAAGCCTCAAATAACTGAATTCCCAATAAAAGTGAATTTGGGGCAGTACTCAGTTTGCTAGTGGGTTAAAGAGGCAACCAAAAGAAAACAAATGGACGGAAAGGATTTTAGTTGTCATTTTAAATGCAATTCTGAGGCTACATCCTGGAAATAAAGAGAGGGGACTTGCTTTCTCATTCTATATATGGATAAATATTATAGTAGAAGCAGAAATGATTGTTTATAGCCTGAAGCATGACAAAATCCAGATTAATCAAAGGAAGGTAAATAGACTCTACTGAATATAATTTATTAAGGCAGGGAATTGTAAAAATTTTGTTTTAGGAAGGTTTTTAATAATTCTGTATTTCAGTTAATCTGCATATCTCATTAGACACACATCTGTTAATTAAAGTTTAACATATTTAGAAAGCAGCAGTCGTGTTGTCAAGGTGAAGCACCACACCTTCATATAGAAAAATATCTTTTCCTTTAGGAATTCGTACATAATACTCACAACCACAATTTCAGGAGGCATAGGAAAATTAAATGCAGTCTGGCACTCAACCACACCTACAGACTGAATAGAAAAATATTAAAGTAATTTAAAAAAAGTGTCAAACGCAGTAATACCAGGTTCATCCATATTTGTTTCTTGTATTTGACCATCTATCAGTGTGAATAGACCTCAGTAAAAATGAACGGTTTTATCAATATTCTCAGCAAAACATATTTGGTTTCATCAGTGTAAGATCTACTGCTACCAACCTTGAAAGACTGGTCTCCTGGCCCCGGTAAGCCACCTTTCCTGGAGATTTGAGGCAGAGAATGAATGAAAAACATATATTATTTGGAACAGCTCTGTACATTAAAGAAGAAGAAAAGTGAGTGACTGACAGCAATTTCTTGGTGGTACTTGATGAAATAATGCAAAGTTAGCTTATGAATTAAGAGAGACATGGGATCTATCTATTTTTACTTTTGGTTTAGGAGTAATGGGAGACCCTCAGGCACTGAAGGAGCACCATGCATTGACTCGTTAAATAGGTTGAGGAAGATAAGGTATATCCCAAAGAGTTAAACTTACTCTCAGGGAGAATTTACTGACTCATTCATTTGTCCATTCATTCATTCATTCATCCGTTCCTCCGTAATTCTGTACTGGGTGCACCTTTAGATGTGCTTCAGTATTTAAGAAGTAGAACAACCAACCTGTCCATTTTTCTGTATGTTCTATTGATACCTTTTTTGGTGATTGTAAACTCTTCAAGGACTTCATTCTGGTAAGACATTTAGACGACTTGTCTTCACTCTCCAATCTTTCTGAAATTAATAAAAATTGTTTTTTGAATGTTCCTTTTTAAAATTTTTACAATGTTTTCTCCCTTCATTTTTCTACTAACATGATTATTTAGACCCTATACCAGCATTGTTTACAATTGTGTGATGACTAGGGGGGGAAAAAATCACAATACCTTTATTTTAAAGAGTCAGATGTCTGCTGATTTTTTTGTACAATTAAGGAAAATATAAATTCCTAATGCTGGAATTAAGGAATCTGGGAGTTGAAGGATGCAAGGATATCTAAGAAAGAACAAAGTGCTTCAACTTCCATTGGCATATGACTCTCAAAGCTCTGTCTGCATCCCAGCCTCCATTCTGAGCTTCAGGCCAGACCCAAAACTGCCTTTCTGACACTAACCCTCTGATGGTATAGAGGTCTACAAGACTTATTTCAAAGGCTCAGCATTCAAGTGCTCACGTGCACACACACACACACACAGCCCCTTGGCATTTGCCATCATGAACACAAAATAGCCTTTTAAGAGTGGGTCTTTATGTGGGAACAAGCCAGGTTCTCAGTCTAGATATAGACTCAAGAGCTGTCTCAGTACGTGTTTTCTTTCATGCCTGTTTCTAATGCCAACCAATGCTGCAAATACCAGCTGATGATTCCAGACCCTCCCAAATGCCTGCAGTACAAATTAGGACTGTCTTCACCACCTTCCCTGCCTTGATGGCAATTATATGACCTGCTCAGATGACTGATGGATAAACAAACGGAGGACTTTTTGAGGAGCCTTATTTAATAATTCTGCAGAGACTACACACTTGACCCAAACAATAAAACTAGTGGTAGGTAACTTTAGAGTTACTCCCTATAAGCTCACCAGGGTCTGGGATGAACTTCAGACAATCAACAGTTAGGCAAAGATGGCAAAAGATTACAGTACAGAGACTGACAGATTGCTGATGCTGCTGTGGGCTGGGACCTATCTTTGATGTGTGCAAGGTATTCCTGCTATAACAAGGGTCTTTTCAATTACACATAATAAATCCTCTCTTGTTTAAACAACTAGGGGATCAACATTGTTCCTTTGGTTTTAGCAAACTGTACAATGAAAAATGAACTCACATGGCCAGGAGGGAGGGAATAAGTCAGGCCTAATAAAAACACTTTAAGAGGTCATAGTGGTTATACATGTTCCACAGGTACCTGGGACTTACTATGACCAAAATCATTTATCATCTTCCTTTTAAAACTCCCTGCTCCTCTTCCTATTGCCGTGTCTCCATGACTGGTACCATCTATCCAACCACATCCAGATACCATGTTCTACCATTTCTAAATCCTATTAGGATCCACCACCCCTCGTTGTTGTCAGTGAGAGGAGTTGAAAGCAGACATTTAGTAGGTGAGGGAAGTTGAAAGATGGAATGGACTACTATGGAGGAGGCAGGTGAAATCAGAAGGCAGGTGGTCATGACCTTCAAAGAGTCCTAGGTAGGGGGTTAGAGGCACAATCACCCTGGATGAATTCTAAAGACAAAGTGTATATACTTGTTGGCCCCTTACCTGCTACCAACATTCTCATATGTGGGCAGGCCAAGATCATTCAGATGGTTCAGACAGGGAGGAAGAGCAGCAAGCTGAGGTGGTTCATGTTTAAACCCCACAGTTTTCACTGCATAGTAATAGGTAAGTTCATCTGCTGAGAGAGAGAGAGATTGGGATGTATAAAGGAGTCTCTCTAACTGTAGAGGTCTGAAAGAGTCTCTGTGGGAATGGAGAGGGAATTGGCCAGGGATATAGACACAAGCAACCCTGAGGACCTCACTGAAGCTGGAGAACACTAACTTGTAGTGCCGTTATACCCAAGTGTGTGGATTTCTTCAGTGTTGCTGAACAGTTTCAGGAGTAGAAGCAGATTGTAGGAGTGATACAAACTTTGCCGTTAATAAAGCAGGTGTGATAGTTACACAACAAGGTAAGGAGGTAAGGGAGAAGCCAATTGATCCATTCATGTTTAGAGAAGACAGGTAGGTGTGATGTTTGCTTTTATGTTTTAACTTGATTGGGCCACCAAGATATTTAGATAAACATCATATTGGATGTTTCTGTGGGAAGGTTTTTAGATGATATTAACGTTTAAATAAATGGACTTGGATTTGTTTTGTTTCTTAAAATTCCACATATGTGTAAAATCATATGGTATTTGCCTTACTCTGCCTGACTTATTTCACTTAGCATAATATGCTCTAATTCCAACCATGTTGTTGCAAATGGCAAGATTTTATTCCTTTTGGTGGCTGAGTAATATCCCATTGTGTGTGTGTGTGTGTACCACGTTTTCTTTATCCATTCATCAGTTGATGGACATTTGGGCTCATAGGAAGGGGAAAAAAAAGAGAGAGAGGGAAACAAACCATAAGAGACTCTTCACATGAGCAAATGAGGGTTGTTGGAAGGAGGTGGGTGGGGGAATGGGCAAATGGATGATAAGTATTAAGGAAGGCACTTTATTGTGTTGAGCACTGGGTAATAAATGTAAGTGATGAATCACTAAATTCTACTCCTGAAAACAATATTACACTATATGTTAACTAACTAGAATTTAAATAAAAAATTTGAGGGGCACCTGAGTGGCTCAGTGGGTTAAGCCTCTGCCTTCAGCTCGAGTCATGGTCTCGGGGTCCTGGGATCGAGCCCCACATGGGGTTCTCTGTTCAGCGGGGAGCCTGCTTACCCCTCTCTCTCTGCCTGTCTCTCTGCCTACTTGTGATCTCTGTCAAATAAATAAGTAAAATCTTAAAAAAAAAAAAAAGGAAATTTAAGAAAAAAAATTTGAAAAAAAAATAAAGGAGAGCTGTGATGTTAAGCTACAAGGAATCACCGCCTTAGAACTCATTAAAAAACATAAACAAACAAATAAACAGACTCTGAGTAAAGCAGATTGTCTTCCATAATGTGGAATCATTCAAGGATTGAAGACTTGAATACAAGAAAAGACTGACCTCCCTAAGGAAGAAAGAATCCTGCTCACAAATAGTTTTTGGAATTGAATCGTATCAGCTCTTTGCTGGTCTCCAGCCGACAGCCTTTTGACTGGAATCACAACATCAGATCTTCCATGAGTCTCCATCCTGCCAATCTACCCTACAGATTTTGGATTCACTAACCTCCATAACTGTGTGAGCCAATTCCTTAAAATATATCTCTCTCCATGCAAATCAATCAACATGATATACCACATTAACAAAATGAAGGATAAAAATCGTATGATTATCTCAAGAGATGCAGAAAGCATTTGACAAAATCCAACATTCATTCATGATAAGAAAAATAATTCTAAATCAAGTGGGTATAGAGAGAACATAACACACACGGCAAACCCACAGCTAATTTCATCTTCAGTGGTGATCTCTATGATCTCTAAGATCAGAAACAAGGCAAGAATATCCATTCTCACCACTTTTATGCAACATAGTACTGGAAGTCATAGCCACAGCAATCAGACAAGGAAAGAAAAGAAAGCAAAGTAGAGAGGATGGAAGGGGGGCGGGAAGGGAAGGACATCCAAATTGGTAAGGAAGAAGTAAAACTGTCACTATTTGCAGATGACATGATACGATATATAGAAAACCCTAGTCTCCACCAAAAAAACAAAAACAAAAACAAAACCTATTAGAATAAACGAATTCAGTAAAGTTGGAGGATATGAAGTTTCTATACACTATAGGATATGAAGTTTCTATACACTATAAATTAGTCAAGAGAAATCAAGAAAATGATCCCACTTATAATTGTATTAAAAAAAAAGGATAAAATACCTAGAAATAAATTTAACCAAGGTGGTGAAAGACCTGTACTCTGAAAACTGTAAGACACTGATGAAAGAAACTGAAGATGACATAAATAAAGGGAAAGATATACCATGCTCATGGATTGGAAGAATTAATAATGTTAAAATGTCCATACTACCCCAAGCAATCTACAGATTCAATAAAATCCCTAACAAAGTATCAAGAGCATTTTTGAAATAATCCTAAAATTGGTATGGAACCATAAAAGACCCCAAATAGCCAAAGGCACTTAGAGAAAGAACAAAGCCAGACATATCACACTCCCAGCTTTCAAATTATACTACAAAGCTGTAGTAATCAAAACAGTATGTGCTGGCATAAAAATGGACACACAGATCAATGGAACAGAACAGAGAGCCCAGAAATAAATTTATGCTCATATTGTCAATTAACCTGACAGAGGAAGAAAGAATATACATAGGGAAAAAAGAGAGTTTTCTTCAATAAATGATGTTGGGGAAATAACAGCTACATGCCAAAGAATGAAAAGCAACTATTTTCTTACCGATATACAAAAATAAACTGATAATGGTTAAAGACCTAAATGTAAAACCTGAAACCATAAAACTCATAAATGAAAACATATGCAGTAAACTCTTGGACATTGGTCTTAGCAATATTTTTTTGGCTCTGTCTCTTTATACAAGGAAAACAAAAGCAAAAATAAACTGTTGGGACTACATAAATCTAAAAAGTTTTTGCATAACAAAGGAGACCATCAACAAAACCAAAAGGTAATCTGCTGAATGGGAGAAGATATTTGCAAATGACATATCTGATGGGGGTTAATATCCAAAATATATAAAGAACCCATAGAACTCAACACCAAAAGATAATCTGATTAAAATGGTCAGAGGACCTGACTAAACATTTTTCCAAAGATGACGGTGAGATGGTCAACAGACATGTGAAAAGATGCTCAATATGACTAATCATCAGAGAAATGCTAATCAAAACCACAATGAGATACCACTTCACACTGTCACAATTGCTAGGATCAAAACACAAGGAATAACAAGTATTGGCAAAGGATGTAGAGAAAAGGGAACACTTCTGCAATGGTGATGAAAATGTAAATTGTTACACCCAGAATGTAAACCAGTATGAGGTTCCTCAAAATTAAAAACAGAAATAACATACAATTCAGCAATTCCAGTTCTAGGTATTTACCAAAGAAAATAAAAACACTAACCAAAAAGATATATGCACCCTATGTTCATTGCAGCATTATTTACAATAGCCAGATATGGAAGCAACTGAAGTATCCATCAATAGATGAATGGATAAAGAAACGAAGTATATATACACAATGAAATATTATTTGGTCATAAAAGAAAAGAATGAGATCTTGCCATTTGCAACAACATGAATGGACCTAGAGGTATTATGCTAAACAAAACAGAAACAAATTCTTAAATACAGAGAACAAACTGGTGGTTGCCAGAGAGGGAAGAGGATAGGGAAGTTGGTAAAGGGGATTAAGAGGTACAAATTTCCAGTTAAGAAAATAATTAAGTCATGAGGATGTAAAGGATAGCCTGGAATATAGTAAATAATACTATGATAATTTTGTACAATGACAGATGGTAACTACACTTACCATGGTCAATATTTTGTAGTGCCACTATACTGTACACCTCAAACCAATATTGTATTTCAATTGATAACTTCAATAATAGATTAATAATCTAGAGATAGATTAATAATAAATAGATAAGTAGATATAGCTACATCCACCTTTCTATCTACCTATACATACTCACACCCTATTAGTTCTGTTTCTCTGGAGTATCCAGAGAAGATAAGTCCAGAGAGAGGGGAAGGACTGAGTTAAGAGATATCAAGGCATTGGAAGTCCTGACAAGCAACTTTGTGAGGATAAGGGAACATGAGAACAGAAAGGACGGTTAAGTTACTACATTCAGAGTTGGGAGAGTTTAAAATTTCAAATACAGAGTGGATGTAAATGAGAACAAAGTCAGAGAGCTGAAGGCAGAGAATGTGGAAAGTAAAAAAACCTTTGGGACTCAAGAGCTGCACATTAAAGCAGTACACTCCATGAGCATGGGGCCTGGAACGAAGAAGGAAGGACTGTGAGCCAAGGCATCAGGAGACAGGCAGGGCTGCCTGCTAACATTTTCCAGTGGCTCCTTATCATCTGCAGAGAAAGTCACCTTCACATGGAGGGAAGCTCTTAGTGACCTGGCCCTTTGCACCTTTCTAGCTCACCTCTCCTCAGCCCTGCTCCAGCCACAGTGACCTCCGTGTCTGTGGTCTGGAAGTTGACTAAGCTCTCAGCCTTCAAGCTTTGCACATTCCATGCTTCTTGCCCTTCTTGGAAGGGCAATCCACTTCTCACCCCACTTGTCTTTCTCCATACTGGCAGTTTATAAGTAAACCAAATGAATCCTCACTTTGACAACATTCTTAAAAAACCAAAGACCAATCTGAGCAATAGTCTCTTAAAAGATCAGGAACATTTCTTCCTACACTCAGTGCTTAGGTACATCTTGAATGAAACAAATTGCACTTTTCTGTGGAACTGCAGATTCTACAAATCCTTTAAAAAATTTCAGACCACACAATCCCAATCACATCCCAGAATTTGAGCTTTCTAGATTTGATTCAGGTAGCATCAGAAAACTGTATTAATCACCTGCAAAGATGACAGAGCCAGCAGCAGGTGGCAACAGGTAGACTCACTTCCAAACTCTTAATTTTTTGCATACCATTGTCCATTGCCCTCTCTCTTCCAATTTCAATGTTTAGTGTGGGTACATGCTTTGTGCATTGATTTCTTTTCCTATTCTTGACTTTCCCTCTACACCCTCTCTTGAACCTAGTGCTTTATTTAAAAAAAACTTGAACTTGGTTTTTACTTTTAAAGCATGAGATAGTTCAATAAATAGAAGTTTGGATGGATGTTCATCAGTTACACTTGATTCATGGCTTTCCAACTGATATCTGGATCAGACACTCTGGCAGTAAACTTTAAGGAATCAGGAACTCTGAGTTCTTTCCTTGGCTTGAGAAAAATTTAACCCCCTTTGCTCATTTTCTTCCTTTCATAAAGATTGTATGGGGATGGGGAGGGACTTTAGGGGACTGGAGTGACTCCATTCTAAGTGACTACCCTTGTGTGTTTGCTCACCTTCCCAGACCATCCTTCAAGTCTCCCCAGTAACTTATACAACAGCATCATTAAACAGTCAGGGCCTCCCACAGGTGGCCCTTCTTTCTATAATTAAGGAAGCTGAAGCTCTTAGGGGTAGAAATAAACTATGATTTCAATTTTCCTTAGACTAAATGCTCTCCTTCCTTAATAAGCTTCTCCTCATTCACAGTGAAATTGAAAACACAGCCTTTTCCTGATGACCAGATGGCCCAGCAAATTTAATCACTTCAAGCACTGCATACTTCCTTCCCACCACCCTCCATGGTGGGGAAACCAGAGGCACACTCCTTATTCCTCCCAGATGCCAACGTCTCTTGAGTGCTTTCCTCAATCACTATTTTTTAAAAACCAGAGCAATGGAGTTGGGAGAAAGCAATATTTCTTTAAAGTCATAAAATAAAACGAATCTTTCAGAGGAGAAAAAGAGTAAGTGAATAAAACAAATGAGCCAAAGTCATATTCTTCATTAATATTTAACTCAACAAGGATGCCACTTACATTTATTCTAACTTATCTGGTATAGTTGTGTTTGAATTAAAATTTCCCGTCAAATTCATATCAAGGTCTTTGGTGAGTACAACAAAGAAATTCTGATGGATAACATAGGGCAATATGAATTGAAGCTTACTCACATCAGTTGATATCCACTTAATACTGTGGACTGTTTCAGCTAATAAAAGCTTATCATGATACCTGAGTTTCTTTGGGTACATTTTCCTTTTATAGTCTCACATAGGTAAGTTTATTAAACTTTCTAAACCTGTTTCTTCCACCTGAAAGAAAAAAATGGGTACCTTAGGCTTACCAATATATGAAAATAATAGAAAGAAATTCATGTTGGTATGGCACATTCCAGAACAGACAAATTTTTAAAAATATTTTATTTATTTATTTTTGAGAGAGAGAGAACAAGCATAGGCAGGGGGAAGGGTAGAGGGAGAAGTAGACTTCCCCATTGAGCAGGGAGCCTGATTGGGGACTCAATCCCAGGACTCCAGGATCATGACCTGAGCTGAAGGCAGATGCCAAACAACTGAGCCACCCAGGTACCTTCCAGCACAGACAAATTAACTATACCAAAGGAGGTTCCCCCGCCCCCACATTTTGCTCTCACATATCATCAGGAAATCAACCCTCACCTCCTTCCTCAAACCAATTTTGAAGATGGTAGCTAATGCTCTTATTTACATGGGAATTGATAACTCCTTCACTTACACCTTAAAATAATAGCATGTTAAGGTTGCTGTGAACTGTCAAGGAAAATTAGTTTGTAACAGGGGTTTTTATGAACAGAATTTTGTGAAGTGAAACCAGAACTGAAATGGCATCACCTATTCTGCTTTTGGAAAATACGTTCTTAGAAAATGTGCAAGCAAGTCACATCCACACTTGTTTCTAAAAGCTCAGGACACCGAAGTATTCTAAAAAGCATGGCAATAAAGCCATCATTCAGAAACAAAAGTGGATTATACAGGTTCCAGACGAAATGCTTAGATGGCAGATTTTCTTCTCTTTCCAGTACCTCATTTTATGAAAAAAGCAACTTGACTTAATAGCTCCTGTGTCTTATTCTCTACTAACAGGAAGTGATTATAATGAATCTCCATTTTTTATATTCCTTGCAAAATGTAATTAACTGGAAGCCTTAGGCAGATACAAAAATCTTGTTTATACAAAAATACCTCCCCAGAAAGGATAAGAAATCTCCCTGATTCAACAGGAAACAATTAGTCTCTAATTCAAGTCAGTAAAAACTTTTCTCTCCTCAACACAAAAAGATATAAACTAATGAAAGGTTTTGATATTTTTGCTTGTTGGTGATTTAGGCACACTAGTTATAAAAACTGGTTGGTGTGGAAGGAGACTAAATAATGTTAAGTGTTTCAAGCGACAGTCTGAACACTAATTAAAGAATAAGGAGCTAGGTTCAGAGCCATGTTTTTTCCTCTTTCAAAAAACACATTGAGCCTAGAATTTGAACTAAAGGGTCACAGAATATTTACTTTAAAACTTTCTAGTCAGTGGAAGAAACACTTCCTTGGTGCAAAGGCACAAACATGACCTAACATTCCCTATAAATCTTGAACAAGGAAAATAGGATGTAATGGGGAAAAAAAAAAGCACCGAGATTTTAGTTCCTAAAATAAACTTTATGCAATCACAGGAAGCATTTAGATCCCTTTTTTTCCTCCTCTTGCAGGAAAATGAAACAATCTCTGGGTCACAGGAAATAACACAAGTTTTAGAAAATCCCTGCGGTATGAGAGAAAAAACTTCAAGTAGATCTTTTCTGAGTCCCATAGATGACGTAAAGGACAACAGATGTTCAAAGACTCAGGGACTTCAACAAGAAGTAATTGGTTTGTACTGGCAAGAGGGACAACTCCAACTGAGGTGCAGAAAAATAGGACAGCAGAATTACACACACAACACTACAATCAATACTGTCTGCACACAACTAGCTCTGGGCTTCATTTTGGAAAAAGAGCAACTGCAAGAAGAGTAATGAGGGCAAGAAGTGCAGAAAAAAGAAGGGATGGGGGAGGATTGGGGAAAGAAGAGAAGGGATGGGACTATTTTATTTTAGGTTCTTGGCAGATTTTACTAAAACTGAGTAAAAATACAGACATATCAATAATTGATGGGACAATTTCAGAAAAATCAAGAATTCATAACTGCAGATATAACACATATGCAAAAATTCCTATCATCATAATATAACTGGGTAGAAGAAAAGGTTTATAATTTTTTTTTTTTTTTTTTTTTTTTAGATTTTATTTGACAGAGATCACAAGTAGGCAGAGAGGCAAACAGAGAGAGAGAGGAGGAAGCAGGTTCCCTGCTGAGCAGAGAGCCCGATGTGGGGCTCGATCCCAGGACCCTGGGATCATGACCTGAGTGGAAGGCAGAGGCTTTAACCCACTGAGCCACCCAGGCACCCCAAGGTTTATAATGATTTAATAAAGTTTAATTACAGGTGTCAAAAGAATAAATTCTGTGAAATCTACTTTCCACCTTAAAATAATTTTCTCTTAGAATATCCAGTTAGGAGGGTATTTTTGGCATTGGTACATAGGGCACATTGGTAGGCAAACATTTTTATAATCTCATAGAAGTCTTATCAATTAAATCTTTCTCAGGATGAAAGGTTAAAAGTGGTTTATGTAGGGTAAATCAGGAGGAATTTCAGATTTTGTAGAGATTTCTTCTCCATTTGTGGCTTT
This sequence comes from Enhydra lutris kenyoni, assembly GCF_002288905.1. Taxonomy (NCBI): domain Eukaryota; kingdom Metazoa; phylum Chordata; class Mammalia; order Carnivora; family Mustelidae; genus Enhydra; species Enhydra lutris. The sequence goes on along the minus strand of NW_019154088.1, from coordinate 30,721,932 downwards.
GATGCAAAAGGAGATTCCACAAAACCTTCTGAAGACCATCTGTGTGGTGACATTCCATGACTACACCCTGAATTTAACAGGTCTTACATAGGATAATAAAATAAATTGCATTTAGTAGATTAAAAATGCAGTTTTACGTGACTGTAGACTACTAGGTTTTGGCAAGAGTAGTTAGGCAGAATGAATTGTTCAGTCATGTAACAGTGTCAAAACATATATTTCACTCCCTTATGCTCTTCTATTTATAATCCCACTGCCATCACCCTTCTCCAGACCTGGTTCCCTTATGGTTATACCTGGGATGGTTTACCAGCGGTCTGTTTTCCCTGATTTTTTAATGTCCTTTCCTTGCACGCCCACCCCATCACTGTCATTACGTCACTTTCTACATGTAGCTGGGTCAATTTTTTTAAAATGTGACTTCCATAAGTCACTTCCAGAGCCAGTTTCCAAGTAACCTTACAGAGATGGCTGACTCAAATGTGTGCATGTGCTTTAATGTAAATTGTAGCATTATACACACACTTAACAATACAATCCAGTTGTCATTACATTCAGAATATATAGGGTTGCTTTGTTCTTTTATAATAGTTGTACTATATTGTATAGCTGCTCTACAATTTATTTAACAAGGCTCTGAAGAAGGAAAATGGGTGGTTGGGTGAGTTGAAGGAGAAAATATATTTTTTTCTCCAAATTATAATTTTTAAGGTTATATTTTATACAAAGAATATGTACAAGTGGGGCACCTGGGTGGTTCATTTGGTTAAACATCCGATTTTTGATTTCAGCTCAGGTCATGATCTCAGGGTCATGAGACTGAACCCCATGTCAGGCACTGTACTGGGCATATGGAGACTACTTGAGATTCTCTCAATCTTCCTCTGCCCCTTACCTGTCTCTCTCCCCTAAAAAAAAGTACAAGTGAGCAAGAAATAAAATAATACCCATGACCCCACTCAATCTCCCAACTTAAAAAAAAACAACTAGTTCACCAAAACTGTAGCTCTCTTTGTGTTCCTTTCCTGCCTCATCCCCCACTGATACCCTAAAAGTAATAGTTACTTGATTTTAATGTTTATCATTCTCACAGGTTTTTAGGAAAATTTAATCACAAGTATATATGACTATTATCATATATTACTTGAGTTTTTTTTGAACTTTATAAAATGGTATACCATAGTCTTCCATAATTTGCCATTTTCACACATTATGCTTCTAAGATTATCCATTTTTATAAAGAGCTGCAGTTCATAATCACTCCTGCATAATATTCTACTTTGTGACTATACTACAAGGAATTTATCCACTCTTTTGTTACTGCACATCTGGTTATTTGCAGATTTTTGCTACTCTGAATAGCACTGCTATGATCATTCTCATATGTCTACTGGTGCACATGTGCAAGAAATCCTCTAGAAAACACCCAGAACAGAGTAGTAAGTTATGTGACTGTAATATTAGATCAACATGTTCTCCAGAGTGGTTGTTTACCACTTTACCAGCAATGTCTAAGACACATCCCTTTCAACACTTTTTGTGAGACTTTTAATTTTTATAACCCAGTGCCTACACAAGGGCACCTCATTGGCTTTGATTTGTATTTTTCTGATTACTACTGGGATTGAGTTTCTTTTGTTTATTGGCCATTCAGATTTTCTCTTCCGTGAAATACCTGTTTTGTTTCTATTGCCCAATTTTCAATTAGGTCATTCTTTTTTCCTTATTTATTTGTAGTTATTCTTGCATTATTCCAAATAACTCAATATAGGTCCTGCAATATGTTCTCTCCATTTATGGTTTATCTCATTTTCTTTTTTTTTTTTTTATCTCATTTTCTGTATGTCTTTTACTGAAGAGACATTCTTAATTTTAATGTAGTCAAATTTATCAATCTTCTCTTTTATGATTAGGGCTAAGGTCACAAAGGTTCTATATTTTCTTCAAAATTTTATAATTTTACCTTTTAAAGTTGATTTTATATGGCATGAGGAAGGGATACATTCTTTTCCATATAGATAACCAGTTGTCCCAGCACTGTTCCCCCATCTGCAATATCCATTTTGTCATAAATCAAGTGTTCAAGTATGTACAGACTGTTTCTGGGCTCTCTTATTTTGTTCATTTTCCATTCTGTATTAACAACAAACTGTCTTAGTGACTATAAATTCATAGTAACTTTTTGGGTTTTTTAAAAGATTTTATTTATTTATTTGAGAGAGACACAGTGAGAGTGAGAACACAAGCAGGGGTAGTGAGAGGGAGAAGCAGGATTCCCGCTAAGTAAGGAGCCCGATGTAGGGCTCGATCCCAGGACCCTGGGACCATGCCTTGAGCCGAAGGCTCAATGACTGAGCCACCCAGGATCCCCAAATTCATAGTTAAGTTTTGATATCTGGTAAGGCACGTGGCTTTCTTCCTCCTCCTCTTCTTCCTTCTTATTTTCTTATATAGGACTTTCTCAGCTATTCTTGCATCTTTGCTCTTAATATAGATATTTCAATCACATTATTAGGCTTTATTAAAAAGGACAATTATTTTTCATGTGATGCCTTTTTATACCTTTTACATTTTGTCTGGAAGGCATGTATTATAAATAAAAAATAACTTTAAAAAATCTATGACTTCCCATTGTGTCAAGGTTAATCTGTACTTCATGTCATTTAAGGCCCTCTGTAATCTGATCAGTTTTCCATCCTATTATCCATTACTTCCATATAGGAAATAACATCTCTAAATAGGCTAGTTTTTCTAAAGTTCCCTCTTGTAAACCATAGTCAACCCACTTATATCCCATCCTTCCTCATATTATTTCCTCATATTAAACTACCTACTCTTCAAACCTGATTGCAGATCTTTCTCCAATCTAGTTCCCTAAACTACTAATGTACTTAAAGTCAGAGTTAGGCTCTTACTAGTTTTCAATTTTATTTGTGATAGTGTCCTCAATTAAAGTATGAGTTTCCTAGGGGCAACTATGGACTATAAAAGACTTGAAGAAATATTTTTGATGGGCTCTTTTCCATGTTAAATGGATTTTAGACTAATCACCGTTGTCGACCTTTGGGTCCAGTCACAATAAGGCATTTTTATTTGGATATGTTGTCTTGCTTTTGTATTTGATCTAGGTGGGTAACTATGATTAGTGAACTATAAGAGAAAACCAGTGCTTAATGGAATTCATTTACAATGGGCTTTTACAACATAATTTGAAAATACCTTCATCAGCAGAGACAGCCTAATAACATGTTCTTGTAGTAGTTTACAATGCATCTGTATAGCTCTCCATTTGAAGAGATGATAAAGAAACAAGTGTGTGAACCATAATTAAATCCATTAGGCACAGTGTGAGAAATAATGTTTAAACAACAGTTCAACAGTAGCAACACCCATATTCTTCAAAATCTTTCTTAATAGTTGAAACAGATAGAGCTGAAGGTAATTTATTGCTCCTATTTTATTTCTCAGTTGAAAGAAAAAAAATTAGGGCATCTGGGTGGCTCAGTTGGTTAAGCAACTGCCTCTGGCTCGGGTCATGGTCCTGGAGTCCCGGGATGGAGTCCCACATCGGGATCCCTGCTCAGCGGGGAGTCTGCTTCTCCATCTCACCCTCTCATGATCTCTCTCTCTCTCAAGTAAATAAATAAAATCTTTCTTAAAAAATTAATTAATTAAAAATCATTATTGCTTGACAGAATTCACTTTGTAGAAGACAACTAATGTTGCCGTAAATGCCCAAACAAATTTGCAGTAGTATAATAATTACCAAAGGCATAGGGTATGTATGAATGAGAAGAAATATAAACCAACAACTATGAAACTTTAAAATATTTACACAAGTGGCCCCTTGGTGGCTCAGTTGTTAAGCTTTTGCCTTCAGCTCAGGTCATGATCCCAGGGTTCTGGGATCGAGCCCCGCTTCAGGCTCCCTGCTCAGCGTGCAGCCTCCTTCTCCTTCTCCCTCTGGTGCTCCCCCTTCTTGTGTTCCCTATCTCGCTGTCTCTCTGTCAAATAAATAAATAAAATCTTTTAAAAATAATAAAATAAAATATCTATCCAAGATTACAAATAATAAGGAGCAAAAAAGTAGTTTGAAAAAAATCTTCAAATAAATGACCACTTTTTGTCTTTTTTTTTTTTTTATCAAGGGATATTCTTCTTTGTATTAAACATCTTTTATGTATTAGCCAACTTATCTGTTGTTACAAACCTGACATTCCTGGGGATAAAAGTCAGCTACTTTTCAATTAATACATTAGAAGTATGGCACATCATTATTTATATAGGTCATTCAATTTCAGAGTTTAATAAGATTTTCAAAGCACTGATATGCTTTACACTGAAGATTGGATTTAAATGTTATTTAAGTAAAGGTTTCTGATTAGGAAAGTGGTCTATGACCAAGTTCTATTATCATTGTAGTCTGTGGAAACTTTAAGCCAAATTATTTAAAAATAGTTTTAAATGTGAAAACAATTTGCTGCTTCAGATCACACAATAGGATGTGGCAGAAGAAAGGAAAGAAAGCAAGTAATTGAATTGATTATCCTTCAAGTTTCAACCTGAAATCTAAACATCAATATTCATCCAAACGAGCTTAAGAGAGAATATTCATCTAGTTTTCAACAAGCTTTTTTTAAATAGAAAAAAAAAATCAGAGTTTGAAAAAGGGATTTGAAAATAACCATATACGAAATTGTGACATGTTAGACATTTGAAAAGGGTTATCTTCTTATAGAAATACTATTCTGAAAAGTATAATCTAATATCAGAAAGCAATTCATTAGTACCTAATTTTTTTTATAACTTTACTGTGGTATAACTGATGCACAATCAACTGCACATATTTATTTACTAAATATTTATTTATTTTAGAGAGAAAAGGTCATGCAAGCAGGGGGAGGGGCAGAGGGAGAGAGAGAATCTCAAGTAGGCTCCCTACTTAGCGCAGAGCTTGCTCTCATGACCCTGAAACCATGACCTGAGCCAAAACTAAGAGTCTGCTGCTCAACCAACTGAATCATCCAGGTTCTCCAAACTGCACATATTTAAAGTGTACAAATTGATTGGTTTAGGCCACAGTATATACTGTGAAACCTCACTAAAATCAAATTATTGATTCCCAAAGTTTCTTTATTTCCTTTTTAATTCTTCCCTCTCTCCATCCCTTTTCTCCCCCAACATCTATTTCCAGTCAATCACCGATTTACTTTTCAAGTAGTTGAGTATGCATTTTCTAGAAATTATGTAAATGGAATTATACAGGGGTACCTGGGTGGTGGAGTTAGTTGAGCATGGGACTCTTGGTTTCTGCTCAGGCTGTGATCTTAGGGTTGTGGGATGGAGCCCTGTGTGGGATTCCGTGCTCAGTGAGGAGTCTGCTTGTCTCTATCCCTCTGTTTCTCCCCCGACTTACACTCTTTCTCTTGCTCACTCTCATTTTCAAATAAACAAATGAACAGATAAAATCTTTGTGGTAAATGGAATTATACAGGCTCCACATTTTTGTCTACTGCTTTCACTCAGCATTGATTTATTAATATTATATCAATAATTCATTCCAGTTGTTTCTATGAAATACTCTACTGCATATATAGAGCTAATCTGGTGTGTCCATTCACCATTTGGTGCACATATGAATTGTTCCCAGCTTTTGGATATTATAGACAAAACTGGTAGGAATATTTATTCATAGATAAGTCTTCAGGGGCTATATGTTTTATTTCTCTTGGGTAAATATGTAGGAGAACAGTTAGATTGTAGTTAGTGCATGTTTAACTCTTTTAGAATATGCCAGACTGCTTTCCAAATGTAAATGTACCATTTTATATTTCCATCAACAGTGTATGAGATAGGATTCTGGTGGATCCCTATCATCACCAAGAGTTGGTGTGGTCAGTCTTTTTCACTGTAGCCACTATTGTGGCTGCATAGTAAAATCTCATTGTGGGGTTTTGTTTTATTTTGGGGGCTTTTGGGGCATTTTCCTACTGACTAAAGGTGGAGAGTACTTTTCATGTTATTTTTCAGGGGTATCTCTTTCTTGGTGAAGTCTCTAGTCAAATCCTTTGCACATTTTAAAACAAGGGATTTTTCTTTGGTCTTTCTAATGGATTGTAAGAGTTCTTTACATACAAAACAACGTTTGGATAAAAAAAAGTTTAGATATAAAATCTTTGTCAGATATGTTTTATAAATGTTTTCTCTAAAATCTGAAAATTGTCTTTTCTTAACTGTGTTTTTACACTCTCGTTTTAATTTTTATGAAGTATAATTTAACCTTTTCTTTTATAGTTTTATAGTGATTTTTCTATGTCCTGTTTAAGAAATCTTTGCCTAACTTAAGATCATGAAGGTTTTCTCCTATGTTTTCCTTCTAGAAGTTTCATGGTTTTAGATTTTGTATTTAGGTATATGATCCATTCTAATTTTTATAGATATGTTTCTTTGCAAAAGATTGTCTCATTGTTAGAGCACAGTTGCTGAATAAGATTATCTATTCCCCATTGAATTGCCTTAGCATCTTTATTGAAAATCATATTAATTTATGCCTATTTCTAAATTCTCTGTTCTGTTCCATGGATCTACATGTCTATCTGTACACCAAAACCACAATGTCTTGATGACTGTACCTTTATAAAAAGTCTTGAAACCAGGTAATGTATGTCCTCTGACTTCAATATTTTTTCAGAACTGTTCTCATTATCCTAGACCCTCTTTATTTCCATATAAATTTTAGACTCAAGTTGTCAACTTCAGCACGAGAGTCTCCTGGGATTTTGATTGCAATTGCATTGAGTATAGCTCCACCTGAGGAGAACAGATGTCTTAACAATATTAAGTATTCCAAACCATGAACGTGATCGCTCACCATTTATGTTTTCTTTATTAGTGTTTTGTATTTGTTCACATATCTTGTTAGATTTACACTTAATGGTTTTTGTGCTACTATAAATTGCACTTTTCTTCAACTTCCAATCATTCATTGCTAGTATATAGGAATAAAATTGATTTTGGTATACTAACTTTGTATACTGCAATTCTGCTAAATTGACTTCTTAGTTCTTGTTACTTTTTTTGTCTATTTGGGGGGATTTTTTCCCATAGACAATCATGTCATCTGTGAATGAAGACATTTATATTTCTTCCTTTCCAATCTATATGCTTTTTTTTTTTTTCTATTGCACTGATAAAACCTCCAGTATGATACTGAATAATAGTGGTGAGTTTGGACAACCTTGCCTTGGTCCCAATCTTAGAAGGAAAGTAGTTAGTTTTTCACCATTAGTCATGATATTAGCTGTAAATCTGTTTGTAGGTACTATCAGGTTGAAAAAGTAGTCTTTTATTCCTTGTTTGCTGAGAATTGTTATCATAAATAATGCTAACTTTGTCATTTGCTTTTTATGCATCTATTAGGATAAATAGGATAAATTGGGATAAATTAGGTATTTCTTTTTTAGTCTGTTTGTTCTTTAATCTGCTATTTACATTGATTTATTTTCAAATGTTTAAGCAACCTTGCATTCCCAGGATAATGACCTCTTGGTCACAATGCATTATTCTTTTTATACATGATGGATTCAATTAAATAATAGTTTGCTTAATATTTTGTATCTATGGTTATGAGGAATATTTATATGTAGTCTTCATATACTGTCTTTGGTTTAGTTACCAGGGTAATGCTAGCTTCAAAAAATGAGCTACGAAGTGCTTCCTCCTCTTCTGTCTTCTGGAATAGTTTCTACAGAACTAGCATTATTTCTTTCATAAATGCTGGTATACATTTTTCCAGTGATGACATCCAGGGCTGGGGATTACTTTGTTGACTCTTAACTACAAATTATATTTATGTAACTTATGACTATTTAGGTTCTCCAGTTCTTGAATAAGCTTTGGTAGTATTTTTCAAGGAATTCTTCTATTTCATCTGAGTTATCAATTTCATGGGCATAAAATTGTAATAGCTCCTATTGTGCTTTTAATGTCTGTAGGATCTTATTTATAAACCCTATTACATTTCTGATGTTGGTAATTTAAGTCTAACGGTCTCTCTTCTAAATGAGTCTGGCTACAGGTTTGTCAGTTTTGTTCACTTTTCAAAACACCAGCTTTTGATTTCACTGATTTTTACTGCCTTTCTTCTCAATTTCATTTGTTGCTTTTTTGTTTGTTTTGGATTTAACTTACTCTTCTATATCCAGGTTCTTTTTTTTTTTTTTTTTTTTTTTTTTAAGATTTCATTTATTTGACAGACCGAGATCACAAGTAGGCAGAGAGGCAGGCAGAGAGAGAGAGAGGAGGAGACAGGCTCCCCGCTGAGCAGATAGCCCGATGCGGGGCTTGATCCCAGGACTCTGGGATCATGACCTGAGCCGATGTCAGAGGCTTTAACCCACTGAGCCACCCAGGCGCTCCTATATCCAGGTTCTTAATAGAGATTATTTCATAGACAGGAGATTTCTAGTGTAAGCATTTAGTGCTTTAAGTTTTCCTGTAAGCACTATTTAAAGGAGTATACCACAAATCTTGATGTTTTATTTCCCTTTCCATTCAGTCAAAATATTTTATAATTTCCTTTGTTCCTTCCTTTCTGACATATAAATAATTTAGAATTACTTTATTTCCAAATCCTTGGGAGGTTTCCAGATATCTTCTTGCTATTGAATTCTATTTAATTTTTATGGCAAGAGAACATGCTTTATATGATTTTAGTTATTTAAATGTTGATGAATGTTTTATGACCCAGAATACGGTATATTTTGGTGAATGTCCCATGTGCCCTTGAAAATAATATATATTCTGTTGTTTTGGGGAAAAGTGGTCTATAAATGTTGATCATTGTTTAGGTCTTCTCAAACTTACTGTCTCTCCTTGTTCCATCAATTACTGAGAGAGAAGTATTGGAATCTCTGTGATTATGGGTTTGTCTGCTTTTACTTTTAGTTTCATCAATTTTTGCTTCCTATATTTCAAAGCTATTTTGTTAGGTGGACACAGATTTAGGATTGTTACATCTTCTTGGCTACCTAATTCCTTTATCATTATGTAATATGGATTTTTAGTTCTGTTAATATGCCTCGTTTTTGAGGTCTACTGGGTGTGATATAGCCATTCTATTTTTCTTTAGATTAATGTTTACAATGTATGTCTTTTCCATCTTTTACTTTTAGCCTACTTGTATCTTTATATTTAAAATGGATTTCTTTTAGACAGTATATAGTAGGCTCTTGCTTTTTTATCCAATCTGATAATCTCTGTCTTTTTATTTGTATGTTTTGAACATTTTCATTCATTATAGTTATTCATGTTTAGATAAAAATCTCCCATCTTGCAAGCTGTTTTCTGTTTGTTCTATCTGCTCTTTGTTCCTTTTATACTTTCTAATTCTGCTTGCTTTTGGATTTAATATTTATGATTCAATTTTATCTCCATTACTGGTTTATTATTTAACCGTATTTTTGAAAAAAGGTTAGTAATTATTTAAAATTTACAGTTTGGTTTTAATTAATATTTCAAATACTATTATATATTTTTTCATATAGTATAAGAATCTTACAATAGTATAGTCCAAATATATCCCCCTCATCTTTTGTGTATTGTTCTCATATATTTTATTTTTATATATTCTGCAAATCCACAATGTTATTATTTTATATTTAGACAATCGTCTTTAAGGATGATAAAAAATAAGGTAAGTACTTTTAAAAAATATTTTATTTATTTATTTGAGAGACAAGAGCTGGGGAGAGGGGCAAAGGGAGATGGAGAAGCAGGCTTTCAGCTGAGCAGGGAGCCTGATGCAGGGCTTGTTCCCAGGACCCTGGGATCATGACCCGAGCTGAAGGCAGATGCTTAACTGACTAAGGTAACCAGGTGCCTCAAGACAATAAGTACTTTTTATGTTTATCTTTATTTTAACCATTTTCAGAGATCTTCAGTTCTTTATTTGGATCAAAGTTTCCATCTGGTGTTCTATTCCCTCTGCCTGAAGAATTTCCTATAGCATTTATTGTAGTATAGTCTGCTATTAATGAATTCCCTCAGCTTTTGTAAATAAAAAAAAAGTTTTTCCTTTTTCTTTCCTTTTTTTTTTTTTTTTTTAAGATTTATTTATTTGAGAGAGAGAGCATGAGTAGGACGAAGGGAGGGCAGGGGGAGAGAATCTTTAGGCAGACTCCCTGCTGACCACCAAATCTGACACAAAGCTAGATCCCAGACCCATGAGATCATGATCTGAGCCCAAACCAAGAGTCGGATGCTTAATCAACTGAGCTACCAAGGTGCCCCAAGTTTTTCCCTTTTGAATGTTATTTTAATGGCATAGGATTCTGGATTGGCAGTTTTTAAAATTTCAGTATTTTATTAATTGCCATATGCCTTACAAAGGGCAGGTCTACTATAATTCGTATTTTTGTTGTCTGTATGTAATGTGAATTTTTCCATTTATTGCCTTCAAGATTTTCTTTTTATCTTTGTCTTTCCAGCAGTTTCAATCTGTTATTTGTTTTTAAAAATCCCACTTGGGCCTTCCAAGCTCTGTGAATTTTCCAGTTTGATACCTCCCACTTTATCAAGAGAATTCTTAGTAGTTATCTCTTTAAATATTTTGTCTGTCCCAGTATTTCTTTCTTCTTCTGAGATGCTAATTTATTCCCAGCTCTTGTTAACACATGTGCACGTGTGTGTGTGTAACTTTATTCTTTGTCCTTCAATTTGGGTAGTTCCTATTTACCTATATCCAAGTTCACTTATTCTTTCTTCATCTGTCAAGGTTTACTGATGAGCCCAAAGGCATTCTTGATCTCTAGTACTGTTTTTTTTTTTTTCCCTTCCAGCATTTCTATTTTATTTGTTCTTATGGTTTCCATCTATCTGTGAAACTCCCCATGTGCTCAAGCATGTTGTCCTTTTCCCTTTAGACCCTTTAACATATTAATCATAGACATTCCTTATTTTATAGTGCAAACATGAGTCATTTTTGTGTCTGGTTCTGTTGAGTGCTTTGTCTTTTGATAAGGGCTTGATGTTTTGTGCTTTTTATGTCCTATAACTTTTAAATACTGTTTTTTTAATTATTGAAGTATTGTTGAAATAAAACATTATATTAGTTTTAGGGGTAAAACTGGTGATCCAACAATTCTATCTATATGTTACTATAGATAGAACTATATCTATCTATCTATATCTATCTATCTAATGCTCATCCTAAGTGTAGCCACCATATAAAATTATTACAATATTATTGACTATATTCTCTATGCTGTACTTTTAATCTCTGACTTACTTATTTTATTAACTGAAAGTTTGTATCTCTTACCCTTTACCTATTTCTCCCATCCCCCTACCCCACTCCCTCTGGAAATCACCAGTTTGTGCTTTGTATCTAAGAGTCTGTTTCTGTTTGTTTGTTCGTTTGTTTTGTTTTTCAGATTTTACATATAAGTAAAATTATATAGTATTTGTCTTTCTATGACTTATTTCACTTAACATAATACCTTCTAGGTGTATCCATGTCACAAATGGCAAAAAAATCTCATTCTTTTTTTTTATGGCTAATATTTCATCACCCACATACATAGACACACATTATATCACATCTTCTTTATCCATTCATCTATCAGGGACACTTAGGTTGCTTCTATATCTTGACTATTATAAATAATGCTGCAATAAACATAGTGGTAGATCTATCTTTTCAAATTAATGTTTTCATTTGTGTAAGGTAAATAACAGTAGTGGAATTATTGGATAGTATAATTTTTCTATTTTTAATTTTTTGAAGAACCTCATACTGTTTTCCATGGTGGCTACATCAACGTAATGTCCCATCAACTGAGCATGAAGTTTCCCTTTTCTCTACATCCTTGCCAACATTTGTTATTTTTTTTGGTTTTTGATACTAGCCATTATGACAGGTGTGAGTTATTATTATGGTTTTGATTTGCATTTCCCTGATAATTAGTGATGTTGAGCATCTTTTCATATGCCTTGTTGGCCATCTCTAACCTTCTCTGGAAAAGTATCTACTGAGGTCCTTTGCCTATTTATAATCAGAGTATTTTTTTGGTGTTGAGTTGTATATGTTTGGGATATTAATTTCATATTGAATATATCATTTGCAAATATTTTCTCCCATTTAGTAGGCTGCTTTTTTGTTTTGCTGATGCTTTCCTTTGCTGTGCAAGGGCTTTTAATTTTGGTGTAGTCCCATTAGTTTATTTTTGCCTTTGTTTCTCTTGTCTGAGGAGACACACCCATAAATATGTTGCTAAGACCAATGTCCAAGAAATTACTGCCTACATTTTTAGGAGTTTGTGGCTTCAGTTCTCACAGTTAGGTCGTTAATCCATTCTGAGTTTATTTTCATGTATTGTGCAAGAAAGTGATCCAGTTTTCTCAACACCATTTATTGAAAAACTTTCTTTTGGTCATTGTATATTCTTTCCCCCATTATCATAGATGAATTGACCATGTAAGTATGGATTTATTTCTGGGCTCTTTATATCCTGTTCCACTGACCTATGTGACTATTTTTTGTGCCAGTACCATACTGTTTTGATTACTATAACTCTGTAGTGTATCTTAAAATCTGCGAATGTGATACCTCCAGCTTTGTACTTCTTTCTCAAGATCGCTTTGGCTATTTAGGGTCTTTTGTGGTTCCCTAAGAATTCCAGGATTATATGTTCTAGTTCTGTTGTCTTATAACTGTTTACACTGAGTACTGGACATCAAATATAGGATAGTAAAAATGGAAGTAAAGAGTATTTATGGCTGAAATGTGCATGACTCTTTTTGTTAGAAACTTAATGTACAGGTCTGAGTTAATTTAGTCAGGAGTTCATCTTATTTAGGTTTTGTTGTTATGGTTACCTTCAGTACACCACTGGCTTCAAACCCCTCTGGTATTACCTTGTGCTTAAACTGAAGGATGGGTTCCTCCACTCTTAGCTTTTGATCTCTCTATTCATAGTCTTTACCCCTCCTCCATCAGTGGACACTGCTAATATTTTATACTTAGTGTTTGCTAGCTTGCTGTGGGGCAGGGGATTCTCTGTTGTCTTGATCTAGCCTTAGCTCAGATAAGACCTATGTCCCTGAATCTTGGTGAATGGGCTTCCTCAAGTGATGCCAACCCTCCCCTCAATGATAGGATGTCTTTAGTGGCCAGGGTTAGGATGACTTCCTGTTCTCCCTGATGACTGGAGGGTTTTCTATTTCCTCTCCTGCAGTCATAATGGGTCTTCATCTGAGGACAATTTTACTACCCTCCCCCAGTGACTTATTGGTGTTTGTTTTATAGGAAAGGAAAGTCAGGAAAGATTTTGTGTTTTTCTCAAAGCATCAGCTACTCTCCTTCTTCAGTCCTGTACTACTCAAGAAGGCTTTCACTAGTCCCTCGTCCCATGCTCAAGTCTTCTCTTGGGCACCCTGTGAGGTCCATAGAGAAAAACCTATGAGTGGGTGTAAACTCCCCTCCAATAGCAGCTTCCAGGTATTCTAGTTACTCTGTTATCCCACACTCAGTTTTTAGCAATTTGTTAAAAATTTTCACTGGATTTTTCCTACCTACTATTATAAGGAGTTTGTCATCTTTTTCTTCTGTGTTTTGCCAAAGGTATACTTGCATCCTGTTGCTCCTTGAAGGGGTCTGTCTTTTCATACATTTCAGATGACTTGGCTGCAATGGAACTTAGGATCTCTGGTGGGTTTAAGAAAAATTATGATTTTGTAGATCATACAGTTTCTTCTTGTATGATGCTCTTCCTAATCTTCTCCAACCTCAGCAAAATTGAGACCCTCCAGTAGTTTGATGTTGTTTTGAATGTCACAAGCTGGCCCTAAAATTTACATAAAAATGAAAAAAATCAAGAATCGCCAAAACATTTTTGAAGAACAAGGTAATGATAAACATAACAGTGAGTTATTGGTGCAAAGGCAGAAAAATAAACCAATGGTTCAGAATAAAAAGTCCAGAAATAGAACCATAGAAACACAGACATTTAATTTACAACAAAGGTGGTACTGCAGAAAAGTAGAGGAAAAAGACTGCCCCAGTGGACAATTAGATAACCACAAGAAAAAAAAGCCCACAAAATACTTAAAGGCTATCTCAATCTAATAACCAAAAAATAATTCCAAGTGGATTATAGAACTAAATGTAGAAAGCAAAACAATGTTAAAACTTCTAGAAATTAACGTAGGATAATATCTTCATGGTCTTGGGGCACTGCACAAAAATCAATAATCATAAAGGAAAATAATAAATTTGAATATGTTAAAATTAAGATTATTTGATTGTCAAAACGACAACATTAAGAGAGTGACAGACAAATCAAAATAGAGTGTGAAAGATATCTGCAACACAGAACTGACAAGGATTCATAAACACTCCAAAAACATAGAAAAATAGGCAAGAGATGTGACTGGACAGTACACAAAAGAGGAAATCTAATTAGCCAATAAATACATGTAAAGGTACTCAACTTCATCTGTAACCAGTAAATGCAAGTTAAAACCACGAGATACCAACTAAACAACTACCAATAATTCCACTCCCAAAAATAACAACGGAAATTTAAGTATGGAATACCAAGGAAATATGTACAAGAATGCGCACAGCAGCACTATTTATAAGGATAAAACATTGGAATCAATCCAAATATCCATCTACAGTGGACCAGGTGAGTTGGGTATATTCAAACAATGTAATGTTCTATAGGAAATAATATGAAAAATTGCTATATGCAATAGTAGATGTGGAACTCAGAAACAATATAGAGCACTTAATATAGGGCAAAATAAAAGTCATTAATATACAGCAAAATACTGTATAACTCCATTTAATATAAATTGTAAAAATAGGCAAAACTATAATATTGAAGGGTATAAGCTCAGGTATTAAGATATCAGTATATGGTTATTTTTGTAAGGGAAGGAGAGCACAATTGTGAGAGAAAATACTGAGGCTTCTGTGATGTCAGTGTTGGTTTACTTCTTAACCTGGTTGGTAGTTACCTGGGTGTCCACTTTGTAGACAACTGACCTATATATTTATGTCTCCCATGCTTTACTCTGTGTGTGTGTGTGTGTGTGTGTGTGTGTGTGTGTGTGTGTATAATACTTCATTATAGCCTCTCCCCACTTCCCCCCACCCCACAAAGCTTCTGGCTTTTGCGAACTTATTTTTTTATTAGAAGTGTTTCCGATGGAGTGATGTAAGTATCTGAACTCTAATGTACTTTTTGGTTCTGATTTTCTAGGATTCTAGAAAGATATTTGGTATGTTATTGGAATGTGGTGGTTGGGGGGGGGTGGAATTCTTCCCCTGTTTAGAACTGAGATACACAGAATTCAGATAAAGGTAAATAATATTAGCTATCTTACTGACAAAAAGCTGGATTAGAGACATGTGACCACAGTGGGCTACCAAATGCCCAACTGCTGACCTAGATAGACTTGCACACCCAAGTCCAAGGCTGAGATGGACAAGTTTCCCTGCAGCCTGCCTTAGAAAGCTCAGGATTTGGCTGAAATCAAAGAAATGCAGACAGGTAGAAATTTACCCATAAGATGCATCACTCCTCCTTCCCTGGCATGGAGAGAGTGGGGCAGCTTGCCTTTGCCTCCTGGAGAGTAGAATGGGAATTCTTTACATTCTATGGAAATGTGAAGAATAAGGAATAAATACTATCCCTAACAACAGGCAGACTAGCTGTGTCTATCTTTAAAGTCAGTTCTTTGAAGCTTAGCAAAGGCAGCCATAGGCTAAATTTTAGAATAAGCTTCATTCTTGCTCTTATTGCTACTTTTTCTTCTTCTACTTTTGAACCTCTATATATAATCCAACCACCATCTTTTCAGTGCCTTTCTTGGAAGAATCTGCAGAGACTTGTAGGCAAGGGTAAAGGAGAAGAGGGCAGGCGATTTTACATGCAGCTCTTTTCTAAGTCGTATATTTATGAGAAAAAAAAAAAAAAGACCTTTCCCATTTCCCTATGAGATGTATTAAATTGGCACACAACTTTTAGTGTCTCTGGAGCTTCTTTAAATCATTCTTTTTCTAGGTAAAGTTATGCCTGGTTGAAGTAAATGCTTTTTGTTATTTAGAAGTGCTCAATGATTATTATCAGCCTTGTCTAAAAAAAATGTAAAAACACAAATATATATCTACAACTTAAAGTCATTATTTCCTTCTAACAGTGA
This sequence comes from Enhydra lutris kenyoni, assembly GCF_002288905.1. NCBI lineage: Eukaryota > Metazoa > Chordata > Mammalia > Carnivora > Mustelidae > Enhydra > Enhydra lutris. The sequence continues at coordinate 30,705,723 of NW_019154088.1, read as the reverse complement.
TGAAGGTTGATTACTGTGTATTCACAAATACTTCTATTCATGATTTTAATTAGCATGGATAATTTGGCCCAAGTCATTTCAATTCAGACACAGCAGCATGTGTTTACTTAATTAAACATTCATTCATTCACTCATCCACTTATTTATTTTTAAAGATTTTATTTTACTTATTTGACAGAGACACAGTGAGAGAGGGAACACAAGCTGGGTGAGTAGGAGAGGGGAAAGCAGGCTTCCCACGGAGCAGGGAGTTCCATGTGGGGCTTGATCCCAGGATCCTGTGATCACGTCGGGAGCCAAAGGCAGCCAGCCGCTTAATGGCTGAGTCACCCAGGCGCCCCCTAAACTTTTATTTTTATGTTGAGGCAATTGTAGATTCACATGCAGTTGTAAGAAATAATGCAGATTCCATTTTGCCCTTTTACCCAATTTCCTCCAATAATAACATCTTGCAAAACTATAGTACAAGAGCTCCCAAGATACTGACACTGACACAGTGACAATAGAGAACACATTTTCATCATCACAAGGATTCCTTATGTTGCCCTTTTATAGCCATGCATAATTCTCCCCCCAGCAACCCTCCCCCCTTAAATTCTGGAAACCACTAATCTGTTCTCCATTTCTATGATTTTTGTCATTTCAAGAATGTTCCATAAATGGAGCCATATGGTATAAAACCTTTTAGGATTGGCTTTTTCATTCAGCATAATTCTCTGAATTCACTGTTGTTGTTACATGTATCCATAGTTTGTTCTTTCATACTGCAGACTAATATTCCACAGTATAGATATATCACAGTTTGTCTTACTACTTGCCCATAGAAAAACTCTGGGTTGTTTTTAGTTAGTACAAATAAAAATTCCATGAACACTCAAGTTCAGTTTTTTTAATGTGAATATAAGTGTGTGAAAACATGTTTATAATGACATGTAACTCTTTGCCTAATTTTCTGGCTATTTAAGCCAGAGGCAAAGCAAAAGATGTAAAGGTATTTGCCAAAGATCATAGACTCGTTCTTTACCAACCAATGATTCTTATCAGTACTTGCAACTTTGTAACTATCTTGCTACCTGACCTTGGGAAGCCCCCTGAATTTCTCTGAGCCTCCATTAGAAAAATAAATGTTTTTCAAAGCATAGCATTTGAAACACGAACTCCATGAAATGTTCCTAAAAGGGGACAAGGGAGATTTTCACAGTCCAGTAAGTTTGAGGAAATGCTGAATACATTTCTCTTTTGAAATAAATATATGCTCCTTGGTGTAAAAAAGGAAGGATCCAATATCCCACTGCCCAAGTTCAAATTCCAGCTCCATCGCTTGCTGGAATAGTAACCTTTAGCAAGACACTTAACACACCCATACCTGTTTTCTCCTCTATACTGTGGAGATAACAATAGTACCTCACTCATATAAATGGAAGATTAACTCTAAAGACAAGAAAACACTTGATAAATTGTTTCCTATTATTCTATTTCCATCATAATCAGATCATCAAAATCATTATAATCTTGTTAAAAAATAATACATGTTCAGGTCCACCCCTGCAGATTATATTTAGTAAGTCTAGGGTAAAGCCTGGTCCAGATGAAACAGAGGTTTATTTATATTAAGAATGTATCCAAGATAGCCCAAGGCAAAATTTAAATTTAGACCCAACTGACTGATGGAGAGCATCATAGTCATATCAACACACAAATTTAGTAAATCTTTTAAATGACTAACTCTGTAGTCCCACAAAAAGAGCACCGTTCTTTCCTGAATGGAAAGCCTTCCATTCTTCTTCTAGCACAAACTCATGATTCCCCTAGGGGTAGTTCATTAAAATAAAACGCAGTTCTGTGCAGTTGGTACACATCAGCTTTCAGAAAAATTCCTAAATGTAGCAGTTAGCATTGATATATAAAAATTTTATTTGTGAGTCACTGCTTAGCAAATTAAATCTGAAAATAAGACATCATTTCCTTAGAAATACAAGAAAACAATTATGATCGCTATAATTCCTGTAGGTTTCATCACCACACCGCTGATTTCCGGAAGTCTTCTTATTGTTAAGCACCAGGCAAATTTCCAGACCACTTGGGGAACTCACTCTAGAGGTGGTGGCAATCTTTTTACCACTTCTGCAGCAATCCTCAGGTAAGCTTTGGCCTGGAAAAGAAGAGATTCATTTGTTCTGTACTTCTCCCCAGCAGACATCAAATGACTCATGAACTGTCTGCCAGAGCTGTCTCCTGAACGGAACAGGGAAAAGGCTGAGTGAGATGAGGAAATTCAGCAGCAAGAGGATGCTGTTGTGTACACTGAAGGTGTGACAGGGTAGAAAGAATTTTAGATTCTTTAGGGGGCAAATACTTACAAGGTGACTTTCTGAAAAAATATTTAATACCAGCAATTACTGTTTTTAAGCTCTAATTCCCATTTCAGCAAACCAGCAACCCAGTCTAGTTGTAGAAAAATTTTACCTTCCTCTTCTGACAAATTGATATCTTGAGTCAGATACTGCCAAAACTTCTTTGGCATAAGAGCTGTTAGTCATTTTAAATAGGACTGTTTATTACCACTCTATGATTTATCTTTGGAAAGCACCTTCCTTATCTCTCTGAGAATGGCATCCAGTACCAGCAGTGAGCACCTCATAGGCTTCTTCACTTGCTGAATTTTGGATCCCAGGAAAGAATTCCTGGGGTCAGTTGTTAAACTCTTCTTCTGTGGGATCCTTAGTGCAGCTGAATACTAAGAGCAACCCACAAGCCACTGTGCACCATAAACTAAGCGAAAGCCTACATGGCCCAGTCAGATCAATAATCATGACATCTGCATCCTAGAAGTTCCAGACAATTGCAATGTAAATATTATTTATTTTCCCTATCTTATCTATAAAAAGTATCTGTAAGACACAACAGTAAGATCTTCTAAAACCATTAATTTCTACATTTACATACTTGGAGTTATGCATGTACTACCACCACCACTGCTGCTACTACTCTTACTATTACTACATCTACTATGACTGATAATAGCTAAAATTTACTTGAGTACTTAATATCCACCAAGTACTGTTTCATTTAAACTTGCAGCTACCCTAAGGGATAAATTCTGTCATTAACCCCACTTAAAGATAAGGAAACCAAGAACCAGAAAGGTGAATGGTCTTGCACAAAGCATTACAGTTAATATGGGATGAGCTGGTCTTTGAACCTAGGCTGACCAACTCTGACTCTGCATGATAAAAGAACAATCTGAGGTTTGTTTACCCAGACTTGAAGACGTTTCAAGCGTGTTTCACACATTTTCAGTTTTAAAAACCATACTTGAGCCCTAACAGCTGAATTATGCCTTACCAGAAAAGTGTTAAAATCTCACCTATGAGTTCATGTAAAGAAAAAAAAAAAAAAAAAAGAATAGTTCTCTAAATATGAATAAAGCCTTATTTGTTTTTATCTAGTACCTACTCTACCAAGTACTTTGTATAAGTAATCTCACTTATGTAAAACAAGCGTCATCAACTCGACTTGGATAAAGCACACAACTGGGAGTTGTTTGCTCAAGGTCACAGTCAGTAAGTTGGAAAACATTCAGACCTGGGTCCATCCAACTCTAAAGCTTAGATCCTTCTACTATATATTAAACAGTAAATCCAAAGTAAATCACAAGCAATTTTAATCAGAATGCTTTATCTAAAAATGGTTTCACTTTCTGCTATACTTAACAGAAACAACTGTTTTGTGTAAAAATGGAAATAATACTTTGTAAATAAATATCTCTCTTAAATCTAGTGTGCTGATTTTTACCCATGCATCTTTGTAAATACCTTTTATCTCCTAGTAGCTTTTCTGAGTGTTTAAGTCTAAAATTTTTGTGATGAAAATGTAAAGTTCACTAAGGCAAGCTGACAGAAGGTCATCATTCTATCATCTTTAAATTCTTACTTATGGTAAAATCACAGACATAAACCTATCAGACTACAAAAAGTGCTAAATGATTCCAGAATAATCAAATTTGCTACATTTAACCTTTGTTTTTTAATGGACTATCTCCAAGCTTAAACTTTCAATATATCACAAAGTAATGATTAGACTGTCATTTGCTAAGAAACCACCGAAAGTGCTTAGTTTTAGTTTCAATTTCTACAAAACTGTTGAGATAGAATTTTTTCAGCCAATGCAGTATCATTTCAACAAATACATTTTGGTTCTTATCATATGCAAGTTACTGTTTTGGAAATCTGTGGGATGTAATGATATAAAAGGAAGGCAGAATAGCTCACTTGTGAAGAGTTGAGGCTCTGACGTCAGACAGGCATGGTTTAAAATCTTAGCTCCATCACTTATTAGCTATGAGGCCTTAGGCAAGTTACTTAATTTAACCCTTCTAAGACTCAGTTTCCACATCTCTAAAATGGCTGAAGTAACAGTATCTATCTCAAGCGTTTGGGGGAATATTAAGTAATAATAAAGTATGTGCAGTACTGGCACAAAAGAAGCAAACAGTTAGTAGCTGCTATTATTACGGTTACATCCTCAGGTAATTTACAATCTCACTGAAGAGTTCATATGAACATGTACCCACAGGTACTTCTCCTGGGCTGAGGAACGGTATCTATGGATTTGTCTAATCCATAACTAGCAAAAAGGCAAATATCTGTATCATATGTAAAAAATATGATTTAGATTTCTCAAACTGTTAATACTCTCTCTTTTCATCACCTCAAATATACACAGAATAACACTTCTGTTCGAGATCTTTTATTGGGCCATCCAGAAGCACAGATAAGACAGCTGGATCCCATTTGTCTGCTCTATATTAACAAGTTAAAGGAAAGGGATGGCAATCAAAGTGCAAGAAGTTTTATTGAAAACTTTTTCCTTTGTCTTTATTTTTAAATATCAGAAGTTCTACTTTATCATATGCAATCATTTCATATTAAGATCATAAGGTAATAATTTAGAAGTTCTAAGATAATAAAGCTTCCACTTATATTTGAAAGTCTTTACCAGGAATACCTTATAGCACACCTTTCTGTATGCCAATATTAAGACTTTTTACTTGATAACAAAAGGATGAAACCACAAAATTATTAGTCAATCACGGGTCTACCACTTGTGTCCTGGACTCAAGTAAAGGCAAAAGGTAGATAAAGTTAAATTAGCAATTATAATCACACCAACAAGAGACAATGCTACTGGATTTAAGAGTTCTGAATCCGAAGTGTCCACTTCCTCTCCCCTCCTCTGTGGCTTTCTCTGGCTATTATACACTACTATATTTAGAGTTTCAATTATTCGCCTTTCGTTAGCAGTGCACATGTTCAGAAGATTTTGCCCAATGACTGAGGAGGCAGCAGCTTGCTGGTGCTTTTTAACTGGTGCAGTAGCTCCTTGCAACTTTTCTGATGATGCCTTAAATTCAGCATGAATCATATTTGAAATTAATCACTATCACTATAGTATTTGTGTCCACTGAAAGTTAAATGTTCCTGGGAGAATGAAGTCCCTGTTGCCCAATTTTAAAACATCTGCTGTGCAGAGAGTGACAGTCCTGGAATCTGGGGTTGGGAGGAGGGAGTGACAGAAAAACGGAGAAGGGGGAGTTAGAAAACAAAAAGCTAAAAATGAAACCTTTACTAATTAATAATTTTACTTGTACGTCAACTCCTAAAAGCAAACAATAAAAAGTGTTGATCTAAGAGGCCAGTGATTAACAATTTTATTCGTTCAGTCCCATTAACTTTCACAGAAGTTTATCATGTTGAAAAGTATAAACTTTATTCTTTTTAAATGAAGACATGTAAGTAGAATCGGTATTAAGCTTCCACAAACACAACAGAATTTGCTGAGAGGGCTGTGACTAGCTCCTATGAGCATATTTCTGTTGGTGTTCATAGGGAAAAAGGGAAAGAAAAAGGTTATCAAGAGGCAAGATTCATCACAAGAGTAAACAGAGGATCCTGTGATTCGAAAAGGAGGCGAACCGAAAGCTAGTCTAAATGTACATAACAGGCACTGAACTAATCCTGCAATTTATTAGGAAGTGAAGTACTGCATTCGTAAGAGAATGTATAGAGTACGGTGTCAAAGCTGTAAGGGGAAATAGCCTCTAGCACTATCTTGGACAGTTCCTTATTGTAAATGAACCCTTGCTTCTTCACCTGAAAAATGGAAATTATTATACATATCTCACAAATGTGTTAAGAGAATCAAATAAAATAATGTATTTACTGCACCCAAGTATTGTACTACCTCTTAAAACAAATTAAAGAAATCAAACCTAAGACCTGGGAGGTGATATAATGGAAAGACGCCAATGTTTGCAAGGAAAACACTTGTCCATTAATCACATTTTACCATTTATCAGTTCTATAACCTTGGGAAAATTATTTAAATTCCCTGTACCTCAGTTTCCTCATGTGTAAAATGGGGACTATTTATACATTGCATTAAATTGTTGTGAGCATAAAATTATGTAAGTAAAATGTCTGACAGCATCTGGTACACTGTAATTGCTATTATTATTAGGAGGATGATTACTAATAATGAATGTCTGCAATCTAAGAGTAGGAAGTAATAATTTCCATGGAAACAGAATAAACACAAGGCACTTTTTTTTTTCTTTCTTTTCATGGCCATGCCTAAATCTTAAAATTGCTCCGAAGTCTTCATATTTAAGGTTGACAATCTGGAACATGAAATTCTCACTACTCTTGCCGAGACCTCACCAAATCAAACCTAGCACAAGCTACAAAGGGTTAGGCTGTCCTCGTTCTCATAAATGTCGGTGAGCAACAGTAAAATAATAGGTCTAATGTTTATGCAAATGTAAATGAGATTAAAAAAACTTAACTCCAAAAACTACACAGACACTACTGTTTAGAGTTTTAAATCACATTATCTTTTGATGGTTGCTTTATGTTTTCTCTTTTATTATATTCCTTTTACTTCTTTTCAGAAATCTCAAAGAAAAAATAATAATGGATAGGTGGAGAAAATATTTAAAAATCTAAACTTGTAACTGATATAATCTAGTAAGTAATTATTCTTGGTCATAAGAAATCACCATAGAATGTCTTTAGTCTATTCTTCGGAGGCATTTAAAAATACGTAATTAGGGGGGTGTCTGGGTGGTTCAGCGGGTTAAAGCCTCTGCCTTCGGCTCAGGTCATGATCCCAGGGTTCTGGGATCAAGCCCTGCATCAAGCCAAGCAAGGAGCCTGCTTCCCTTCCTCTCTCTGCCTGCCTCTCTGCCTATTTGTGATCTCTGCCTGTCTGCGAAATAAATAAATAAAATCTTAAAAAAAAAAAAAAAAAGTATGTCATTAGGGGCTCTTGGGTGGCTCAGTGGGTTAAGCCTCTGCCTTTGGCTTGGGTCATGATCTCGGGGTCCTGGGATTGAGCCTCCCATCGGGCTCTCTGCTCGGTGGGGAGCCTGCTCCGCACCCCCCCCACCCCGCGCCTGCCTCTTTGCCTACTTGTGATCTCTCTCTGTCAAATAAATAAAATCTTTTAAAAAAAAAAGTATGTAATTAAAACACACTCGAATTTCATACAATTTTCATCCACTACATAAAGTACACCTATGGTAGCGGGGTTGCCAGACTAATTATGAGAATAATAAAGGGTTACAGTTTTTGCTTATCTGGAAGATTTCTAAGAAAAGGCTGAAAAGGAAATTTAACATTTACTACCTGTAAGTCAGAGAAAAGAAACAATGATAAGTGCTACACATTATTCTCTATTTCCTCAGAGATCATATCCCCAGCAACTTAATCACCTACACCAAAACTGTGGACTCTTAAGAAAGGGAAAAGACCTTGGGCCCCTGAAAGAAAGAACTCTAAATGAAGGTACTTCACTTATCCAAGATTCCTGACCATCATTTTTACCCTTACTTTATTTTTAGCTTTAACCAACCTCAGCTCTTTTATTTTCCAGTTCACACAAGATTTGAGAAAGTAAGGAAGGAATGAAAGTAGTAGTAGTTATGGATAGCCAAAATAATAGGACTATAAAGTTAAACCCATGAGCTAAGGAAAAACAAAAAGGAATAACTGTAAGAAGGCTGACTGGGGCTTTTCAGCAAAGAAGCACAAAAACTACATCAAAACTGATGCATCCAGATGATGGCTGAGCTTCTAGCTTACATAGCAAGTGCTACTTAGGACAGAAGAAATATATATGATTAATTTTATTCCTATCTAAAAAAGAAAGTAAAATAAAAGATTTTATTCTTAAAGTCGTAAAGCTTCAGCAGTCTTGAAAATCTATCAACTGTATCTCCAATGACGTTGGCTCATGAAACACAACCAGTTTTGACCTTACCTCCTCAATCATATTTATCAAAATAAATGTAGTGAAAATCCCATCTGTAATGCATAAAACAACTTCCTTATATCCAACTTAATACTTTTTTTTTTTTTTAGGTTTATTTATTTTAGAAAAACAGCACGAGTGGGAGAGGCAGAGGGAAAGGGAGAGAAAATTTCAAGCAGACCATGCACTGAGTGTGGAGCCTGATATGGGGCTCTATCTCACGACTCCGAGATCATGACCTGAGCTGAAGCCAACTGGGACGCTCAATCAACTGCCTCACCCAGGTGCCCCCAACTCAATACTTTCTTACGTCAGTTTTCCTTCTAACAATCAGCTGAACTTCTAATACTGAAATATGGTAATCTTGGGTAGTTAGATACTGCTAGCCAGAAAAATAAGAATTCGATAAACACTCGTTATTTGTGTTCTTCATGAGAAAACTGGCTAGGTGATAGGCCTTTGCAGGTAAACTTGTTCAGATAACAATTCAGAGCAAGCACTGATATGCTTATGATATAAAATAGTTATTTAAAGATGCTTTAAATAAATTAACTTATCTTTGTTTAAAAATGCATTGCAAATAAACTAGATATTCCCAATTTCTTTGTAAATATCAAAAAGTATATATCCTGTAAAAAGACACTAAAATACATATATAAAAACATCACTTACCTCATCACTTTCAGGCTGTGAAAACACAATCGGCTGGCCTGTATCTGAAGTTTCCCTTATATTAAGATGTAAGGGAATGTCTCCTAAAAGAGCCCACCAGACATCCATTAATACTAAAGTTTACATAGGCATTTGGAATTTCACTATTTGAACTTCAGAAAAAAACACACAAAAAAAGTTTAAATTAAATTCATTAAGTCAACTTGAACTATGACTATCTTCAAGTTGCTAAATCTCTGAAAAAGGAATTTCAAATGAAAATTAGGGCCAACGTATTTCATTGGAGGGTAGTTCAGGGATTGTGTTATGTATATATGAAAGCTATGTGGCAGCCGATCAAGGGATAAGGCCTCTGATTTATTCTTTGCTGGAGGTCTTCCAGCAAGAAATGGCCTGGAAGACATTTGTAAAAGTATTTCTCTCTGTAGTATCTGATATAGACACATCATACCAAGCAATAAGAGGAAATGAAGACAAAAAGATGGGGAGACAAATTCATCAAAAAAAAAAAAAAAAAGTGTAACAAAATTATCTTCCTGATATTGGCAGATGAGTGAGCTAAGAGAACTGCTGAAAAGTAAGGCAGATCTGTTATCTCCACTACCTTTCTCTTTATCCAATGAAACTATTTTTTCTTTTATCATGTATCGATCTATATAACATTACATATAACTTGTGAACCAGATGAGATCTCAGGAAGTATTTAAGAACCTCCATTATACACACTTGAGGTTGAAAAGGTGGTGTGTCTTTCCTGTGTTACTATTAGGTGGTAGAATCTAGGGGGAAAATGCTCTGATCCATCATACAATTGGCTCTACCACCCCTTTACAAATGAAGCCTTTCAAAAGATTTAGACTTAAAATGCAGTAAATGGAGTCATAAGCAGAAAAGTTGACTTGTCATGGTACTGAACGTTCCTAGAACCACTCCAAATCCATGCAAGCATTACTGAAACATACATGTGTGTTTATATAAGTAAGTCAGCAGCACCAGGCTAGGCTAGGTAAATAAAGCAGAAGTATATGCTATAAAATTAAAAATCTATTACAAGTTATATTATAAAGTACACAGAGTAACATAATTCATTCTTCTCTTGTCAGCAAATTCTCTTGTCTTAATCAACTCTTTAGGAAATTTAAATCTTTCCTAAATGTTCAATAGCCAATGACAAAATACCTGAATATTTCTGTAGTCACTTAAAGATTAGCTTTTCAGTAAATTTGATGTCTATTCCATATATCAACTTAAGAGTGCAAGAAACTGTCACAGGGATACGGGAAAATATGTTAAAGAAATTCTTAGAAACCCATAAAGCTTTTTCCTTGATTTATGCCATCATAGTAAGGAATCCTGAATGGTTTCAGTTCTACCACAATAATGGAAGGAAAAAAAGCAAAACTGTTTTCTTCATATATAGTCACCTCTCAATATAGTTTCTGCCTTCTAGAGACTCATAATCCTATCTATAAGCAAAGAAGAATTGATGAAGAAAGAGGAAAACCTTTTTAGAAAACAGGTGGCACACCATAGTGAGACTGGTAATGGGCTAACAGCTGTTTAACAGAGAGGGATAAAAAGGAATAAAGATATGTAGAGTGGGTAAAGTGCAGCCTGGCCTTGAAATTATTTTGAGGGGCTAGGTCTGAAGGAAGCGAGGGCATATTTCAGAGACATAATGACTGCATAATCTGTCCTTGGAGGTAATACCGAGAAAGTTCTGACAGCCATTTTACCAAACAATTTTTTAAATATAGCCCAATGGATGAAAGTAAATTAAGAGGTAGCCAGGGAGTCAGTAAAGGACATATAAGGGTTCCAGGGAATTCAACCAGCCAGAAGGCCATAACTGGAAGAGCTCTTACCCTAACTTCAGTTCCTCCTTCCTGCCTCCAGCCTCTTTGTTATTGGAGCCCCTGCTCCAGATCATGGGAGGTCTCACTGGGCCCCATGACTGCCTTAAAAGGAGGAGATGTGCCCTGAATTGGAACTCCGAATTATTTTTCCCAGAACACAATTAGATACAACAATCTATACGCACTATCTGTTTTTTGTGATCAGTATTCAGTGTTTCTGACACATTTTTAGGGTAACTAAACATTTGTGAGCTGTTGATTAAAATGTAACTTCCATATGTGAGATTATGACATATATTTCAAATTCAAAATAAGTGATTTACGATATCATACCACCCATTTATAAATCAGGGAATTATAATATTGTCAGTAAAATTCAATAATGCCATTATAATTACACATTTACTTTATTACATAAGTGAATGTCAATCTGTTGTTATTATGCAGATTTGGGAAATTGAACTTTCTAAGTTAAATAAAAAACAGTTGCAGAATATAATTAGTGGCTATAATTATAGCAATGTATCAAAATATATCATTAGTATTCACCTGGTACTGTGGTGGCTGCTACAGTACAAATGCATAATAACGATAACACATTTAACATCAACTTTTAGAAATTTAATTATAATAAAGAATGTTTTGAAATTCCTTGATCTCTAAGGGATCTTAATTGTTAACTATCTAAAACTAATAATTCACTCTCTTCCTCCCTTATTCAGCATCTAACATCTGCCTTTGCCCAGAACAGAAACTCATTCAAAAGGAAAATATCAACACGTTTCCTAAAACGTCCATTAAGTTGCCTGTGGATTTTTTAAGAATTATGTTTTACCTAAAGTCTGTGTTTTGCTCACTTAACACCTGATTTTACTTCTCACAACACTAATTAATCCCTCAATTCAGTAACGTGAACAGTACATATAATGTGTATTTCAGGTGCCATATCTCTTGGACCAAAAACATATAAAGAGATTACAGAAAACAGGAGACATTATCTTTCTAGAACAAAAGGAGTGATAAGTTCAGAACTTATCAGAAAGGCATTTTTTCATATACACCAAGAACTGACACTTAGAAAGGTTGCTACAACACATTAACCAGGTGTTTTCATATACCTCTTTATACTGAAAGATGTGTCCCCTTAGCAAACAACCGATGACCATTATTTAAAATAAGGACTTCAAATTACAGTACTCAAACCATGAAACTCTTCTCAAATTCAAGATACAGGCAGTTTTTACCTACAGCAAAAGTAATAATTGGCAGAACAAACCTCCTCTTCAAAAAGCCTTCTACTAATGAACTATTATAAAAAGCAAAGGAAGGTTAACACATACAACTCCCAATACTATCTTAATTTCAAGTACAAAACTGAAGACAATTCATCGTTTTCTGAGACATTCTTCATCACCATGCTTTATCCCCACCTTCCTTTCTGCCATTTCCTTTGCAAAAGAATATCCTGTGGTCTTACCTAGAACATCAAGATCAAGAGTCCGTGCTAGTCTTCTTGCACCATCAGCACCAAAAATATGAGTCCTATGTTTACATTTTGGACACTGGAAAACACTCATATTTTGGACAAGGCCCAGGATCTAGAATAACAAAACCACTGAAATTAAAACAAAATTAAACCAAAATTTTTTCTATTTTATTTCTTTTCAGTGTTCCAAAATTCATTGTTTATGCACCACACCCATTGCTCCATGCAATATGTGCCCTCCATAATACCCACCACCAGGCTCACCCAACTCCCCACCCCCTCCTCTCCAAAACCCTCAGTTTGTTTCTCAGAGTCCACAGTCTCTCATGGTTTGTCTCCCCCTCCGATTTCCCCTATCTCACTTCTCCTTTAATCCATTATTTCAACAAGTTTTTACTGAGTGCCCACTGGGTTCTAGTGATACAGTCATAAATATGTTACGGTCTCTGCTTTAACGGGAACTCACAAACTAGTGGGAGAGCAAGACACATGTAATTAACTTTAGTAATGTGATAAATGCTAAAGATAATGAAATGACAGGGATAAGAAAAATTCTGTCTGGGAAGAATAAGAGATATCTCTGAGCTGCCCATATTACCCAGAATTGTTTCATTGGGTTGAAGGTGAGAAGGGTTGAGGCAGGAATTCTAGGCAGAAAGTGGAACACAAGTCAAGACAGTGAAATATAACTGCACATGGCTTATTTGGGCTGCACACTCTTGGGGGGCAAAGGCAGAAGCTGGCTTGATAAGGGAAGTCAGAGTCCAATGGCAAGGTGCTAAATGCCACTCATGATTTTCTTCTTGTGACAACAGAAAACCACAAAAGATTTTTAAAGTTGAAAAGATGGTCCCACAAAAGGTTTTTCAAGTTGAAAAGATGGTCCTAAGAGGTAATATTACACAATCAGATCTGTATTTTAGAAATTTAGCTCTGATAGCAATACAGAAAGAATAAGCAGGAAGATGCAGTGGAAAAAAAAAATGGAAAAGAGGCTATTGTGAATGAAGTCTCATGATAAATGACAGCTAACAAATACTGATTGCTTATTATATACCAGGCACCGGGGTAAGTGTTTTAGATGAACTATCTTATTTACTCCTATCAAAAACTTTATGAGATGGGTATTTTGTCATCCTCATTCCATTGCTGAGAAAAAGAACAAAGCTAGCAAAACACTAAAACTCAACTCTTATCAGAATGTTATCATTTGAAACAAAAATTGAAAGTCTTATAGAAAGTGTCCATCTCTGAGTTTCACTAGCTTCTGGAACAAAATAGATACTTTATAAACATGTGCTGAATAAATAGGCTCTGCAAATATAATCCTTATTCATGTTTCTTTTAATCCCATTTTCTTATTAATGAAAACCAGTGAGTCTCTTCTAGAATAAAAATAAGGAACACAATTATCAAAGGCTTAGAGATAACATGTCTCTATCATCCTATCAACTCCACCAAAAAGATCATCATTATAGGAGATTTCTCTACTAGAACACTTGCATTTTAAATGAAGAATAGCACTGACAATCCACAATGAACCATACAGACAAGAAAATTTCTTATTCTTTCTGAAAAGGGAAACTGAACAGACTAAAGTTTCCCAGAACATATGCAAATGAAGACAAATTGTGAGGGACATAAATTTGTAGCTAAGCATTTTCCAAGCATCTAATATATCTTTTGCTGATGCAAAGTATTATAAAAAATAAATCATATTGTACTTTGGTAATTCAATACCATCTCCAAAAAGCCAGCAGAAAACATAGCTAAAGATCACACACCTTATTTGTTTATTCAGTATGTCTATATCATACACCCATTGCCTGGGCAGTTTTACTGCCATTTATGTTAAACGTGATATATTTCCCTCACTGTAGAGCTTTCAACTTAAACCTAAAAATATCACTCAAGAAATGGGAAAAGGGAAAACACTTAAATATTGTGAAAATGTAGGTGAGGGTATATTCTAATCCAGAGAGAATAGGAAAAGCATCTCTACTCCAGAATCTCTTGGACTCCCCAAGACATAGGAGGGTATGGGGCAAGAGTGTATTTTCAACTTACATGATTAACTTATTATCAATATCTTATTATTGTTTTCCATGGCCTATATAAATGTCTCAGTCATGTTCTCTATATAGACTACAAAATGTCACAAACATAAAACCATAAGCAAACTCAATATTTAATAAGCTCCTATTACATGCCAGTAACTGAGCTAAACAAAAGGAGTAGCATACAGAGGTAAGCAAAACAGACTTGATTCTTGCCCTCCTGGAGCCTGCACGCTAATTAGAGAAGCAGACTGAACAATTAATAGTTCAAAAATCTACTTTGACGATGGAAGAGCTTCTCTGGAAGCAAAGCACAGAGGATTATGAGAGCATAGAAGAGAGAGAACCGTATCTATCCTAAGAGTCACAGAGGAGTTCCTTGAGGAAATATGTAACCTAAAAGTTAAAGAAAAAGCAGGTAAAAATTAGGAAAAAAGGAGGGAAAACTCTCAAGGAAGAAGTAGGGGGACAAGTCTCCTTCAAGGAACTGAAAGACCAGCATGGCTGAGTTATGGTGTGAGCAGTGTGAAATTTTTCTATCAGGACAGAAAGCACTAAACATAAATAAAAAAATTATTTTGTCAAACTGACTATATTAAAATTAGTAACTTAATTGGAAGACACAATTTAGACAGTGAAAAGACAAGCTATAAAGCAGGAGATGGGATTTATAATACACATCCATGACAAAGGGCTTTTATCTGGAATATATAAAGAACTCTACAAGCCAAGAGAACATCAGAAATTTTTTAAAAATGGGCAAGACTTAACAGGCACTCCTTAAAGACCAATAAACTTGAAAAAAAAGTTTTCAACTTCACTAATCATCAGAGAAATGCAAATTAAAACCACAATGAGATACCACACATTCATTCTTAAGACCTGATTAGAACCGTGAAATGTCTATAAGACAGCAACAACATCAAATACCATGTCATGGTGAGGACACAGAGCAAGTAAAATTCATAGTTTCAGCTGAATGCAAACTGGTACAACGATTTTAAACTGGTATAACCATTTTGGAAAACTGGAAAATTTATTTAAATTCAATTTAATTAACATATACTGTATTATTAGTTTCAGAGGCAGAATTTAGTGATTCATCAGTTGTAACACTCAGTGCTCATTACTTCAAGTGCCCTCCTTAATATCACCCAGCTACCCCAACCCCCTCCCTTCTCCCCTCCAGCAAATCTTAACTTCTTTCCTACAGTTAAGAGTCTCTTACGGTTTGTCTCCCCCTGATTTTGTCGTTTTATTTTTAACTCTCTTCCCCTATGATCCTCTGTTTTGTTTCTTAAATTCCACATGAATGAGATCATATGATAACTGTCTTTCTATGACTGACTTATTTTGTTTAGCATAATACCCTCTAGTTCCATCCACATTGTTGCAAATCACATCGATTTTATTTTCTCAAGTATGGTGAGCATGTAGTGGTATCTCATTGTGCTGGACTATTCAAATCATTAATCCGTTTATACTGGGAACTATATTTCCTAGAATCTTTCTTCCTTTATAGCTTCTCATTAAAGTTCCCTAAAAGTAAAATGACACAAGTTTTAGGAGGTGGAAGTGAAGCCATAGGCATTATACTCTATAGTTTCCTTTGGTTAGAGGTGGGGAAAGAAATTTGCAGGACTGCAGGTGTATTCCAGTTGGTCCTCTTTCTTCCTGACATTGTGCCCATCCTCTGCCCTGAGGTTTTACTTTGCATTGCCATAATTATTAAAGAAGTTGAGCATATTTTTACATGTTTATTGATCATTTGTATATTCTCCTCTGTAAAGTGTTCAGTTCTCTTGTCTATTTTTTCCATTGATTATATAGGTCTTCTTACTGAATTATAAGAATTCCTAGTTTTTCAATAGAATTCCTTTGTTGATAGGTTCTTAACTTTGATATTGATTATACTGAGTTAAGTATATTATTAAAATTAAGATCATCTGGGTTTTTCCCTACATTTTAAAACATGGGTACTAAAAATTTTTACATCACATTTGTGACTTGCATTACATTTCTATTGGAGAGCACTGTTGCAGACAACTAAAGAGTGACCATAGAACTGATTTTGGTAGTTCCCCTTAATTTTATGTTGTTTCAAGGTCCTAAAGATGAACAAAAACATTTATGAGGATCAGTGATTTATGAGTAATTGAAAATTGAAGAAACATGAAACATTTACCTTCAAGACTATATAGGAAAGATAAACTGTCAAGTTTCTTTGCTTTTAGTCGAAATTACATCAACTGAGTGTGATAACACACACATATTTATCTGATTAATTAGAAAAAGAGAACAAATTACTTATTAAAATATGCAGAGTATGTGGCAGACAACTTTTTGAAACCACAGTGTTAGCTGGAAGAAAATTCAGAAAAGAACCTCGAGTATTAAAAAGCTTAGAAAACACTATGCTAGTTTTTAAGAGTAGAGTTCTATAATCAATGAGTTTTGAACAGGAGCAGTTAATAAAATAAGAAAGAACATTAGAATATCCATATGACAATTTTATTCAAAAAAATTCTTTTAAACAGGAAAGCGTTCATGTCCATACCATCCTCTACTGTCCTCCCGGCCACAAGCCTTATACTGTGTGAATACTTTATGTGTTCTTAAGCTGTTTATTATACAGCTACTACGTGTATCTTTCATAGTAGAAACATTAGAAAGCAGATGCTTTGCCAGAGCTTAATTTACATAATACCATTGAGATGCAGCTGTAAGCATGCTCAATCTTTTTTTTAATGTCTCATCAAAATATAAGATCCTTTTTTTGTGTCAACTAGACTCAAATAGAAAAAAATTTCAGAGGAAAAAAATGTATAAGATCCTTATCTCTTTTTCTTCTGCTAGTTGTATACTGAAAGTAAATGCTATATGCCTGCTTAACATCAGCCACCACAAACCTTTTATGTGTTATTTTTATGTTATTCCAATCCATCATTGCCTCAGAAGGGTACTTCTTTTATTAACTTTTAAAAAATTGACTCTCTTGAAATATCAATGTTGCTCTGAAATATTGGATTTTTGTGTCCAACTGAATTAAGCAAGCTCAAAAGGCCCCAATTTTAATTTCTTCTTGGTATTTTAAATTCAGATTCAGGTAAGTAACAAGTAAGATTTTCAGGCTATTATTTAATCCAAAATCTCAAGGTTACAATCAGGTTAAATTCTTGCTGGTTGGAAATTGTCACAAGGATTAAAAACTATGATTTAAGAAAAAATGAGGAGAAATTGACTGTTAAATAGAGAATGAATAATAATAACTGAAAAAGATTAGATTCTTAAGTGCTATTCAGTTTCCCATTAGCATTGAACCAATTTAAAAACTATATATACTAAAGTATATTTCCTGAAACAAGTGTACAAATATAATTTTTTTTAAGACTTATTTTCATTTACTTTAGAGAAAGATAGTTTGAGTGAGCATAGCAGAGAGGGGCAGAGAGAGAGGGAGAAAGAAGTTCCAAGCAGACTCTGCAATTGGAAGTCTGCAGCGGGGCTCCATTCCGTGACCCTGAGATCACCACCTAAGCCGAAATCAAGGTTGGATGCTTAACTGACTTGGTCACCCAGGTGCTCCCAAATATTATAATTTTTAAAAATGAGATGGGTGGCTTGTTTTCTCTTTCAGAAGAAGTAGTCTGGCATGGAAAGAACAATGAATGGGGAAACCTGCATTCATGTTCCTTTCAGGAACCAATTAAATAGTTGTGGGTCCTTGAGGTACAATTCAAATTCTTTATGTCCTGAATCCCAAAATGAGGGTTTACAACAAATGATGATCTCTATAATAATGACCCCTAAAATCTAACACTAGAACAATAACATTCAGAGCCACCTTTATAATACCATATATACATATGGTATTATTTTGATATATTTTGATATAATTTGATATACATATGTATAATCTCATTGAATTGCCAAAAGGACCAATGAAATGGATCACAAAACATTGAATGTATATTATTTGCTCTAGATCACACAGTTAATAAATAACATAGCCAAAATTCAAACCAGCTGGGTCATTGGTTTGTATGTGGAAGTCACCAAGAAAGACAAGTAAATGGACTCCAGGATTTTGTCCTTAGAACTAGGTGGCCTGAAACAATGATGAGTCAATACAGTTTAGTAGGGCAATTTAGCACAGTAATTAAGAGCACAGTTATAAAGGAAGGACTAATTTGAACCCTCTTCATACTAACTGCTGCAATCTAGGCGGCTTTAAACTTCACTTTCTTCTGGCCATGGAACTCCCCTTGCCTAAAACACATTCATTATACCTCTCTTGACTATCACCTAAACCTATGGCCCCTTAACTCCTCCCCATTTTTCAATCCACCCATTTCCTGTCTCACTTGCCCATCTAGACAATCAGAACCCAATGGTAAGCAAATTTATACTAAAATCTATCCATCTATCTATTAAAATCAATACTTTGTTTCCAGGTCACTTGTAGCAGACAGGTAGCTGTTGACCTAAGTCCATGGTCTCATCTTCCTTGGCACAGATCTAACCTACATTTCTTGGGCTCCCTGAGAACTGTGACAAGTGACCACATGACTGAGTTTTAGTGAAATGTGTATACACACATATGTATGTCTGGTCCATAAAAATTTCCATAAGCATACCTCTGTGCTATCTTTCCCTTCGGGCTGGCTCAAATGAGAATAGCCCCAAAGGTGGGCTTAGAACTCACATTTGAACATGGCAGAGGCTACAGCGGCCTAAATAACTTCCTGGAAGAAGACCACTCTGATCACCTGTTCATCTCTGAGTACTTGTTCCATGAACAAGAAATAAATTGCTATTGTATCTGCATCATTATATATTTTGAGGTTTATTTGTGACAGTAATGAACTGTATTAAATAATGTAAATTTTATTTTAAAATTTTTTTAAATAATGGAAATGTTAAATAATTTTAGACTCTATATAACTTTAGCAATTTAATCTGTATGAAGAGAATGGTTTAGGCTCAAGTGAAGTACTCAAGGAATAAGGAAATCTCAAAGACACTATTCATCTAAATTTTTAACAATTTCTTATTAAAATTCTTATTAGCAAAAAGGGACTAGTCAAAATATGTAGGCCAAATGCATAAATATCTATGAATTACAAATTTATCTGTTTCATGATAACATTCTAAAAGTAATTATAATAAACAACATTAGTTACATTGACGTTGGTTGGTCAGCCTGTGCCAAACACTGTGCTAAGTCCTTTGTGGGCATTATCTCATTTATTTCTCCCCTCAAACTTCTATGGGAACAGTACTATAATTCCCGCATTATGAATTAAATAACTTGAGTAGGTCCTACAGCTACAAAGTGAGAGAGCTAGGATTCAAACTATAGCATTCAGACTCCTGAGCCCATTCTCTTTACCACTATGTAAAAATGTCTCTGTAAGTAGCACCCTATTGCTTAAAAAATAATTTCTAAAGCAATTTAATTTGCAACCATAAAAGAGGTTATACATATATTAAAGAATATAGCTCTCTCAGTGCTAAGAAAAAAATCAATCTGTGTAAAAGAGGCTACAAATATACAGATTAATAAATCTGTTTTTGTGAGGAGAAAGGATGGTCACATACATCATGTGATCTGAATAGTACTAAAAAGGCCAACACCAAATCATTTTCTCTACTAGTCTCTTCCTTGCCAAACAGTTTTAAATCACAACCCTCATAGAGAATAAGGGCAGGGATTTGTGACTGAGAATCTAGCCTCTTATTTCTACCTCACCGTCATCCTGAGCAAAAAACTAGCTCCTGGTAGATTTATTAATGGCAGCCTAACTCTCAAAATCTCTTAGATTTCTGCCATTTTTTTTTCTAACCACCCCACCCTATGTAATCAATTGCCAAGCTGTCAATTCTTCCTTCAAAATGCCAACTACATTTATTCCCCTTTCCATCTTCAATGCTGTTATTCTAGATCAGACTCTTCCTCCCTATCACCTACATCAGTGTCTTTCCAAATTATTAAAACTGTAGGCAGAGGGAGAGGAGCCCAAGCAGCCTCCCTGCTAAGTGCGGAGGGACCTCAGTCTCAGGACCTTTGAGATCAGAACCTGAGCAGATACCAAGAGTGGGCAGGCATCCCTGTATTGATCAAATATGAGACTGAGGTGAAAAGGCCATCGATCTGTTTGAAAGCATATAAATCATCCTTCTCTAAGCTTTAAAGAGGC
This sequence comes from Enhydra lutris kenyoni, assembly GCF_002288905.1. Taxonomy (NCBI): domain Eukaryota; kingdom Metazoa; phylum Chordata; class Mammalia; order Carnivora; family Mustelidae; genus Enhydra; species Enhydra lutris. The sequence continues at coordinate 30,685,142 of NW_019154088.1, read as the reverse complement.
CATATCCATAGCAGAGTCCAGGTAACACCATAGCATGCGTGTGGGAGTGTGTATCTGGCAGGGCCTCTTGGAGCCATAGGAGATCGAAGACAAGAAGAGCAGCAATTCTAGAAACAGAAAATTGACCACTTTCTGAAAGAGCTCTACGAAAAGCGTTCAGGGAACAAAGGATCTGGCCAGCAGATTACTTAGACTGGCCCCTGGCAAGGACGGTGCAATTCTGCCTCAGGCAAAGGCATTTGAGGATCACTGCAACAGGCCCCTCCCCCAAAAGATCAGCAAGAACATCCAGCCAAGACCAAGCTCACTGATCAAGGAGAATAGCAGAATTCCAGAGGAGGGGAAAGCAAAGCATGGAATTCATGGCTTTCTCCCCATGATTCTTTAGTCTGGCAAAGTTAATTAAATTAAAAAAAATTTTTTTCATATTCTAATTTTTTTAAACTTTTACTCTTTCCTATTTTAACTTTTTTTAACTAGCTTAACAATACCATTCTTAAAAAAAGCTTTTTGAACCTTCATTATTATAGTCATATTTTATTCTTCATTGTATCTAACTTTATTTTTTGTATACATATAGGGTGTTTTCTTCTGAAAAATTTTGGAATACAACTTCTAATAGATCAAAATATACCCTAAATCTAGCACAGGGCTTTGTTCTAGTCTCCAGCTTGAGGAAATTCTCTCCACTTTCTTTGTCTTTCTTTTCCCAACCAACTTATCTTATCAACTCCTTTTTTAGAATTTTTAAAAAAATTTTCATCTTTACAGGGGCGCCTGGGTGGCTCAGTGGGTTAAATCCTCTGCCTTCGGCTCAGGTCGTGATCTCAGGTCCTGGGATCGAGCCCCACATCGGGCTCTCTGCTCAGCAGGGAGCCTGCTTCCCTTCCTCTCTCTCTGCCTGCCTCTCTGCCTGCTTGTGATCTCCCTCTGTCATGTAAATTAATAAAAATCTTAAAAATTTTTATTTTTATTTATTAAAAAATTTATATTTATTCTTTAAAAAAAATAAAAATTTTCATCTTTACAGTCATATCCCATCCTTCATCGTGTTTACCCTTATTTTTGTATATATATGTTTTTCTTTCTTTAAAATTTTGGGAGGTAGTTTCTTCTAAGAGACCAAAATGCACCCTAAATCAAGTGGGTGGCTCTGTTCTATTCACCAGTCTAATATATATATATTTTTTAAATTTTTATTTTATTTTATTTTTTTAACTTTTTTTTTTTTTTAAAGATTTTATTTTATTTTATTTATTTCTTTGACAGACAGAGATCACAAGCGGGCAGAGAGGCAGGCAGAGAGACAGAGAGGAGGAAGTAGGCTCCCTGCCAAGCAGAGAGCCCCATGCGGGACTCGATCCCAGGACCCTGAGATCATGACCCGAACTGAAGGCAGAGGTTTAATCCACCGAGCCACCCAGGCATCCCTTTTTTTTGAACTTTTTACCCACTTTCTTCTCCCCAGCATTTGGGGTCGCTTCTGATTTGGTTAACAAACATTTTTCTGGGGTCTTTGCCACTCTTCTAGTATTTTATTCTCTTGTTCATATATTCTTATCTAGATAAAATGACAAGGTGGAAAAACTCACCACAAAAAAGGAGAGTAAGAGGCAGTAATGAAGGCTAGGGACCTAATCAATAAGGACATTGGTAATATGTCAGATTGAGAGTTCAGAATGACATTTCTCAAGGTGCTAGCTGGGCTCGAAAAAGGCATGGAAGATGTTAGAGAAACCCTGTCTGGAGAAATAAAAGCCCTTTCTGGAGAAATAAAATACTAAAATCTAATCAAGCTGAAATCAAAAAAGCTATTAATGAGGTGTAACAAAAATGGAGGCTCTTACTGCTAGGATAAATGAGGCAGAAGAGAGAATTAGTGATATAGAAGACAAAATTATGGAGAATAAAGAAGCTGAGCAAAAGAGAGACAAACAACTACTGGACCACGAGGGGAGAATTCGAGAGATAAGTGATATCATAAGATGAAACAATATTAGAATAATTGGGATTCCAGAAGAAGAAGAAGGAGAGAGGGGGGCAGAAGGTATATTGGAGTGAATTATTGTAGAGAATTTCCCTAATATGGCAAAGGGAACAACCATCAAAATCCAGGAGGCTCAGAGAACCCCCTCAAAATCAGTAAGAATAGGTCCACACCCCATCACCTAATAGTAAGACTTACAAATCTCAGTGACAAAGAGAAAATCCTGAAAGCAGCTTGGGACAAAAAGTCTGTAACATACAATGGTAAAAATATTAGATTGACAGCAGACTTATCCACAGAGACCTGGCAGGCCAGAAAGAACTGGCATGATATATTCAGAGCACTAAATGAGAAAAATATGCAGCCAAGAATACTATATCCAGCTAGGCTATCACTGAAAACAGAAGGAGACACAAAAAGCTTCCAGGACAAACAAAAACTAAAAGAAATTGCAAACACCAAACCAACTCTACAGGAAATATTGAAAGGGGTCCTC